>NC_037676.1:76528071-76852132 GCF_003255815.1 Theropithecus gelada
ATGAAAAAATGCTCATCATCACTGGCCATCAGAGAAATGCAAATCAAAACCACAATGAGATACCATCTCACACCAGTTAGAATGGCGATCATTAAAAAGTCAGGAAACAACAGGTGCTGGAGAGGATGTGGAGAAATAGGAACACTTTTACACTGTTGGTGGGATTGTAAACTAGTTCAACCATTATGGAAAACAGTATGGCGATTCCTCAAGGATCTAGAACTAGATGTACCATATGACCCAGCCATCCCATTACTGGGGATATACCCAAAGGATTATAAATTATGCTGCTATAAAGACACATGCACACGTATGTTTATTGCAGCACTATTCACAATAGCAAAGACTTGGAATCAACCCAAATGTCCATCAGTGACAGATTGGATTAAGAAAATGTGGCACATATACACCATGGAATACTATGCAGCCATAAAAAAGGATGAGTTTGTGTCCTTTGTAGGGACATGGATGCAGCTGGAATCCATCATTCTTAGCAAACTATCACAAGAACAGAAAACCAAACACCGCATGTTCTCACTCATAGGTGGGAACTGAACAATGAGATCACTTGGACTCGGGAAGGGGAACATCACACACCGGGGCCTATCATGGGGAGGGGGGCGGGGGGAGGGATTGCATTGGGAGTTATACCTGATGTAAATGACGAGTTGATGGGTGCAGCACACCAACAAGGCACAAGTATACATATGTAACAAACCTGCACGTTATGCACATGTACCCTACAACTTACAGTATAATAATAATAAATAAATTAAAAAAAATAAAAAAAAATAAAAAAAAAAAAAGAAAAGCGGGGCATCCATATGCAGAAAACTGAAACTGGACCCCTTCCTTATCCCTTATACAAAAATTAACTTGAGATAGATTAAAGACTTAAATGTAAAACCCAAAACCATAAAAACCCTAGAAGAAAACCTAGGCAATACCATTCAGGACATAGGCATGGGCAAAGTCTTCATGATGAAAACGTGAAGAGCAGTTGCAACAAAAGCCAGAATTAACAAATGGGATCTAATTAAACTAAAGAGCTTCTGCACAGCAAAAGAAACTACCATCAGAGTGAACGGGCAACCTACAGAATAGGAGAAAATTTTTGCAATCTACCCATCTGACAAAGGTCTATATCCAGAATTTACAAGGAACTTACACAAATTTACAAGAAAAAAACAACCCCCTCAAAAAGTGGGCAAAGGACATGAACAGACACTTCTCAAAAGAAGACATGTACGCAGGCAACAGACCTATGAAAAAAGGCTCAATATCACTGATCATTAGAGAAATGCAAATCAGAACCACAATGGATACCATCTCATGCCAGTCAGAATGGTGATTATTACAAAGTCAAGAAACAATAGATGCTGATGAGGCTGTGGAGAAATAAGAATACTTTTACACTGTTGGTGGGAGTGTTAATTAGTTCAACCGTTGTGGAAGACAATATGGCGATTCCTCAAGGATCTAGAACCAGAAATGCCATTTGACCCAGCAATCCCATTACTGGGTATACACCCAAAGGAATATAAATCATTTTACTATAAAGACACATGCACACGTATGTTAATCCCAGCACTATTTACAATAGCAAAGTCATGGAACCAACCCAGATGTCCATTAATGATAGACTGGACAAAGAAAATGTGGTACATATACACCATAGAATAATACACAACCATAAAAATAAATGAGATCATGTCCTTTGCAGGGACATGGATGAAGCTGGAAACCATTATCCTCAGCAAACTAACACAGGAACAGAAAACCAAACACCACATATTCTCACTCATAAGTGGGAGTTGAACGATGAGAACACATGGACACAGGGAGGGGAACAAAACACACCAGGGCCTGTTGAGGGGTGGGGGGCCAGGGGAGGGAACTTAGAGGATGGGCTAATAAGTGCAGCAAACCACCATGGCACACGTATACCTATGTAGCAAACCTGCACATTCTGTACATGTATCCTGGAACTTAAGGTAAAATAAAATAAAATAAAGAAAAGCAAAAAAAAAAAAAAAAAAAAAAAAAAAAAAAAAAAAAAAAAAAAAAAAGTCTAATTCTGCTCTAAAAACACCAGCTGAGCCTATTTAACTCTCAAGGGCAATGCTTTGGTTTCTTCTCCTGATGTGTCTCTTGTGGCCCTCTGCCTCCTCTTCCTAATGGGGAAAGCTCCACATAGACGTGGACACCATCCGTGTCCAATGATGAGACTCACAGAGGGTTTCAGGAAAGTTCTAACAATAAAAATGGTAACCTCAGATGAAAGGGAGAATTGAAAGAGTGGTAACTTGAAGACAGAGTGGATTGCAGGTCTGCATTAGAGATGTAGTGCCTGAACCAAACCACAAAATATGTATTTATATGTATGTATATGTGTGCTTATGTTTATTCATCATATATATGCATACATGATTACTATCAGGTTTGGAGACATAGAGAAGTAAGGCTCAGCCTTTGCACTTAAGGATATAAAATATTTCTAAAGAGACATGAGATGAAAAAGAAAAATAATAAACATACAAGGGCGATAACTACAAGTAGCCAATAAGTGCCAAGTATCATAAGAGTTAAGAGGACAGAGTGATTTAATGGACTGCTATGGTTGAAACAATTTTGGGTAGTCAGTGGCACGTTGTTTATGGATATAGTAAAGGCATACCCTTCCAGATATTTATAATGCAATGATCTTCTTGAATTAAGAGGCACCCTACCAAGGGAAGGAATGAAGGGAAGGAAGGTTTACCACTCTTTCAAGTCTGTCTTTCAATCTGTGATTGTAAGAACAGAAGAGACTTCCTGAAAAAGAAGTCCCAGGAATCTGAGGAGACGTGGTGATGAGTTCATCTCTCATCCTACATTTAAAATCACAATGCTTTGTTCTGAAACTATGGCTGAAAGGCAACTCGGTATTTGAAATTGCACGACTTGGAGATAGCAAGGGAATATAAAAGCATTTTGAAGAGAGTCAGTATTGAGATGTTGTTAAAAGTTGTAAAAATTGATGAGATAACCTTTTCATAAAGCAGTTGCATAAAGAAAGGAGGTACACAATATTGTTGAAAGCAAAGGAGTAAGTAGCTACTAAATGACTCATAGCTGAAGGAAAGAAAAAAGAAATCAATTATTAGGCAGTAAAAGGAATGTAAATTATAATCGAGGAGTGAATGGTTCCAAGAGTTTGGGAATGGGATTTGAAACAATAGGCAGTGATAGAAGAGGCTTTCCTCTAACTGAATGACAAGGGGGGATGTGGTATCTTTGCCAACCGTTGCAGTACCAATCTGCATATCAGCTCAGCATGCACACCTCAAAGGCCTTGTAGGATTCTTCAGATACTGATTGCATTCCAAATAAAGCTTAAATTCCTCTTCCTTTCCTTCATCACACTCTAGCATTTTTGTCATCTCTTGCATTTTACATCATTTTCACGTGGCAAGCACTTTTTAAAGCTTACAGAGACATCAGAACACCCAAAGAGTGGCCATGGAGGCTCACTGCTCAGATCTCCCTTCAAGAGAACCTACAGTTTGGAGGGTACTTGGCAAACAGACTCCAGCTGCCACAACTTCACATCTCCTATGGGTTTTGCATCAAGGCCACTGCCCCTGACAGCCCCTCCAAGTTAAGGGCAAATTGATGTGTCTTGCATCCTCTACTGCAAAAAAGGAAGCAGAACACCCGGTAGGCCTACTCTTTGGTTCTGGAAGCAACACATACACACTTAGACAGTACTTCAGCTTATGTGCTAGATGACACAGAGGGGAGGCCACCAGCTTTGAGAGGGCTCAGAGCAGGAAGGGGTTTTGCCAGAGGGCCAGGTTGAGATGCAAGCAGCCCTGCCTCTTGGGCCATATGATCAGGCAGGGCCTATGGCGTTGGAGGTATCAGTGGTGAGAAAAGATATATGAAGATTATGGCAAGCCCCTGTGGAAGAATCATAGTTGCAGGTCTATGGAGATCTAAAGCAAGGATCTATATCATCTGCAACAGTCAGTCTCACATCTTTTGAGGAACAGTTTCTTTGAAAGTTACTTGGCCTTGGTAGTAAAGGTAGCCTGTTCATTCAGAATTTCCCATTATGAGCTGAGTCTTCTTGACTCTGACAAGACAAAGCTGGACAGACCCAGAAGCAGTCTATTGTGAGTTGGGACCGGGATCTCTAGGAGCAAGCTGAGTGGGACCAGAGGGCATGGAAAGCTGCAAGAACAGGTTGCCCTTTCTTAAGGGCTGAGTGGGACAGACCCTCATGTCCCCCACCAGGGTTCCACTGGTTCGCTCCTCTGAGCAGATTGGGGTTTCAAATAACCAGCTGAAGGGGGAGGAAAAACCTGTGTCTGGTTTATGGTTGCACGAGCTCAGTATGTGGATGAAGCTGAAAATGGATGGAGGCTGCATTATATCTATACTCAGGAGTGGTCTTGAACTTCTGTAGACAGGGAAAATCTTTCCAGTGGGCAGAACTGTGAATGTTGAACTAGTCATGTATTTTGTGTGGAAGGGAAAGTGGCCCCACGTGGGAATATTTATATAGATTTCTGAGCAGTGGCTAACAGCCTTGCCTGGTCAGGGGCTGGACGGAGAAGGACTGGAAGACTGAAAACATAGAGGTCTAGGCTAGAGACATGTGGATGAACATATGGGAATGGACACAAAGTGGAAGAGGCACTGAAAACCCAATTAGATGACAGGACTCAGCCAGTCAATGTCAGCCTTCCTCAACAGACATCCCAAATCTGAAGCAAGGGGCACATGAGCTTAGTAGACTCAGTGGCAGAAATAGAAGTTGCACCTGGGATCAAAAGCAAGGACTGCTGCTTATTGAGGTCAGTTTAACTTCTCTTAACTTTGCAAGTCAAATCTGTTAGTAACAGAGAGTATTCCTTGTGAATATCAATCACCTACTTGGTGGTAAGTTGATTATATCAGACTCATTTCGGCCTAGAAGAGCCAGTGGTTCATCCTTACTAAGGATAGACGTTCTGGGTATGGATTTACCTTTCCTCCCCACAGAGTCTCAGCCTGTACCAGCACTGTCCAGGGGGCTTATAGAATACCTGATTCACAAGCATGGAATTTCACACATAAACTCCCACCAGGGAATCCACTTCACAGTGAAGGAGGTGCCAGAACAAGCCCTGATTGTGGGGTCCCCTGTATCTTAGACACTGTATTACTGCATACCTCTGTAATATTTGAGGGGCTAACCTCATAGAATAATGGAACGGTCTCCTAAAGGCGCAGCTATAATTCTAGTTTCTGGTAGTAATCTGCGAAGATGGAGTGGCACTTTTGGGGATATGGTATATGCACGGAATCAGATTTTTCTATGGCATTATCTCTAATAGGGAGGACATATAAGCCTAGGAACTAAGAGTTAGAATCAGTAGTACCTCACTTACTATCATATTCAGTGTCTTTCCTATCCCTGCATCTCTGGGCTCTGCAGGGTCCCCAGAGGGGAAGCACTCTTGCCAGGGGACAAAGCAGAGCTGCAAACTATGGCTCCTGCCTGGTAGATCCAGGGATTGTGCCCAGGGATCAGCAGGTAAGAAGAGGAATCACCAAATTGGCAGAAATGGTTGACTTTGATGAGCAGAAGGAGGCTTTTATATAATGGGGACAGAGAATACGTGCCGACCCAGGTGATCCATTTGGGTGCTTCCTGGGACTCTACGGATTCCTTGTAATCATGGATGCACTCATTTGGCAACCCTGGTATGAGAAATATATGACTTACAAAGGGTTCAGACCTTCCAGAAATGAAGGATTAGGTTACACCACTAGGTAAGCCACTAGAACCTGCTCATGTGATAGCTGATGGTGAGGAGAATGAAGTAAAGGAAAGGGAGAAGATGAGAACCATTTTCAACCGCAAGGCTGAGTTGAGAAACAGGGACTGCTGTTTGTCCCACTAACTTCCCTTATCAGAGCTTCCCATTGGGAAGAAAGTCCCCCAGGAACTGCCCCCAGATACATGTGAAGACAATCTCTGCAGTGCAATGGGAGATTGTAGTGGTCATAGATGTGCACCACTCAGAGCTTCCTTCAGGAGAACTTGCTGTGAGAGAAGAGGTTGGTGAACAGCCTGTAGCTGCTGCACCTTTGAATTCCAATAGCATTCATGCTGAGGCCACACTCTGTCTAAGCTGTTTCCAGCCAATAACCAAGCACAGTGGGATTCCAAGAACTGGGTCATTCCTTCTCAACACAGACCTCCTCTTATGGGTGAGATATCCTGTGCTCCCCACTGACCTGACTAAAACCTTTTAAGGGCTACACTGCAGTCTGAGCCTTTTCTACGCAATTCTTCCTTCCCTGCTTTGCTTTCACGGGTTTCCCACCTACTCCTGTTTCCTGTAGCCTTTATCCTGCATGTGTATTCCCCTGGTAGATCTCTGATATGTCTGAATCTATCCTGGAATCTGCTTCTTGGAGACCTTGAACTGATACACCCAGTGATCTTTAAAGAACACACAGATAACACACACATGCATACATATATGCTTACATTTACAGGTTGTTCTTGGTCAGAGAGAGATGGAAAGTCTAAATCAGAACTTACTAAAACTGGGTTTAAAATCAGATTTCCAGGTTCTTAAAAAAGAATGGGGAAGCTTTCTATGTACTGATATGGAAAAACCCCGAGATCTATTAGATAGAAAAGAAAGCAAGGTATTGAACAGTGTATGTAGTGTGCTATAGTTTGCTATATTTGTACATATGTAAAAACCTATAAAGATACAAATCAATGGGGTGAGAGTAGGAAAGCTTCACTGAAGAACAATTTGAAACTTGAAATTATAGTACTTATTACTAATTAAATTGAAATGTCACTCTTCAGCATCTTAGCATTTTATTATTTTAGTTATTTGAAAATTCCATTCTGTATATGTAACTGGATAGAACCACCATTTGGTAGATGATGCAATAGCCTCTGTAAAGCAATAAATAGACTTGATAAATTTTGGGACCCTCCAAAACTTACCATCTGAAATGGAAAAAGACTGCCTGGGTAATCCAGATGGTATGAGTGATTTCCAACTCACCAACTGATTGAATAATTCATAGACTGTTTGCCTGTCTATGACAGAAGTGGACATTTAGAAACCTCCAGCTGTGTCAGTCCTGCCATTTTGGTTGTTCTGAAAGTTTTGCTATTTCTAGAAAGAAGTATACACCATCATTTCCTTCAATGTAACAGCCTATGCTAAATCATGCCTCGTTTCCATACTAAATGTTCCTTTAGGGCTGATAATTTCATCAAAGCAAAGGTAAGAATCACTGGGTGAGCATTTTCAAAAGATGCTTGTGTAGGTTCTGCTCTCCTCTAGCAAAATGTCAGAGTGGCCCCATCTCATACATTCTGAGAGCTTTCCTAGCAATCCTAGTGTACTTATCTGATGGAGAATCATTATCGTAGGGCAATTTCCAAAACTCCCCTGCTGACAGTCACCAAGGGGAACTTATTAAATACAAATGCTCTTTGACATACTATGGGATTATATCCTGATAAACCCATTAAACCCATCATAAGTTGAAAATATTGTAAGGTAAAAGTGTACTTAATACACCTAACCTACTGAATATCATAGCTGAGCCTCGCCTACTTAAAAGGGCTCAGAACACTTACATTAGCCTACAGTTGGACAAAACCATCTAACACAAAAGCCTATTTTATAATAATAAAGTGTTGAATATCTCATGTAATTTATTGAATACTGTACTGAAAGTGAAAACCAGAATGACTGTATTGGTACTTGAAGTATGGTTTCTATTGAATGCATATTGCTTTCACACCATTGTAAAGTCAAAAAAATCCTAAGTTGGGGACTGTCTGTGTACACATGCCCAGGTGTCCAATGCCAAGCCCACAGAATCAGAATTCATCTGATGAATTCAATATCAGAATTCTTTTTTTTTTTTTTTTGAGACGGAGTCTCGCTCTGTCGCCCAGGCTGGAGTACAGTGGTATGATCTTGGCTCACTGCAAGCTCCGCCTCCCTGGGTTCACGCTATTCTCCTGCCTCACCTTCCTGAGTAGCTGGGACTACAGGCGCCTGCCACCATGCCCGGCTAATTTTTTGTATTTTTAATAGAGACGAGGTTTCACCCTGTTAGCCAGAATGGTCTCAGTCTTCTGACCTTGTGATCCACCTGCCTCAGCCTCCCAAAGTGCTGGGATTACAGGTGTGAGCCACGGTGCCCGGCCTATCTTAGATTCGTTAAGCTAGTCAAATAAGTTCAAAGTTGTCTGAAAATAGTGATCCCAACATGACTTTACTTTTTTTTTGCATGAATTATCTCTCAAAGTGCTTTCATAGTTATAAACAATATCCTTCTCCTTGTAATTTTAAAAGCAAAATTCAAAAGTACTATGTAAGAACATGTCTTCTAAGGATAAGTATACAATGGATAGTTGATATTTACGAAACAAAACTAGCCATTATGAGGTGGCCTTGAAACCAAGACCTTAACAAAACTCTGATAACTAGGCCAAACCAGTGGGTGGACTTGTAAGTTATCTTCTTTTGTCCAGCATCTGGAGACTGAACTAGGAGGTGCTGTGTCTAGGCACCAGCACCATGGGAAGTCTGTCTCTTTTATCCACCTTGGAGAAGCAGTGGGCTCAGTATCCAGGCTAAGTAAGCCCCCAAAGAGCTCTGTTCTTAGGCCATGACACAGCAAGGTACTCCCTGCCCCAGCCCTTGTGGTTTCCAGCCACTTTAGAATGGCTGGAACCCTTGATTGAGCTGCGAGTTTCACATGGCCCTGGACTAGCTGGACATTGTGGCAACTGGGCACACTGGCCTGTTCCTGCTTCTGAGTATCAGCATCTGGATTAGCTGGATTTCCTGTCCACCACTCCTGGTGGTTAAGAGCAATGTTGAGACAGGAGGGGTGTAGGGTTGAACATACAGGAAGAGAGTATGTCCAAGTGATCCTGGGACCACCTCTTTCAGACTTTTTTTCAAGATGCTTTTTATTGTTGGATGAAAAAAAAAACCAAATTTTTCTTTTCTATTACTATAAGCACGTGGTGACTGCTGAATCATATATATCCCAAGAACTATTCTGTCCAAGCAGTAGTGGAATTTTGCTTTAAAAATACAACTTTTGAGGTAATTTTCATACTGACTATGGTGTGTATTTTGTCTCTGATTAATATCCAAGCAGGATCATCTGCAAGTGCTGTTTTGGTTTATGATTCTCCCTCTCAAAGGCCACAGGTTACTTACCCTCAAAACGTATTGTTCTTTTAGATTATTCCATGTTAACATAATTCATTAATTAAAATATTGAAAAATGTTAGAAAAGGGCTTTTCCATTCTTTACAGCTATTTCAGTGATGTGAATATAATCTTCAAGATTTCCTTTTGTTCATTTACTCAGTATATATGTAACAAGTACCTTTTAAATAGAGTGCTTTGTAATGGGTATAAGGTCATTAACTCCCTACCCTCAGGGAATTTACAGTCCACTGAAAGGATAGATATTAAATCAATATATCATTTCCAACTGTTGTACTACAGAAGAAAAAGTAGTGCTATAAAAAAGAATAGCAAGGGATACTTTCAGTTAGATTGCAAGATCAGGGAAGGCCTCCCCATCCATCCCTGCACCCACCTACCCATCCATCCATTCATTTGTCCATTCATCCACCATTCATTCATCTGTCTGTCCACCTACCCATGCATCCATCCATCCAACCATCTATCTACAATCCATCCACCAACCCATCTATCTGTCCATTTATCCGTTATCCACCCACCCATTCATCCATACATCATCCATCCATCCATCCATCCACCTACCCACCCATCCATCCATCCATCCATCTACCCATTCATCCATCATCCATTCACCATCCACCCACCCACTCACCCATTCATCCACCCACCATCTGTCCACTCATTCATCCATCCATCCGTCTACCATCTATTCATTCACCCATTTATCTACCCACCTATTCATCCTTCATCCATCATCCACCCATCATCTATCCATCCACCATCCATCCATCTACACACCCATCCCTCTGTCTGGTCACCATCCACCCATCCACCCACCCATCCATTCTTCAATAGATATTGCTTAGATGCTTCTCTAAGAAAGTGACATTTAAGCCAAGCTCTGGAGGATGAGTAGAAGACAGCCAGAAAAGTAAGTAGATCAGCTGGAGAAGAGAAAATAGTTATGAAAAGAGTGTGGCACAATGAGTGTGGCACATTGAAGGGACTGAGAAGGCTCATTAAGCAAAGGAGAGGATCTTGGTGAGAGATGATGGTGGGGAGGAAGGCAGAGACCAGGGCCTGTTTGTGATCTTACTCTAAGAGTTCAGTAAGAAGCAGTGACTATTTAATTACCCTCCCATAGCTGAGGTGGGGCAGAGAAAGCAAAAGAGGCAGAAGTATAATATTAGAAAATATGAAAGATTGTTAAATTTTAGCCCCTCTCTATTGGTTCTGATACATATCCTGAAGCAAGATGTGACCCCTCTGCTATTGAACAGTGTTTATTTTTAAGCTTGAGAAATCCAGGAATAACTTTTGAAAGAAAACAAAAATGTGTCCAGACCTTTCTCCCGTGGTGGATTAAATTTCATTATTTTATTTAAACTTACAATCATTGTATATGTGTACTTCAGTACATAAAATATAAGATATACCTCTGTATGCTTATAGTTTATTTAGAACATAAAGCTAACATAATTGAAAACAAATAATATCAAAGTTAACAACCTGAATTTAATGTGACAGATGATGTTTTTCATTTTAAAATGTTACGGTACTACCCGTGGAGCCACACTCCTAATTTCAGCCCATGCGTCTTGCTAGATGCTGTTCAGGACTCTGCTTTGCGATCTAGTAGGAAGCCGTTCTTTGTACAGTGTACCATTTGGCTATTGCTCGGTGGAGATGCATCAATTATGTATTAGGTCTGCTTTTCTTCTCATTAGTCAGAATCAATTAGAGTAGAAGGACTTAGTGCCAAAGTCAGCCTAAACATAAACATAAAATCAGCTTCTGAAATCAAGTAACAGCCCATGAAGATGAAAAATCTGGAGGGAATCAGCAGACCCCTTAGGATACATGGGTGAACTCCCATGGGTATGTGGACTTCTGCTTGGAATCCTAAGAGTGGATTATTCCTAAAGGAAAAACAAAAAGGAAACGATTTCTTCTCACATAGATCCATAGGGACAGGATAAATTATACCTTTTAACAGCCTAAAAAGGGATCGTTAGACCCCAGCGTTTGGTATGGTCAAGATCAGGTGATCATTAAGATCTGAGACTAAGGAGAGACCAACTTGGGTGAGATCACACGTCCCTGTGATTCCTGCTTATGGTATCTAGGACAGACAGGATTAGAAAAAGGCGACTGAGAGGTCTTTGCCTCCTTGGCCATGTGGCTGAAAAAGGCTTAGAGAACTAGGCTCCAAAGTCAAGTCCACAAACTGATCCACTGGGGTGTGGGAAGAAAATATAAGAGCCCTGGAAAACCTGAGCCCTGTTCTCAGGCACGTAAAGAACAGCTCGCAAGGAAGTTTGAGTAAAGGCCCTCTAAAACTGAGAGCTCCAAAACACTTTGTATAACTTGCCAAATGCAAACAGCAGCCAATAAGAGAAATGTACATTTCATGACACAGCAGAAAGTGGTGTAGCCTCCATCTGTAAGCTGATCAGGTTAATATATTTGAAATATCAGCTTAAGCTAGTTTCACTGTTTTCACAAGTCTTCTCATCATTCAACAATGTTGATTACTTCAGGAGCAGAGGAGGTCAAATTACAAAGGGTGTAAACTTGAAACTTTCAGCTTGCAGATGGATTTTAACTTTGGAAGAAATGATATACAAGAGATCAAGGCTAATATTTGTAAGATTCAGGTTTTGTTGAAAGGAGGAAAAAATGATTATGGGGTTCCCAAAAGTTATCAATTGGAGAATTGAATACAGGATTTTAACTGTGACACATAGATGTGAGAGGATGTAGGACATGATATCAGAGCATTTTGGAGAGGTCTTCAAGAGGGAGTGGGGATAGAAGTTTCCAGATTTGATTATCTGAGGGCACAAGTGTCTCAAATGAGACTTCCTCCCAGATGTCTTAGTAGAAGGTATGGCAGCAGCCTCATCAAATATTCAGAACCAACTCAGGACAGCCACTGTAGAGGGGTTGGTTTTGGGTATTTAGGCAGAGCCTGAGATAGCCCTGTAGTGGACCTTGTAGTGCTGCACAGACACTCTTCTGGGATCCAGCATTCAATCGCTCTGTTGATGTGAGTGTTGGTAGCTGATGCCTGTGACTAGCTCCTTCTCCCAGAATTGCCCTTAGCCAAAGAGTGCCTCCTAGTGAGAGGTCATGTGAACTCGCTGGGGGCAGCCTACATGGAATAACTGATAGACTGTCGGAGTGATAAAGGTCTGGCTTCCTTGCTTCAATTGGAACAACTCACAAAGGCTGTCCCAGCTCCAGTTCCCTGTACAGTCAGCTTTTTTGCAAGTGTGTGGCAGTTCTAACTTCTCTCTGCTCAAGCCGGCTCCCGTCACTTCTATAGATGTTGTATGGAGAACTCTTGCCAATAAACCTTCTGTAAGCAAATCTCAAAGTCTGTTTCCTATGAAGCTGTAGCTACAACAAGCCTCTGTAGGTCCTCTGGGTCATGAGTTGAAGTTTGGAAGAAACTGGAGATGAGTTCTTCTGGCGTAACCTGGGTAAGAGTTGCAAGCTGGTGGGCTGCTGGTGGGTTGCTGTGGTATAGTGAGAGGTGAGGCTTTGGGTGTGCATCACAAAGGGACAGCCTGGATGGAAGACATGGCTGTATTTCACAGGATCAGTTAGAGCCAAGATTGAGTCAGCCTTCGGGAGGAGGAGTGGCCACCCACACGCTGACTGTGCTGGGAGGCTTGACCATGAGTGACCTCAGATATGAATCTTTCAGCAGATGCAGCAAGGCCAGAGGTCAAGTGCCAAAGATCCTGTTGGAAAAGACACTTCAGGGGAGGCCAGTGAGTACCAGAGGATGTTTCTTAAACCAGATGCCCTTCCCTTGAGGCAAGCCACCTGAAAACTAGATCCTTTCTCCACCCTTCCTCCCACCACCAGAGGGACAGAGAAGGGTGACTGAATATTTACCTCCAAAAGGATTATATTATACTAGAGGTAGCTAAGTTTCCCTGAAAGGGACAAAATGAAGTGTTTTTCCACGCTTCATTTTTGTGACATTTAAGCCAAGCTCTGGAGGATGAGTAGGAGACAGCCAGAAAAGCTACTTTTTTCTACAGACAGCTAATTTTTTCTACAAAAAAGTAGAAATGGGTCTTTAGAATTACTAATTTTGGTCCTAGAGAAATAAGATGGCTTCATTTGTACACATCTGTGATGTAATTGTGCAGAAATATGCAACTGAAAAGAGAGAAGAAAGTAAAAAACACAGTGCAGATAAGCCATATATGTGATATATATATTTATTTATTCTAAGGTTATATATTTACATACTATTTATATATATTATATATATATAAAATCACTTTCTTGGCACTAAGAACCACGTCCTCTTCGAAGGCTTTTATTTAAATAATTCTGTAGTTTATGGACTTCTCAGGTGAAAATTAGCCAAGCTTTCAGCTGATAGTGCACTTTAAATAATACCCTGAATGTTCAAAAGGTATTTCCCCGGCAGACAGCCAGAAACATCAGAATCTGGAGCACAACTCCTGTGTATTGTCATTTTAAGACTGAACGGACAGGTTGAACATGAACTACAGTGGATCCAAAGGAAACTTGTTAGAGGGAGGTTAAATGCCCCTGCACTAAAATGCAAAAAAGGCTCTTGTTCTCAGCCTTTTAATTTTTCTAACTGCTTTTACAGAGATTTCTCTCATTTAATTCTCACAACAAGCCTGGAAGGTGGCTACGCTCATGACCTTAATTTTACAGAGGAAATGGAGTCTTCAAGCACTTCCACACCTGGGTTGTGGCCAAGCAGGGCTCTACACCCACAGCCCATGCTCATCACCTCTGCAACCTGCTGCCTCCGCTATACTGTTCTGCTTCTGTGTACATTTCAAGCCAAATTTGCAGAAGAGCACAAGGAATCTGAACAGTCATTTTAGCAAAGTTAAAAATGTCACATGTGTATGATGAACTAGGTGCATACAAACACGGAGGGATTATAAGCTATGGTAGAAGATTTTACCAATTGGTAATGAGTATGGATTAGTGGTTAAGTCAAAGTCACTCTCATTTGTTGTTGTTCTTTCTTTCTTTCCTTTTTACAACCTCGAAAGGCAGGAAGAATCCCTCTCAGTTGGTGCGTCATGTAATGCATGTTGTAATTAGTTATTTATGTATCTAAGTCCTTCATTTAGAAAACCTGTATATAGTTACTTCCCAGGAGCTGTCACCTGTGCCTTGTATCGTTTTATCCTTAATTGGAGTTTTGGTGGCTTGTCATTTAGTTTATTTCATGTCACAAAAGAGGAGTGTCTTAGGAAGAGTGGAGAGACTGAGCTCACACTCGGGCAAGTAGAAAATCTTGGACACTCCCAACACTCAACATTGTGTTGGTGAAAAAGCCAACATTTGCCAAATTTCTAAGCTGTACTTATCAGTTAAGTTGTTTTCTTCACCCCCCTCCCGCCCCCCCACCCCACCCTTATCCATCTTTTCTTTGCTTAACAAAGTTACCACCAATAGCTGTTTATGGTACTAGTGGGATGCTAACAGTACACGTTTAAAATGTAGGTCAACAGATTTTGAAGCTTTTGATGACATACAGCAGATAGATTTGGAAATGCCTAAGAACTTCTCATTTTAACTTTCCTCCTGATAGAATCTATTTGTATCACTGGTTTTAGTCTTGTAGACTTGGAGGGAGTGGTGAAAGATGAACAGGCAGGGCTCAGCCACAAGGGGAGAAAAACGTCATCCACCCCCGAGAATAGCAACAGCAATAAATATGGTCATGTCGCTCTTCTGCTGAGGCTAAAACGACAGACAGGATCACATTTACGGCACCCAGCAGGCCCACTGGCCACAAGGGGTGGCTCAGGGCTTTGGAAGGAATGTGTACAAAAGTTGGTGCTGATTTCAGAGCTGTGACTTAGCACAGAAAGAAACAGGGCATAGGGTCTAGACCCCAACTCAGAGCTAGAAGGGACTTGGCACCCTCTTGGCCACAGGGGAGGACATTCTAAATCAGCTTTCAGGACAGCTGGCTCAGGGCTCTTGAGAGCAGAGCTGAGAACTTCTCTGCATGTCTGCCTGAGAACTTGTTGTCTGCAGCTGCCACAGCCATCAAGGCACAGGCGTAATCAGGAAGGTAAAAAAGAGGGCTCTCATTGGTCATCAGTTATTTAAAGAGGGTCCATCAGATTTCAGTGACTTCTTTGCACAGAATTAGCACCTTTCTCTAGGAAGTCTAACAGGAAGGAACATCTCCCTTACCTCAAAACTCATCAAGGCTTCCCTTCCAGACCAAGCCACTGGGTTCTAGCCATTTCAGGCTCTAGATGCCTCATCTTCATCTCTCTATTTTCATATACATTCCAATTTCGTATACTATATGGCCATATCTCTGGGGAGTTGTGGTTTTACCATCGTCTTTTGCCACTTGAAACTGGCAGGATGGGGCTTATGCATTTTCATAACTTGCATACAGCAGGAGTCTCTTAGGCCGAATCGTTTTCAAGCTAACATATGTAGCTGGTTCTTCCCATGTGCTTTGGAAACCAAAGCATCACCTGGATTTGACCAGTTTCCCTTTTTCTGTTAAACTTCCTTGCTCTAAAATGATGCAATTTCATAAAGCCAAGCTTTTCCTGTCTGCCATCTTTGCGGTTCACTGACTTCTCCAACCTGTCCCCACAGGGAGTCCCTGGAAGCAGGTTCACTTTGGCCACACCACCCCTTTCTCTCATAGAGCTTTAGTAACCACAGACTCAACTCCATGCTTTCATTTGTTTCAGTTACATACTGAGGATTTAAATTGATCTTTTCTCTGTGGATTGCAATATTACTTTTGTTTGAAAAATATAGTACTTAAAAAATGAAAGCCAATGTTTTACACTTTGGTGTCTCTGTAAAATTCAGCACTATATTCTATGATCGCTGATATCTTATGCTTCTTTAGGATCTTATTAAGACAAACAAGATAAAATGAAGTATGTTTTTATAGTACTGTAATCACTCTCATGTTTGTGCTCTCACTGTCCTTGGTAATGGGTGGTTAAGAAAAAAAAAAAAATCATGCCAGTGTGTTGAAGCTGGTGCCAAAGAGGCATAAATGATTATTGCTGCTCAGGGTCTGCTGCTGCCCAGAACTTTAACTTGCCCTATTTTTACCATCAAAAAGCAAAATCTTACTTAGAGAAACCTTTGCAACATTAGCATTTTCTTTCTTTAAAGCTTATGTCTCTGAGTTTTTATGCCGTGTTTCTCATGTAGCCAGAGACTGTGCAGACATAAATTAACTTTTCTATATATTATTTAGTGACAAAAAGAACACAACAGCAAGGACGTTTGAAAAATAAATACCAATGTATTCTTAAATACTCTGAATGGCAAAGCTATGTTCCAAATGATCTTAAATCTCTGGAAAGATTCCTTTAAATATGAAAAGAGAATGATAAAATAAGATGTCCAGGAAGACTTCTTGAATCATTTATTGGGAAATAGCAAGAAAAAGGCACTCTCCACTGAGAGGATAGTTAAAATGTACACAAACATGTTTCAAATTAATAAGAAAGCACTTAACTTTAGGAAATATATAAAAGCTGCATTAAGTATCCTCTTCGCAATGTGTGTTTCTAAGATTGTGTCTAACATATCCTACAGGCTTTTATAGTTGCATTTATAAATATACCTCTTAATTATTCTTAATAAGACAAATGTTTGTGATATTATTAGTTTTATTCAAATATTAGATGACAGTGAGAAGTGCCTCGTTTTTTTCTCCTAGATTTTTCTTACCTTCATATTATAAGTGATTTTTGCAGAATATTAATATAACCATTGAAATGTTCTTTTAATGATTTTCAGCAGGCGTAGCATGAAGTCAAGAAATGAATCTGTGGAAATATGAGTAATATCTAAGGATTTTTATTATTTATTATTTCCTTCTTTATAAACTGTAATTTCCAGCTAGTAGTGATTATTTCACATGTAGTTTTGAAGTGTAAGTACCTAAAATTCATTGTAAACCATTAGAGAGAATTGCCAAAAATGAAGTTACAAAGTGCAGTCAATCTAGCAGGATACACTGGAGAACATATTATTAGCTGACATTTACCCAGAGTATTAAAAAAAACAGTTATTTTTACCATTCTGTCATTATTATCTATTATACTTCTTATGTGCCATGTGCTAAAATTGTGTTAAATAGTTAACATGTTAAAAATTACAATGAATCCTCAAAATATCCCAATAATGGTGGTATAATTGCTTTACCTGGATTGTAGATGAGGAAGCCGTGCTCATGATCACATAGCTGGTTGAGCAGTGAAGCCAGGATTTGAATCCAGTTCTGGCTTTAGAATTTGAGCTCTTAACAACAACTCCATATTCTGGAGTGAAGGGTAATGCTATGTTACAGTGGAGAAATGGCATTTAAAAAGAAGGCAGTTCCCACTGTCATCTAATATTTGAATAAAACTTCCTCATGCACTGGGAAGATTCCATGACCCAACCAATGTGTCCAAAAGCCAAGAAACTGAACTGAAGTCAGGCTGTGTTGCCAGTAGGTAAAGAGAGGGCTCTAGAGTTGGTCCTGCATACAAGCTGAGGCAAGTGGTAGGCCACACCGAGGCTGTGGGACACGGTTAGAGCGTACAGTGAGTTTGCAGCTAGAAGAATTGGGTTTTAGTTCCAGCTCTACTGGTTATTAGTGAGGTAGTGAGCTTCACACCTCAGTGCTAATGTCTTATTTCTACTGGAAGGGTTGTTGGAAAAATCAAATAAGTACTGTTTACAGAGGCACTTTGTAAGCTTTTAGAAGGAAATTAGATATTATTAGAGCATATATAATAATAATTATATTATTATTAAAAGTTGGTTTACTTTTAGCAGGATATTCTCTCTACCCTATTTCTCCCAGTTTTTTTCTATGAACTCAAAACAATCTTGGGCAAAAATTTCCTAAGGTAGAACAATTAGTGACTTAAGGAATAGGTGATATTTATATGTAGGACTAGTGAAATCAAACTGATGACTGTGGTTGTGCCTTATATAGTAAGGCCAGATCATGTAGTGGTAAGAACACAATCTCTGGACCAGACTGATGGGTTTAATTCCTCGTTTTGACATGAACAGTGTGAGTTCAGGAAAATTTTTGCTCCTCGGTATCCTCATCAGTAAAACAGGGATGATATTTCTCCCTGCTTTGAGGGATTTGCAACTGTTAAGTACAATATACATATAAAGCCCTTAAGACATTTCCTGGCACACAGAAAACACTCCAAGAAGTATTAGCAACCAAGTGGTGCAAATGCATCTTTGGTCTATATTCGTGTACTTATTCTGAATATGTACACCGTTCATCACAGAAGAGTTGGATGAAAGAGCATAGATAGATAATGTCAAATCTTTTTCACAAGAAAAGTGAATTTCCACTTAAAGTGAACTTCCTACTAAAAGAATTTAGTGCATCATTAACATTATTAGCCAGTCTTTGGGAAACTAGAATATTAAACTATTATAAGTCCATAGTAACCTCATAGCAAAGGTGTCCTGACTTAATGAGTTGCACTTGTTATTAAATATGATTATTTGTTCTGGGATGCAGTGAAAGACCAGAGAAAACATTTTAGAGTTTCAAAATCAAGTCTGGGCTGTTCTAAGGTTGTAGAGGCTTTTGCTTAGAAGCCCTCAGAGGGTAATCTGTGGTTTTTGAGGGGAAGGTGGTGGAATCTTAGCACCTTGCACCTGGAGACTCTTTAACTGGTGGCTTGACACCATGAGATTTTACAGACCATTTTGTGGAGGTTGTTTCAAGTTATTTAACCTTTTCTTTTAGACTCTCACTATTCTGCTCTGAAAATTTTACAGATGAGGGAAAACTAGGGATTGAGAATTGGGACAGTTCATCAGTGATACACTAAATTGATAGTTTGTAAATTTTATCTGCATGAGAAAACCATGGAGGGCTTGTTAAAACAGATTTCTAGGCTCCACCCCCAGAGTTTCTGATTCAGTAGAATATGCATTTCTAAGAAGTTAGGTAATGTTGCACTGCTTGTCAGGGGCCCATACTTTGTGAGCCACTGCAATAAATCAAATACAGTACTGGAGTCAGGTTGATTGGAACTCTAGTAAACTAGCCAGAACCATCACAATTCTTTATCAAATCCATGTACTTGATGAACCATCTTTTATCTCATTTAATTAGATAATATTTAGAATTTTATAGACACTTGAAATATCAGCTAACACGAATTGTTCACATTCCAGATAAAAATTCTCAAGAAAAAAATTTTAAAATAAGCACTTCCCTTTTTTTGGGGGGGGGTGGCCACAGTGCTTCTTGGTCCCCAATGCATTGTTCCCAGTGTATTGATCACAGAGCCCCTTTGACACAGTATACCTTTGTCATGGCACTGAACCTTTATCACTGAGCACCTGTCCACAGTGTGCTGTGGTTCTAGTATGTCTTGGCCACAGACAGTATGCTTGCTTTCTTAAGCCTGTGTCTATGTGGGTGAACACCCCTCCCCCACCCTTTATTCTTATGTGTATCCCAATTAAAAATCTTGTGTAATTCACATGGATCTGATTACTGGCATAGGTCAAGGCTGAGCAGACAAAGTAGTTTCTGGGTGTTTATTAATAGTATTAACATTGCTACTGTCAGGAGAAAGTGAAGACAATTCTATTTTTTTCTACAGGTATAAAAGATCATTTTTTAGTGGCTGAACGCGGTGGCTCGCGCCTGGCTGGGAGACTGAGGTGGGTGGATCACGAGGTCAGGAGTTCAAGACTAGCCTGGCCAACATGGTAAACCCCGTCTCTACTAAAAATACAAAAATTAGCCGGGCCGAGTGGGACGTGCCTGTAATCCCAGCTACTCAGGAAGCTGAGGCAGGAGAATTGCTTGAACCCAGGAGGCGCAGGTTGCAGTGAGCCAAGATCACACCATTGCACTCCAGATCTGGGCGACAGAGCAAGACTCCATCTCAGAAAAAAAAAGAAAAAAATCTTTTTTAATTTTGGAAAATTTGGTTTTGAAATAGCTTAATTAGATAAATATATTCTCTGGAGAATATCACCATTTCTGTTTTCTAACTTGTCAAGAAAGAAAAATAGCAGGCGATTGGTTATTCTTAAAAACAGAGAGACCTCTTGTGGCCATTCATAAAAGTACCTGAAAAAACCAGAAATCCAGAGTATTCTAATTTATCAGTTTTCTCTAGCTTAGTTGTCATTCTTCTTCTTCTTTTAATATAGGAATTACTTAATACCTGTCAAAATATATATGATAAGTCAGTAATAGGATTTTTACATAACAGTGACTTACATAAATGTATACCACCTCAGCCGTAACAGTACTATAGGATAAAGTAAAACTTTATTGAAGCATAAAGCAAAAACATACAAGAAATTGCACAAAACATAAAAGTGTCTAGCTTGAGGAATTTTCCTAAACTGGATATTTCTGTGTAGCCAGCATATATGGTAGATTTTTTATCATAATTTTATAGGTAAGATGACTCAGGCTCAGAAGTTATGTGATTCATTGTTTTATAACATCAATCAAATTCATGTGAACTTCATTCACTCAGAAATAGGCAAAATGAAGAAAGAACTTGAAATAAATGTTAACATAAAAGTCAGTTTACAGAGCCATGATCTATAATCTAGATTTATAAATATGAAAATTTATCAAATGAAGTTACTTTTTTACACGTATAATTTCTGGAGCAGTAGACTATTAGGTCACAATTTATTATTATTGTATTTGTTATTTGTTGTTGGTAGTGGTTACCTGCTATTTTTCTCCATTAATTAATAAGCAGTTTGGGTTCATCTTTTATGTACCAAGCACTTTCTGGGTTCCTGGTGACACTAAAATGAATAATATTGGATCTTTGCCCTTCAGTGGCTCAGAGTCTGATGCACCAGAAAGACATATGGACAGTAGTTTAATAATACAGCAGTTTGACAAGGACTCTAATGGAACAGTATCCATCTGCATGGACTCATTTTCAATAAGGTGGCTGTATTTTTCTCCAAAGTCCACCTCAGGCTGGTTAAAACTTGCAAGTCCACAACTTTCTCTCTTTGGTTTAAGGCTAGCATAGTGTAGTAGAAGCTAATACTTGACTAGTAATCAGAAAATGTGTGTCTGAGATGTAGTTCTGTCACTTACTGGCTCCACAATTTTGGACTAGTCTTTCACTTACTGAACCTCATTTCTTCAGCTATAACTGTAGTGGAAGCTCTTCTAACTTAGGGATGGTAGCTACCTCACAGGCTATCATGAAGATCAAATGAGATTGTAAGAAAACTGTTTACGATCTTTAGATGCAGACGTTCTACTTTATACCTTTTGTTTATAAAGTATTAATATTGAACATCAGTACAGTCATCAGTTCATTCACTGTTTACTAGTTCATGATTTTGCTGCTGGGAAGATGTGCTAGAGGAAGTGCTCAGTGTTTGATAGTGGGCAGATTGACCTGTGCATATCCATGTTCTTCCTAAGGATAGTGAAGAGAATGAAAAGATAATAAGCATAGTGGGTGTCTCGGAAATGGAGAAGGAAGCAAAAGCTGATTAGGGAAAGGAAAAGGTACCGAAAACAAATTAGTATGCAAATTTACTCATTCACAAATTTACCCAGAGTTCTCTTTCTCCTCATCAAAACACTTTATTAAATACTAAATAAGATAGATACATTCAATGGTATACTAGTAAATATTTAACAGCCAACTTTCTGGGAAAAAGTTAAACATGATAGCGTTTACTGATTTCTGTAAAAAGTTCTACCATGGCCAATTTCAAGTCACTAACATGACATCACTGAACAGAGAGGAAGAGATATGCAAGTAGCACATCCTTATATACTATTTCCTTTGAATGGATATGATAGACACAAACTCAGGAGTATAGATAATAATACACATAATTAGGAAGTGATGAGTTTTAAGTATTTGTTAGCTTTATTTTAAAAATTAATTAATTAATTAATTAATTATTTTTGAGAAGGAGTCTCACTTTGTTACCCAGGCTGGAGTGCAGTGGAGTGATCTCAGCTCACTGCAAGCTCCACCTCCTGGGTTCACACCATTCTCCTGCCTCAGCCTCCCAAGTAGCTGGGACTACAGGCACCCACCACCATGCCCGGCTAATTTTTTGTATTTTTAGTAGAGACGGGGTTTCACCATGTTAGCCAGGGTGGTCTCGATCTCCTGACCTCGTGATCCGCCTGCCTTGGCCTCCCAAAGTGCTGGGATTACAGGCGTGAGCCACCGCGCCTGGCAAAAATAATTCATTTAAATGCAACTCAGTTTGATTTAATTTTAACAAATAGCTGAGTTGAACATCCACTTTGCAAATTCCGGAAATTTAACAATCAGCTATCATGAGCCAGTGGGGACACTACCCTGGATACATGGGTAATTGCATTAGTATGGTACTAGTTATGGTAAAGATTATCACCGCCTCTGGGAAGCTTATCTGTGTTAGGTGCCTTTCTCTATATTCCTACTATAACTTTCTAGATTTCACAGCAAGTACCACCCCATGTTGGGATCTCATTTCTCTGCCTTCACACTTGATTTCCTTAAGGCTAGTGACTGTGACTGACTTTGAACTCTGTATCTTCTCTATCTAGCACTTAGGGCTCAACACGTGTATATTGAAAACAAATTTACCTGGACCTGGCTCCTGTCCTCAAGGAGCCCACAATAATTATATCTATGATCTACAAAAACTCATAGATACAGAATACACAGTGTAGTAGAAGCTCTGAATAAACATGTGAATGGATAATAAGGTTTTTATATTTTTATTGGGATGGAAAAAAATGATTATAGATCATTGGAAGTAGATGTAGCAGTTCTTCTATTGTGGTAAAACAAACACACACACACATTTTTCCTTATGTCATCTATTTAATGATACTATTTTAGTGTTGACACCTTTAACAGTTAAAGGCAACACACATTCATTATAGAACAATTAGACCATGCAGAAGCATAAAGAAATAAAAGCCACCTATATTTT
Organism: Theropithecus gelada; assembly: GCF_003255815.1. NCBI lineage: Eukaryota > Metazoa > Chordata > Mammalia > Primates > Cercopithecidae > Theropithecus > Theropithecus gelada. The sequence continues at coordinate 76,551,312 of NC_037676.1, forward strand.
ACAAGGTTGATGTATTAGTGAGGATAGGTTAAGAGAGTAGCATCCAGAAAGCACCAAATAACGGTGCCTTGCACAAGATCCTTTGTTCCCTTTTCAAGTAAAAGTTTGGAGGTTTGCAGACTAAAGTTGGTGTGGGTTCTGCTCCTCATTGTCTTCAGAAGGTCAATTTTCCCCAAGCTCATGGCCCAGCTGTTCCTAGGGTGTGGCTCCATTCTTCATGGTCCAGATCAGAATCCATCCTCTCTGAAGCAGCATGGAGGGTGGGATGAACAAGAGGCACAGGGCTGATTGTCTCTTTAAGAAAGATTCCCAGAACTTGCCCTGTGGCACATCCATGACCTTCCCCTTGTTAGAAGATAGTCAGAAGACCATGTTTTGCTGCAGTAGAGCCTGGGAAATACAGTCTTTATTCTCAGCAGTCATGTACTCAGCTAAAATTTCTATTACCATGGAAGAAGGGGAAAATAGGTAGGATCAACTGTCAGAATTTGTCACAATTATTTCCTTAAATTGCAAATAGAGGAATTGCTAGGTTAGAAGTTATGCCCATTTTCAAGATTCTTGAAGCATATTGATACATTTGCCTGCAGAAGTTCTGTGCATGTTTACACTCCCAATGAGATCTATGATTACTTTGTACTAAACACCAAGTAATCAAGCCATTCAGTGTTTCTTCTATGGCTTTGCTGTGGGCAGGATGTGATGGAGAAAGTGTTCAGTGTTTGAGGGACCAGGGCTTTATTGTCAGGACTTTTTCAGCTGCAGGTGACAAATGGCTTATCATTAGTATTGGAATTTATTCAAATATTTAGAATGATTTAGTACTAACGTTGGTGCAAAAGTAAGTGCAGTGTTTGCTACTGAAAGTAATGGAATAGAAAACTAGGAATCTGAAGGTGGATAATTAAAAAATGAAGTTCTGAAGAGGAATGGGAGAGGGGGATTATATGGGTAGTTTTAAAAATTTTGAGACCAAAAGAGAGAGGATGAAATGTAATATGATGTCCTCCTAATGACAGTGAAGGGGCTTTTACACATATATTTTTATCAATGGCTACATTCCAGGCAATACCCTAGGTGCTTTATGTACATCCTTTCTTGAATTCCCACAGCCATCTGAGTAGGCATATAATTTTTATGTATCCATTTTTTACACACAATGATGTCAAAGCTGAAGAAAGCTCAAGTTAGGGTAGAGCTAGTATTTAAACCCCACTCTGATTTCAATGTTTTCCTCTTTCCCCTTTTACTCTTAAGTGTGAACTGATAAAAACAATTTTGGCAAGGAGTTCACTCTTTCCATAGCACTTGAATTAACTGAAGGATATAAAAAGACATTATCAAATCTTTAAAAATTATGAAAGAATTACAGAGAGTAACAAATGAAGTACTGTAAAGGCGAGGAAGAACCTCATGAGATTTGTCTTTTTCAGGGGCCTTTCTCTGACCTCGGTTGACTGCCTGCCCCTCCTTTCTCATTGTTCTCTGCATTCACCGTAAGACAGTTCTCATCTTTATTGTGATTGTCTATTTCCTTGGTCGTCTCTACTGCCAGATTATATCTTGAGTGTTAGATATTAGATCTTACACATCTTTATATTACCAGGAGCCAGCACAATGTCTGGAACATTGTAGGTGCTCAAAAAATATTTGCCAAATACATTGTACAGGCGTTTATTCCATGGTTATATTTATACATATTACTGAAAGAGATTTTTAAATTCAACTTACTATATGATGCCAAATTTTCAGAGACATACAATAACTAGACTAATATAAAATTATGATTCTGACTATGGTTATAAACAGAATGTTTATAAGGCAACTGAACCTGTGACTAAGACTGAGTGCCTACAACATGACAGGGTGTTCTGAGTGTTTAACATTTTATTATTAATTTTTCACAAAAATCTTATGAGAGAAACAATAAAATTATTATTCTTACTTAGAAAATGGAAAAACCAGGACATGAACTTAGGCAGTACTGTTCTAGAATTTTTGTGTTTAACAACTAGGCTATTTTATATCGCCATTGTTTATTAGCTGTTTATGACAAAAACAGTTTTTTTGCATGACTCCATAGTGGCATCTTTTTTTTTCTTTTACAAAGCACAGTTATCAAAATCAAGTACTTAACGGTTTATACAAGACTATTCTCTAATCTACAGCAGTTAGTCAAATTTGAGGAATTAGTCCACTAATGTCATAGTAGCATCTTCTAATGAAAACTCATAGATCCTTTTCCTGTTGTTTTGTCGACCGGAACTTCCTTTCCAAAAAAGGAACAGGCTCTAAGAGCAACCCTAAGTATCTTGGGAAATTGCTGCTTTTATACCTGAGCAACCTCCAAACCGAAGAGTAATTTGCTATCACCATTTTTCCTTACGGCCCTTCATAACCAGGGTCTCATATTTTTGATTTTTTTCTTCTAAAAAAGCAAAAAACAAAAAACAACCGTTCAATTGCACCTCCCAGGTGCACTCGCAGGCTTGCCAGGGGCTTTCTGGGCGCAGACCAAGCGTTTTCGCAGACTCGGCCGCCGGCGGAACTACATTTCCCAGCGGGCCGCGCTCCCTCCTTCCGGCAGGCACGGCTCAAAACCCGGAAACGCCTTGCGGGGCAGTGTGGGAGGCAGAAGCCCAGGGCGGACAGGCCGGGCCCACCCGCGCTCGCTTACCCCGAGATGGCTGGGAGGCAGGAAGAGCAGAGAGGGAGCCCGCCCTTGAGGGCGGAAGGCAAGGCCGACGCGGAGGTTAAGCTTATTCTGTACCACTGGACGCATTCCTTCAGCTCTCAAAAGGTACAGGCCTTGGCGGCGGAGGGTGGCGCGGATCGGGCTTCAGCACTGGGACAGCTCCTGCTGCGTCCCGCTCAGAGAATCCGTTCCACCTAGAAACCCGCCTCCAGCGTCCTGACCCTGGGCAGGCCCTCCCTCCAGGATGCCCCCCGGTGGGGAGCGGGTAGAACCGGTCTGAGATAATCTTATGTGGCTATGACCCAGGCTCTGCCTCTCGCGAAATGCGACAAAAAAAGCATCATTTTCAGTATTTAGCCTGGAGGCCTTGCCTGCTGGGCTTCGGAGAGAGGCAGAGGGAGGTGCCTTCGTGCACCCTTATCATCTGCGATCTCTTCTGCTCTCTCGCATTCACTTTCTTCCGCAAGAGCTGATGTACGTACATGTCAGGTTCTTGTCTGGGAAGGGCGCATAATCAGGTTTAGGACGCCAAGAAAGTGGTGGTGATGAGGAGGGTGACTGTTTAATGAATACAGTAAGAATCATTTCATTACTTATTTTGTGTTCTTCTCTTAATTTGTTGAATATTGTTCTGTACTTGTTAATTCCAGGAATAGGAATTGTTAAAACGACTGTTGAAAATGTCAGTAACACAGGGGAGGCCAGAAAGGATGTTTAGCGGTGTCCAGGGAAGTCATTTAATTGAAAGCTTACACGTGTTGTAGTAACCAGTGTGAACTCTTCCAGGTGCGCTTGGTAATTGCTGAAAAGGCATTGAAGTGCGAGGAACATGATGTAAGTCTGCCCTTGAGTGAGCACAATGAGCCTTGGTTTATGCGTTTGAACTCAACTGGAGAAGTGCCTGTCCTTATCCACGGGGAAAACATAATTTGTGAGGCCACTCAGATCATTGATTATCTTGAACAGACTTTCCTGGATGGTAATGTTAAGGCTACTTGTGATTTCTTGGATTTACTTTCAACACAACTATGTGTTCCCTTTCTCTTTTTCTCTCTCTCCTCTCTTTCTCTTGTGTCATGATGGTGGTTTGGGATTAAAAACCTTTTCCATTTCCATAAGCACACAAATAGGTCGATAACAAATTTTGTATAAGCTAGTATAATGCTACTTAAAAGAATTTCATTCAAAGTACAAATGTTAATGTTGAAACTTAAAAAAAATTCACTTGCAAAAAACTGCAGATGTGTGGTTTGTGTTGGAGATTTCTTAGCCTTAAATTCATAATATTCTAAATGTGCATGACAATTTCATCGAATAAACCAAATGGTTTCACCTTAAAAACAAGGGGGGAAAAAGAGCAACAAATCTTAAAGGAGAATAGGATGTTAGTATACCTGAGTTCTTTGCCCCAGTCACTTCTGAATTGTTTGAATTTTATATATTTACTAAGGAATTGTAGGGCTTAAATTTGTATAGTGCATTTAGGTAAATCATTTATTGACAGCTTGTTATGTGTCAGACATTTTATAATTTCTATACTATGTTGTCTTCAGAAGAATCTGAGACAAGTTATTCCCATTATGTACATGAGGAGAAAGCAACAGGGTTGCCCAAAGTAATATAGCTATTGTATGGCAGAGTCTTTGGTCTCCAAAGCCTTCATACTATACTGACTGTCTCCCATAGTCTTTGTCACTTACACATTGTCTTGCTTGTTCCTAATAGTAATCCTTTGAGGTGAACTGTAGCTGCAAGGATTTACCCAAGATTACACAGCTGATCACAGCGGACATTGTTGAGAGCAGAACAGGGGGCTCAGAGCTTCCAGCTGAATGCTCTTCTAAAAAGGCTGTGTGAGATTGTTACTTTTCATCTGCTCCCAGTTATGTTGATGTTAATAGGGTAGGGTGAAAGCAGAGCCTAGCCCCAAACTACAGGAAGCTGACAAAGGAAATTACTAGGACAAAAAAAAAAGTCTCAGGTACTTAGAAGGAAAATGAGTATGAGGCCTAGATGGTGGGCAGTGGGGCCGGGGAAGCCCAGGGAATTAGATTAGCAATGGGCTACCCCTGTTCTTAATCTAAGTGCTAGTCCCCTAGGATTGTGATTGGAGGTTTTAATTAAAGGTAGCTTTGGCCTAAACCAAAACGTTTAATGAGGTACTTTCTTTTCATCTTTATTTGCTATTCCTTGTAAATTAATATGCTGGGGACTGTACTGAAAATGACGACTAGTTCATTTAAGACAATTTTTCTTAATCTTGAGCTTTTTGGAAATGGATAAGTCTGTTAATAATTTGTATTTCTTGGGAGATGTAATTATAATTGAACAAAACAAAATAATTGTGTTAATAATTCTATTTTAAATGATAAAAAACTTTAAAAAGGTATTCTAAATGGAAAATGCCATTTAAGTTTTTTGGTAGCATTGCTTGAACTGCTTCTACTATCATCATTTACCTCCTCCCTCCATTCCTTACACTGTTTTTCCTCTAAGAAATTCAGTGATATAAATTATATTTACAACATAGTAATGTTACCAATTATTAGGTTTTCTTACAATTTTCCTTAGTCTTTCTCTTTTGCTTTTAGTACAGAATCATAACAAAGCAGAAATATGTTCTGTGTCCTGCTAAGTTGTATTTAAATAACCAAACAAAGGAAATGCTAAATTCTTTTGATTACTATTTATTGAATTAGAAGAGAAGGCACTGTAGGCTGTGACAGGATGGAAATACGGAAACCGCAGACTTTAATTCTGGTTGAAATATTATTGTAACTCAGCAATCAAGAGTCCTAGCTTTTAGTCTGACGCTGCCACTAACTTGTTGAATCTTTCAATCAATTGGGAAGGACGAAAAAATGATTAAGGGACCCAAAACTTATGGTAGATAGGAAGACAGCAAGAGAACAATAGTTTATATAAATCAAGGCTGTTATATAAATCAAGGTCAAGAAGAAGTTTATCTCAGAGTACTGAAGTTTTAAAAAAGTGTTATCACAATTAAGATACTTTAAGAACTCATGGGGAATGAAAGACAACATAGATAAATACATCCTATTGTCAAAGACAGGGAAAAGTGAATTCTACCAATCCTTGCTACTTACTGTATGTTCCCATTCACCAGCAGCACTGGCATCACCTGGGAGCTTGTTAGAAATGCAGAACCTTAGGCCTCTCTGCAGATCTATCAAATTAGAATCTTTGTTTTAACAAGAGCCCCAAGTGATTCATATGTACATTAACGTTTGAGAGTACTGCTATAAATTAGTGTTTAGTTAAGTAAGCACTGGTGTAAATTACTGTCTTTAAATCTGGCAGAAATCTAGAATAGATTGTGAAAAGTTGTTTAAATATGTTTAAAATTTTTGTGTATCTCAGTGAAAGGAACCAGTTTAAGTTTTACACTGCTGGAGAATGTCCCTAACACTTTTAAAAAACTGTCTGTTATGTGCCAGGCATGGTTCTAGATATAGTATATCTTGATTTAAGTAGAACATTTGAGATTACATTACATATACCCTTGTGGAATAAAGGAGCAAATATAGCTAGAGGATTGTAATGCACATTTGCAGATGAATAAACTACCATATTAAAGAATATTAATTTATAGATTTCTTATACCAGATTACCTCTTCAACTGTAGACTCTCATTTTACTTATAATTGTTTTTATACTTTATTTTAAATGTTTGAATTGTACACCACTGTATGTACCATGAGGTTGGGAACAGTGTATCTTATTAAAAACTATCCCCAATGCCTTATACAGTGAATGTTTCTTAATAGGTGCTTAATAAATATTTTGAATGATTAAAATGAGTGAATTATTGAAACAGATGTTAGCCTGGACAGGAATCCCTTGTAATGTTCTTGTAGGCTTCTGTTTTGACTTGAGCCTAACAAGTCAATGATTTGAATAAAGACATAGAAGAAATAAGATTACATTTGTGAATGACAGAAAAGATAGTCAAAATGATGACTAGCTTATAAAATATTTCTTATGGAAATACAACAAAATGGAAAAATAAGATAAAGTTTAACAAGACTAAATGTAAAATGAGTATGAGGAAAATGGGTATCAGGCTTTTGATTTAAAAAACCCGCTGCATTCCAAAAGAATAGGGCACCTGGTTAATAGATAGTAAGTTACCAATGTTAAATGGCTAGTGTGATTTCAGGTTCTTTGAAAATTATAGATTTTATTGAGAACAGGGTGAGTTGTAACACTCTGCATTCTGAGCTGTTTGGAATAGTTGGCATTTTGTCCAATTATGGATGTAACATTGAGGAATGTTGATGAGATAGAGTAAGTGGGTGGATTTCATGAGGTGTGCAGTTGCCCATGGTCATGACAGGAGACTGTAAGTGTAACCATTCCTCTAAAGAACAGAATGTAGTGAACTAGTATGTCCTTCACTGTTATTTGCTGTCCCCTGTTATCGATCCAGTGGGGATTATGCCAAAAATGATGACTTGCTGATCTGGAGACATTTCTCAACTTTTTTGTGTTTATAGTTACATATTTATATCCTTGTACTTTTGGGATAGTTCATTAAATAATTGGTAGTTTGATAGCTGAGGCAATCCTTTTCAAGTCATAGTCTGAAATAGTGAATATCTGTTGGATAATGGCTATGTTTGATTTTTTTTTTAATTGGAAAGCAGTCATACGGAAGAATGGTATAGACATGAATGATGTTCCTGAGGGCAAAACTTGGGTCAAATGAGAAATTTAGAAGTATTCAGTTACGGCTGCTAAACTAAGAGCTGGCCAAGAGCTGTCTCTTCATTTATTCTTTCAGTAACCATTTATTGGGTATTAATTGGGTGTAGGGTCCCGGGATACTTCAGAGCTATTTTAAAGATCCGAAATCATTAGAAGCTTGCTAGTCTTCAAAGATAATTTCTTTCTATAAATTTGGTGATAATTCCAAATCTGTTCTTAACATATACATGTGCTATTACTGTCCAGTTTTATAGACTCTTTCATGTACATGATACCTCTTTCAGTCTGGGCATGTGGTGAAGAATAGTTATTTTACAGCAAGCAACTGATAAAGCTAGATGAGGTATAAGAGCAAGCAAACTAGGTAAACTGAGGAAGAATGGATGGGACAAGATGAATGTATGCACAAATATGGATTTTTCAATCTAGCTATTGTACTCATAACCTCTTTAAATAAAATTTAACTTGGCTACTAATCAAAAATATATGAAATAACTATAAAATACTAGAACATATGTATTACTACCAAGTAACTCTGGTAACGTGGAATCAAGAATAATGGATTTTTGTAATTTAATACAACAGTTCCTTGAACATCACGTTCATGTCTTATGTCTAGGTATATAATTTATTCTTAGGAAATAGAATTTAGTTTGGAAATAAATTATTCTAGTATGATATTAAAATCACATAAATCTTATTAGGATATCTAAATTTATAGATAAAATATTGTCTATAAAATATATCTAAATATTACATTTGAATTTCGTCAAATGTAACATTTAAAAAGAATGTTAATTCTGGTGTCACTGTTATATTAAAAATAGTTATTTAAGGAATTACCAATTAACATTTATCTTTATGTTCATCAAGAAAAGGCTCTTGTGTATAGTTGAATATAGGCCTTTTAGCACGTAGACTGAAATTGCAGATTAGCACAAAGTATGGAGAAAATATACCATATGGCATGGAAAAGAATATCAGTCTTTATTGTGTCAGTAAAAGTTGCTTTAAAGAGTAACATTTTTTTCTCTTTGTGATTTGTCCAATTTTAGCAGACAAGTGGGGGGTATTAAAATTCAGAGGCCCTCTTTCTATATTATGTGTATCTAACAATTGGAACTGTCTGATAAAGGAGTTTTTGCTTCCATTATTACAAATGTTTCTGTTAAAAGTCTTAACTATAATACCAGTTAAAAGTAGTTAAACATAAAATTTATTGACAATAATGCTATAAATTTGTCTCAAAATCCTGGATGCATACAGTGAACTGATATAATTTGACACCAGGTCTTTTTTTTTTTTTCCCCCTCATCTGTATTTAGATTTGCTCTTTCTAGTTCCAGAGTTATGACAGTATTGAATTGTAATCAGTTTGCAATCATATCTTTTGCCTCAGGTCATAACTTAATTGTTTAACACTTGTGTGTGTGTGTGTGTGTATGTAGATATATATTTATATATCTCTATATATTTGAGACAGTCTCGCTGTGTCTCCAGGCTGGAGTGCAGTGGCATGATCTCTGCTCACTGCCACATCTGCCTCGCAGGGTCAAGGGATTCCCCTGCCTCAGCCTCCCAAATAGCTGGGACTACAGGCATGCACCACCACACCTGGCTAATTTTTAGTATTTTAGTAGAGATGGGGTTTCACCATGTTGGCCGGGATGGTCTCTTGATCTCCTGAGCTCGTGATCTGCCCGCCTCGGCCTCCCAAAGTGCTGGGATTGCAGGCATGAGCCACCACACCCAGCCCCATTATTATATATTTTTAATAGCCTAGTGTGTGACTAGTTGAAGGGTACAATATTGTTCAGCTGTGTTATGCATATTATATACTGATGCAATCACTATACAGTCTAAGTAAAATAAACAGCAAAGGGCTAGAGTGAGGAATGAAATATAATCTGTTTCCATTGAGCTAGTAAGGGGGACTTGAAAATTATACAAATAGACCTAGGGGAGTCTTTCTTGAAAACAAGGCATAATAATACCTCCTTTATCTGCCTTTGCTAGGAAACATGGGTAACCAGAGTAGTGAATTTAGTAAAATAATGAAAACTTATGCCTTTAAGCCCCTAATTTCTTTTTATTTTTTTACTCTTGGGAAAAACCAAATGTAGTTTAAAAAAAAAGGCTCAGAGCCATTGTTACTTTACTCAGCATTACAGGGACTTGAGAATGTACAGACCCGTTTGTCTCTATTACATGGCTGCATAATGCTTTTATTGTTTCTTTCTAATTTTATTTTTTGCTTCTTTTGGTTTCCTCTGCTGTTTATCAGATCTTTCTGCTTTATATCTATCTGCTGGTTTATAATTTGCTGCCTAAATTTATGTGTAATATAAAACTTGTCCCCTACTCAGTTATTCCAGAAAGTCGGGTCTTGTGCCAACTTATTTGTTCTTTCAGCTTAATACCAAGCCTGATTTCCACTATTGCAATCCCACTCCCCAGTGCTGGCACCTCCTCTCATTGCCTGCTTCTTAAAACTCCCTAATTCTCTATCCTGCCCCGGTATGCCTTATGTTGCTTTCCCACTCCTGGTTGAGGTAGATTACTGAGAAAAAAATTCTTGCTTTTAGTATTTTGATAAAGGTGCTTTACGGAAGGACTGGAAAATAAAATAGGATGGGATTGAGAGGGAAGATCTCCTCTATAATTCAAAGGAAATTCCCAGTTGTCCTTTGAAAAATTCTTTTATCAGAAGCAGCAGATACTGCTGTGCTTCGGTTTGAGGAGGAGGATGGCAGCACAGTGCCCCTGTGATACTGGACAGGGCATGGTTGACACTCATGAAGAAAGAAAGATGGGAAGATAACTTGGGTTCAGTGGGTGCTCTGACAGAGTGCTTCAGGAAATGGTTAGATAGTAACGGCACACTGAGTACAAGAAAATTATTTTCATGGATTTAAACATTTGTCCTCCTTGAGGAATTTGGGCTTGGCCTGATGGATCTTCCCCAGAAAGCAATTAGGCATTGTTTTTCCTGCTCTCATTCACTTTTCTAGGAAGGAAATGGTATGCTGTTCTGGAGAGAAGCCCCAGGGCCTGGCACCAGAAAGCAGGCAGAGCCACCAGCCATTACTTTGACCTTTTGGGAAGCATTTGAAAATGTACTATTTATGATTATTAGCCTGAGATTCTTGGACCCCTAAAGCATTAGTTCTTAAACTTCTTGGTCTCTACACCCCTTTGTCTTTGAGGACACGAGAGAGCATTTTTTAAATGTGGATCATGGCTATCAATATTTACCATTTAGAAAGCAAAACTGAGAAAACTTAAACTATTAGCCTACTTAAGCACAATCCCACTAGCTGTCAGAGTGATAGTGTCATGTTTCCTGTAGCCTCTGGAAACTTCTACTGTACGCTTGAGAGAGACAGTAAGAGTGAAAAAGTAATTAATGCCTTAGTATTTCTATAAAAACATCTTGACTTTGTAAATCCCCCAAATGTGTTTTAGAAAAACCCAGGGATCCTCAGACCATAGTGTGAGAACTGTCGCCCTTAGGGGTTTATGAATAGAATTCAGGATATTTGAGATCTTGGATGGGGAATAATTGTAGGTCTAATATTTAAAGCAATTATTTCCTTCCATTAGCAATGTAGGCACAATCCATGGCAATATCAGGAGTGCCTGTGGCTTTGAAATCCAATAGAAATCACAGATATGTTCATGGTTAAGTTATTGCAGATATCTTAATACTTTGAAATTGTGATAGTTATTAGACCTGACATTTTTTAGGGACAGTTTGAGAGCCAGAGGTAGGAAGAGATTCTGAAGGGACATAGTCCCCACCTTTGGGTTGTATCCTTCACTTTATTCTTTTTGGATAGTCTCTGAAATTAAAATCCTTTGAAGATGTTATGATGGTATAATCAAAGAGAGCATTACATTAGGAATCAGATGACTTTAGTTCTAGCTCTGCTTCTAATTAGCTGTGGGATCTTGTGAGAAATTTTCAGCCCTTGTTTCTCAGTATACGTGTTAACTACTGCAGCGCCTCTCCAGCTCCAGGAATCTATGTAATAACTGGAAATTTTGGAATGTATTCATTATAATTTATTAAACACCTACTACATGTCAAACATTATACTAGGCACTGGGAATTTAACAGAGAGCAGTACATGGTCCCTGCCCTCAAGGACTCTACAGTCTGGATTTTAACTAGCAAATAAGGATGTATGTAGAACCCACTTTCTAGAGATAATTGTTAGAAATTCCTGGGGAAAGTGCACCTGTGATATTTGAGCAAAGGCCTTTCCTGTTCCATATAGATTGTCATTTCACATTCACATGTGTCAGTAGGGTCACTCTTGATGTTGGTTGGCACCTAGAAAAGAGTAACCCATGATTATCTTCCCATAATGAGTCCTCATTCAATTAACCAAACTTTTAGGGCCTTAAGTGTGTGGAGAACTGTGCTAGACTCTGGAATGCAGTTTCCTTTCCCTGAAGACAGTCATGGGGTAAAAAGATGCAATGAATTACAGTGTGATAAAGGCTGTAATAGAGTGTGTATAATATGTTATGGATGTATAGAAGAAGGCACATGTGAGCCAGTCAGATGTTGGCAGTTGTAGGAGGTTAGGGAATGCTTCATGGAATAAATGGCATAAATAATTGGGCCTTGAAGGCTGAGTGCAGTTTGCAAGGTGGAGAAATGAGAGAATACCAGTGTGATGATGGTTTGGGATCTTGTCTGGTGCATCAGGCCATTTCAAACTTTGGATGTCTGCAGCGAGGAGACAACGTTCTTTGAATATACAGATATGTTGAAAATGTTAATGATGAGTGGTTAGTGTTTTTGTTTTGCTTTTGAGGGTAACAACTCATTTGTAACATTTTCTTCAATATTTGTATGTGCGTATTTTAGAAAGAACACCCAGATTAATGCCTGATAAAGGAAGCATGTATTACCCACGGGTACAACATTACCGAGAGCTGCTTGACTCCTTGCCAATGGATGCCTATACACATGGCTGCATTTTACATCCTGAGTTAACTGTGGACTCCATGATCCCGGCTTATGCAACTACAAGGATTCGTAGTATGTAAACATTTTAAAGACCTGGAATTCTGTCTGACACTTTCTTTTAATTCATTCTGAGACCTAGCACGTCTCATGGTCACTAAAAGAAGATTGAGAATAGCGTTGTTGAGTTTGCTTCATGGATGTGCATGTTATGGATCGATCCGTGAACCAGTCGTATTAATCTGTGCTTCACTTGCTCAGTTGGACATTTATTGTCTATAGGACCTGATTTACCAACTCTTGGCTTTTAGGACCAAGCTTGGGTAAAACTCAAAAGAGTGGATTATGGAAAAGTAAAGAATATAACATATTCTCATGAACAGATGGACTAAGAATCTGAAAAGCTGGGATCTGCCTAGGATTATGGGCAGTTGAGTTCATGTTTCTGGTCCTTAATTGTTGTTTCATTATGTGAGCAAACTGGACTAGAGGGTGTCTAACTATTACTCTGTCTCTATGTTCAGTGATAGGAGATTTATTGGGATTGAGTTGTGACATCCAGCTTTCTGCCTTCCTTCTGTCATGAGGATAGAGTCAGTGCATGATCTGTGGAGCAGGAGGTGTGCTTTATAGCACAGATAATTGGGGATAAGAAGGGAAAAGATGGTGGCAGTGGTCACACTTTGGAAATGTTGATCAGAAACACTCAAACTCAGATCTCCTAAATCCAGAAACCATTTTTCCCCATTATGATACTCACCTTTATTATTATTATTATTCTTTTTTTCCTTTTTGATACCCCTCCTTTTCCTCTCCTCTTCTCTCCCTTCCTTCCTTGTCACCACTTCCTTTTTCTCCCTTCTTTTCCTTTTTCTTCTCCACCGCCCTCTCTTCCTGCTTCTCTTTCCTCTTATTCCTCCTCCTCCTCTTCATAAGTACCCTTTATATGATGTGAAACAAGAGTTTTGAGTATAATTCTATGACCTACAGTCAATATTTTTAAAAAATGAGCCTTTTTCCTCCCTTCATATAGGAGTTCATTATAGAAAGCTTGAAAGGTAGAGGAAGGCAGAGCAGCAAGCCTGCACTGAGCATTCTAAAGTTCTGGGCCTTGCTCTAAGTGCTTCCCATGAAGCTTCTCATTTAGTCTTCACCCTGCATGGCAGATACTCTTATGGTTCCTTTTGAAAGATGAGGAAACTGAGGCACAGACAGGGTAAGCCCAAGGCAGAGGAGCAGGGCATGAGCCCCAGAGCTCATGCTCTTGCCATTGAGTTTCTCTGCTGCTTGTTTCTGGTGTAGAAGGGAGAAAGTAATTTTCTGTTTCCAAAATGTTTTTATTATCAGGCCAAATTGGAAACACAGAGTCTGAGCTGAAGAAACTTGCTGAAGAAAACCCAGATTTACAAGAAGCATACATTGCAAAACAGAAACGACTTAAAGTAAGTCAATCAGCTGTCCTCAGTTGACACACACTGCATGGAGTAAATGTTCTACTTTTTGTAAAGTACCGCTATTTCTAGAATATCGTCTTTTAAATATTGCAATTCACTAGTACACATGTTACCTTTGGCTTATGTTCTCCTTTTAGAAAGAACTTTTTATTAGACTTGATATTCAAACTTGATGACAAGTGCTTAACAAACAGATATTGAGCATGCTAGTTGCCAAAAAAGTTATGAAATGCAAAGGAAGTTCATAACATATTCTAGAATCTGTCATTTCAGGTATTCCACCACTGGAAGTCCTCACTAGACCTACATCCCTCCATGTGTCACACTGACTCGCTTTGCCCCCTGAGGGGCATGCTTTATGGTCAGCCTTTCTCCTTCTGTTGATTCCTTCCCTGAGCCCAGCAACACATGCAAGCTTCTCTCATATTAAAAGTGTAGAAAACGGCGGCACTCCCAACCTTCCCCAACTTCCCACCTTCTTTTATCCTATCTTAGCTAAACGAGCTCCTCAGAAGAAACATCTGCACTCACAGTCACTTGACTGATTCTCCACTCGCCCTTTAACTCCTTTACTCGGACTTCTTTCTCATCCCTGACCTTTCAGCTGCTCTTTCAATTACAGCTGCTGCAATTCTTTTCCTGAGTTGGGCTTGGCAGACAGCTCTTCCTGTCCCTCCCATTCTTTGCCTTCTCTGGTCACCTGGCCTCATAGGAGCTGCCAGTGGGTGGTGGGTCTGCTCCTGCGGCATTTTCAGAGATGGGATATTTCCTTTCAACTTAGCTCTTTTTTTTTTTTTTCCTGAGTTTTTCTATTTCTTCCCGTTGTCTAAAATAAACAGGCTGAACTCTGTAAGAGTTTGTATCTGCTTTGCTTTACCTAGATTTATTTTTTTTTAAAGGTGTAAGTAATCTGTTTTGTTTTATTTTATTTTATTTTATTTTTTGGTGGTTGATTAGTCAAAGCTACTCGATCATGACAATGTCAAGTATTTGAAGAAAATTCTTGATGAGTTGGAGAAAGTCTTGGATCAGGTTGAAACTGAATTGCAAAGAAGAAATGAAGAAACCCCAGGTAGGTTCTCATTTGTATTCTTTTTCTCTTTTCGACATCAGTATCATTCATGGGAATATTCTTAGGTCTCACCAAAAACGTTCTGTAATCTGCTTTTCATTATTGTTATTCATGGGCAGTTTTAATTATGATAGCAACAATGATATTGCACCCAGAAAAACCCAGGTGTCTAATTGTAACTCACCTACATGAAGTAGTCTGCATTTACATGAAGGATTTTTCTGCATAATTTCAATTATGCTTGGGAGATTTTTACCTAACTGTTTTACAGATTTGTAATTATAGTAATTAGTTTGGTTGAATAACTTGAGTAATTGCTTGAATGTTCCCTCTAGTTTTTTCCTTAGGCAGGGAAACAGCCTCCAATCTAAAGTGTAATAAGGGGGCCAGCACATGGGCATCTGTAAACTGGCTGGTAAGCATGCACGTGCCAGTGAACTGGCTTCAAGGTTAAGACATAGGTGTATACAGGTGGGCCATTTATGCTACTCTGACTAGAGTTGAAGACTATGTTACCTGTCACAAAAGCTCTTCTGCTTTAAGTGACTAAGAGCAGTAGCCACTGAGTGATGTTTCAGACTCAGCTTTATGAATTTCTCTAAAGCAGAACTGTTTTTATAAACAAGAAGGAAGTGTCTTTTAACCAACTTGGAGGCTCCCATCCCCTTAGTGTCCTTTACAAAGTGATAAGCTCAAGTGGCTGCAGTCTTACATAGGGACCTGGATGGCTGACAGATGTCAAGCAAGTCTCCTTTGGCCTAGGATACATTTGCATGGACTTTTTTTTTTTTTTTAAAGCATGAAATTACTCTCTGAGTGTGGCTGTCAAGAAAATAAATACATAATGGCCTTCATCTTTTGGTATACTCACACTCACTCTTAAGGCTGAGACCACTGATACCAGCTGGAGTCTGTCTGTAGAGTGCTTGCCTCTAATTCTCTATGTCCCTTTCTCTAATTAGAAGAGGGCCAGCAACCTTGGCTCTGCGGTGAATCCTTCACCCTGGCAGACGTCTCACTTGCTGTCACATTGCATCGACTGAAGTTCCTGGGGTTTGCAAGGAGAAACTGGGGAAACGGAAAGCGACCAAACTTGGAAACCTATTACGAGCGTGTCTTGAAGAGAAAAACATTTAACAAGGTTTTAGGACATGTCAACAATATATTAATCTCTGCAGTGCTGCCAACAGCATTCCGGGTGGCCAAGAAAAGGGCCCCAAAAGTTCTTGGCACGACCCTTGTGGTTGGTTTGCTTGCAGGAGTGGGATATTTTGCTTTTATGCTTTTCAGAAAGAGGCTTGGCAGCATGATATTAGCATTTAGACCCAGATCAAATTATTTCTAGGTTTGTTGGGATCTTACGGTGGCAGCTCATCCAAGCATTTAGCTAGATCTTATGATTGCTGATAGCTCTCTGAGTCTGTCTTATTGAGTAGTTAGCAGTATTTTTTCCTAAAATTCAGAAGTCATCTTTGTTACACAATACAGGGGTTCAGATGGCAATAGGACACAAAATTGCTTCATTCTACAACTGCCAGCTCCAGGCAGAGATGGGAAGGCAAAGAGATAAGAGAAGGAAAAATGAGAGAATGAAGTCTGTATAGGGTAGAGCAATAGAAAGTAAACTTTGGGTGCCTCCAAAATTCATGACTGTCTGTCCCATTGGTAAACCTCACATTTAGTTACTTGTGGCCACTGCCCACACATACACTCCTGTAATTGAGAACTCTTAGGAGAGGACTAGGGAATCACTGGGGATAGTGGGCTGGAGAGAACCCCAGGCTTTATATGTATAGCATCTCATTTGACATCAGTGTTAATTTTAAATGCTTATGAATCACACACATTGCTTTAGTAAGATTAAGTGCTTATGTACTTGGAAATGTGATGCTCATTGGAACACATCTGCCTAGCATTTATGTAAAAGTTTTAAGTGATATTAAGATGATTCCTTATCATTTCAGATGGTCTGCAATTTGAATTACCAAGTGGTAATGGTCCCTTACTGTTTTAGATGGTGCCTGTGAGATACCATTCCTCTGGATGGTCATGTCCAGTGGGAGGTAGAAAGGGTGGCCTCTATAGCCCTCTTCGTGCACGTAAGTGGCATTTATGTGAATGTCCCAGCTAATCACTAGCATGTCATATGGCTGGGTAGTGGGTATTTTGATGACCTGGGAGCACCAAATATGTTCATTTTTCATTTGGGGAGGCTGGTGTGTTAACACAAAAATTGTTGTCCAGATGTTTCATCTGTTTATGATATTAACAAAAACTTGTTAGAAAAGTCTAGTCTTAGCACTTGGCAGTTAATCTAGGGAAGATGAATTAAAAGGATAGATAGTGATGCATACCTGTATTCATTCATGTATGTTTAAGGGATTTGGGGAGGATACCTCAGTTCATCTGGAAGGGATAGTCCCAGTGTGTCCCATGAATAACCACGGAACTGCAGCAAATGGTTTGTGCTCAGAAAGTCTTTCATGGTCACAAGAAGGCACCCTGGAGCTGGCCGTGAAGGCCTTAGGAGCCATTTGTGGTGTCTGGTGGGTAGCAGGCATAGAGATGGTGTGCCGAGGTCCCTGTGAACAACAGTAGCCAAAGAATGTACTAACTTTATCATTAATAGGAAAGGCATGCCTAGGAAGCAATGACTTTTTGGTGGTAAAATGATTCTTTAATTCTATTTTGATGGACTGTAATTCCATTTCGTGACCTAGTTATATTAGAAAACCTTGATGAACTATATGTTCCCGATTTACAAAAGATTACTAAGACCTCCAGAGTAAACTCAATCAGACAATAATTGAGTAGCAGCTTTTTAAGTAGTAACATTTTAAATTTGCACATTAGTGTGTCATCATATGGAGTGTCTGAATCTGTTGCTGGTACATACCAATCCATGTACTCATAAGAGCCATAGAACTTATTATTCATTAGTTCATAGTGTTTGAGTTCTTTATGTTACTCTGTTAGAAACAAGAACTGAGTCGTGAAGAAATAAAAATTGGATTTTTATAAAAATCTCTGAAGGATATTTACCTGTGAAAAGGTTGTTAAGAATAAAAATTAGAAGTCCGTGGTTAACTTTTCCTTCAATTTATATTATTCCTGAATCATAGGGAATCTTTATAGAATGTGTTTATAATTTCCTTGTACAGTTTCTTTGGAAATACATTAAAGATAGTGGCAATTTCACGTATTTCATGGATACTTGAGTTTATGCTTTTAAGGCGTTTGTTTAGGGATACAATGACCACTAGATGTCGCTGTTCATCCAGTAGACTAAGATTGGGTGTTCTTTTTGTTCACCAACTCTTCTAAAATGTTTCGAGCAAAGATAGTAATGACCTCAGTTTCTGAAATAAGGGCATCTTCATCAGATTATTCTTCTGTTTTAAAAAAAAGCTTGAGGCAAATGTGACTGATTTCTAATGCTTTGTAAGGGATTACAGTATCACACAATGTCAAGCTAGAGTTAAACACATTATTAGCTAAATAGGCACTTATATGTATTTTCTTTTTCATGATTATTGGTGACTGGTCAATGTACTCCTCAATTTCCAAAATTTGTATACATATCACAATTAGAAAAATGCCTGAGGTACTAAAGTTATGTTGGCTTTTTGTGTCTTAACACACATAAATACTATTGTTATTGCGACAGATGCCTTTTGAATCCATTTTCCATAATTGCAGATAGTTGTAAATTGCTTGCTCAATTTTTAGTAATTATTGCTGTTGACACCAGCGTTGTAGATTTTTGGTGTTGTTGAATGCAATAGAGAGACCAAGACACTATTCTGTAAGATCAATAAAAGTATTTGGAAAATAAATATGAACCCTAAAACACAGTACTCATTTTGTAATCTTTTTTGGAAAACATATTTTGTTTCATTTAAAATCAAAGCATCATGTGGTAATTAAAAGGGTAAAATAAGCAGAGGTTAGGTATTCAAGATACTTAGCTATAGGATGCCATATTTTCCTTATAACAAAATTGCTGACTCTTGCTTCATTTAAATATACACACTTAAAATGAATGGCAGCCTAAAGAATAACATGGATCTCTCAAAAAACAAAAACAATAACAAAACCAAATTGATCCTGCTCATTAATACAGCTCTTTTGCAGGCAGCCACCTACCATGGGAGAGCATGAAAATGATGAACACTGAGTATTTATCTTTGCAAAATAGCTTTCTTACATGTTTACTGGGTTTCAATTATTACTCATATTTATGTATATTTTTGACATAGCTAATTTTCTTTTATTGAGTATGGATTATGAATATTCAAATTACCTTCCACATTTCTAGCTCGGTAGGCTTAGCCATTCTAATCAAGTAGAAATTGAGTACTTTCATTTTACACTGAACAAAGCAAAGTAAATGCAAGTCTAATTGGCATTGTTTTCCTTGAATTTACAAACAAGACCAAAGGGAAACAATACTGAATACTTGTGGAAAGTCACCCGAATATCTAACTTCATAGTCTGCTCAGAAAAGAAAAACAATATGGTAAAGACATGAAGGTCAAATTAATGCAATACATAAATTAGTATTCGGATATAACTATCATATTGTTTATGCCTATTGGTCCGTTTACTTGATCTCTGCTTACCCATATCAGAAAGTCTTGATTTTTTAATACTCCAGAACAGTTGTTTTACTAGGTGGGGTAGTAGATTCCAAACAAAGTGAGGAAGTATAATTTCTAGTGTGAGGATAGTAGTTTTAATTATGTAGTACATTATGAAAATGAAGAGAGGGAATGAAAGAACTCAGTTTATGGATTAGAAAGACAGTGGATGGATGACAGCAGTATCCTTTATTGATTGTACCTAAGTTGGGGCCTGACTGTTAGGAGGGAGGAGAGATTGGCATTGGTGAGAAGGCAGTGGGGTAGAGCAGCTCTGTAGCACTTGAGACAAAACATGCCTGCGGTGGGCCTTGATATACTCTTTGATTCAAGTAGGGTCGTGTATCTATTTCATTCACATTACCTTGTCATAAAACTCCTTTGGGAAAGTTACAAGTTTTTGTCTTCAGTCTTTTACTTTATTCCTTATGCATTGATTCCTTATTTACAAAGTGCTGTCATTAAAATCCCTTAGTAGGAGAGCCAATAATATTGGTAAAAATATAAAGATCTTAGTGAAACATGATGAAAGGGTCAGGTTTCCATGCCAGAAACAATATTCACATCCATATATGTAAGTTAATTTTTAACAAAGTAAAATTTCAGATGTATGGCCAGCATGTATAAGTATAGCTTTTGGTATCTTCAGATTAAACTACCTTTTGAATTTAAGAATCTGATACTCAACAAAATTACTTGTAAACATTGCCAAATACATGTCATAAAAATATAATGAGGACAGGTTTTCAAGAGCCTACATTAAATTCAGTGCTCAAAAGAAAATGAAGGTTTGCATTATGAAAATGATATCAACTAAAAATGATTAGCTCTAAAAGCAGAAGTGGCTACATTGTAAAAATTCTTATTGCTCTGCTCATTCCCTTGCAACGTGATGTTACAAACTTTCCCATCAAGAAATAGCATCTGCAGAGCAAGACTACACAAGGCCTATCAGAGAGCAGTTTACGAGAGATGTTAGACATCAAGCAGTGCTGAAAATCACTGGAGGTTCCTTTCAGGTAGAGAGGAGGGCCTCATTAGCACCTTGTTAATCCCCTAGTCAGGAGTAAGGACCATGGCATGGAGTAAGGCTTACCAGCATTTTACAGTCTTGGCCCTATTGATACTGTAAACCAGATAATTCTTTGTTGTATGGAGCTATCCTGTGTGTTGTAGGATGTTTACCAGCTTCCTTGGCCTTTACCTCCTAAATGCCTGTAGTGCCCCCCACCCCACTTGTGGCAACTCAAAATGTCTTCAGATATTGCCAAATGTCACCAGGGGAGGAAAGTCATCTCCAGTTGAAGACCACAGCTCTGCACCCATCCTAAAAAAGCCTGAAACCAAGTCATGACAAGATCTGCAAGGGAGACATATTCTGGGGATTGATTTCTGCCAAGTCAGAGGCCTAGTCAGAGGTGTTTGGGAAACATCTTGGACTTCTACGTGCCCTCCATAACAAAGCACAGGACAAGACGTACACAATTTAAAGGTGACTAGCCAGTAACTGGACTGCCTACTAGAACAAGAATCAACATGCTTCAGAAAGAAGATAACAGAATCCAGAGTCTCTATAAGGTATCACTAACAATGTCCAGGACACAGTAGAAAATTACTAGATAAGCAAAGTTACAGGACTATAGTTGAAAAAAGTAATAAATAGATATGACCTAAATGTTGGATTTAGCAAATACTTTAAAGCAGCTAACAGACAAAATATGTTTATATAATTAAAAGAAAATGTCTGATTGAATTGACAGAAAATCATGGGAGAGAAATTAAAACCATTAAAAGAAACCAAATGGAAATTTTAGAAAATTATGTAAGTGAAAAATTCACTGGATGGGCTTCACAACAGATGGAAGATGGCAAAAGAAAGATAAACAGAACCTCAGGAACATGTGGAAAATATCAACTGGTGTAATGTATGTATTATGGGAGTTCTAAAAAGAGAATAAAGAATGGGGCAGGAAATATGTGCATGTGTGTATATATATATTTAATCCCATATTTTCCCAAATTTGATGAAAAAACATTTACTTACTCTTCCAAGAAAATCATTGAACTCAGTGAAAGATAAATACCAAGAAAGTCTCGCCTAGACATATCATTGTCGGACCGCGGAAAACAAAAATCCTTGAAAGCAGTCAGGGGGAAAAAAAAGATATACACGAGAATGATGATAAGAATGTGTGCTGACTTACCAGAAATCATGGAATGCAGACAACAATGAAAATGTCTTTCAAAGTGCTGATGGGGTGGGAAGGTGTGGTGAGGGAATCCTGCCAATTCAAAATTTTGTATCCAGAGAAAATGCCCCTTAAAAACTTGGGTTTTTAAGACAGTTGATTTCATGTAAATTGAAGCCGAGACAAGTTGGATCCAGCAGACCCCTGCAAAACCAAAAAATGCTAAAGGCCTTTTTCAGGCTGATGGAGAATGATACAAAATGGAAACCAAATCCACAGAGAGGGGAAAGAAAAGGAGTGCCAGCAATGGCGAATAATGGGTATATATAAAGACTTTTATTGCCTCGTAATTTCCTTAAAAAGGTAACTGTTTAGAACAAGACTAATAGCATTATTATGTAAAATGTAAATTTCTGGGCTCTATAATATATGTAGAAGTAAATATATGAAAAAAAGCACAAAGGTTGGGGGAAGTGGATTAATGGAATTATACTACTGTAAAGCTATTAGGTTAGTGATATGTAAAGAATGAAGTGTGAGAACAGATGTGCCAAATGAAAAGTATCAGGTGGGAAGTGTGAGGAAGGAAGTAGTGTCAAGGGTGAAGTAGTGCAATTTTGACACTGAGTAAACTCTGATAACACAGTTAGCTCTGGAGGAACACTAAAAACAAATTTTAAAAATCCCTAAGAAACACATAGAAATAAAATGCCAATGAAATAAGCAACAAAACAAATAAACAGAAGGGACAAATGGAAAACACATAGCAAGGTGGTAGACTTAAACACACCAAGGCAGTAATTGCATGATATGTAAATGCAAATAGCATTAAATGTAAAATGTTCCAATTGAAGGTCAGAGATCAGATTAGATAAGAATGGAAGACACAAGTATGCGCTATCTATGAGATGTACTTTAAACATGTATAAACTGAACATAAAAGTATGGAAAGCGATATACCAGGTGTATAGCAAGAAAGGTGGTATGGCTATATTAATTTCAGAAAAAATGGAGTTTAAGACAGAGTTTCATAAGAGACAGAGGGACATTTATGAATCACAAAAGAATTAGGAAGACATAATCACATATTCATCTAAGAGCTTCAAAATTTATGTGGCAAAATCTGACAACCAATGGAAAAAGTTAGTTGGAGATTTTATCACTATTCTCTCAGTAATGAATAGATCAAGAAGACAAAAATTCAATTGGGATATGGAAGATCTGAGCACACTGTCAGCCAAGTTGAGCTCATTCACATTTACTAGACATACTCAACAACTGTGGAATAAACGTTCTTTTCATGTGTGTATGGAATGCTCATCAAAGTAGACATATTCTAGGCCATAAAACAAATCTCACTAAAGATTCAAAGATTTTTATGTTGCAGAGTATATTCTATGACCATAGTGGAATTAAATGAAAAATCAACAACTAAACTATTTTAAACATTTTCAAATATTTGGAAATAAGTAGCACCTGTGTAACCCATGGCTGAAAGAAGAAATCATAAGGCAATAAGAAAATATTTTGAGTTGAATGATAATAAAAATACACTTCAGAATTTGTGAGATACAGCAAAGGCAGGGCGTAGAGAGAAATTTGTAGCTTTAAGTGCCTGTTTTAGAAGAGAAGGAAAGTTTACAATTTTTCATGTAAATTTCCACTTAAAGAGCTACAGAAAGAGGAGTAAATTAAACCCAAAACATGTTTAAACCCAAAATAAGTAGAAGGGAAAAAAAATCAGTGCAGAAATCTATGATATAGAAACAAAAATTAACAAAGCTCAAAATTCATCATTGGAAAGATTAATAAAATTGATAAACCCCAAAAGGATGAATCAAGAAATACACAGAGAAATATAAATTACCAATATCATGTAATACAAATAGAAAGGTTGTCACTACATATCCCGCAGAGTTTAATAAGAAAATTAAAAATATTAGGAACAAATGTTGCTGATTTAGCAACTAGATAAAATTGACAAATTTCTTGAAAAATACAACTCGAAAGTGACCCAATAAGAAATGGACATTTGGAATAGCCATATGTCCACTAAACAAATTGAATTTGTAATAAAAAATAACCATTCTACAAAGAAGACTCAAGGCCCAAGTGGTTTTATTAGTAAATTCTATCATGTATGAAATGAGAAATAATGCCAACTATACATAAGCTTTTTTAGAACATAGATAAGGGAGTGCTTAACAAAATTATCTTATGAGACCAGTATAACCCTGATACCAATATCTGACTTAAACAAGAAAAAAATGGGGCCAGACGTGGTGGCTCACACCTGTAATCCCAGAACTTTGGGATGCCGAGGTGGATGTCACTTGAGGTTAGGAGTTCAAGACCAGCCTGGCCAACATGGTGAAACCCTGTCTCTACTAAAAATACAAAAATTAGCCATGCATGGTGGTGTGCGCCTGTAATCTGAGCTACTTGGGAAGCTGAGGCAAGAGAATCTCTTGAACCCAGGAGGCGGAGGTTGCAGTGACATCGTGCCACTGCATTACAGCCTGGGCCACAGAGCAAGACTCTGTCTCAAAAAAAAATAAAATAAAAATTAGAGATCGCGCTGGGCGCAGTGGCTCAAGCCTGTAATCCCAGCACTTTGGGAGGCCGAGACGGGTGGATCACAAGGTCAGGAGATCGAGACCATCCTGGCTAATACAGTGAAACCCCGTCTCTACTAAAAAATACAAAAAAAAAAACTAGCCAGGTGAGGTGGCGGGCGCCTGTAGTCCCAGCTACTTGGAGGCTGAGGCAGGAGAATGGCATAAACCTGGGAGGCGGAGCTTGCAATGAGCTGAGATCCGGCCACTGCACTCCAGCCTGGGCAACAGAGCGAGACTCCATCTCAAAAAAAAAAAAAAAAAAAAAAATCAGAGATCAACTATTCCTCATGACTGTAGATTCAAAACTCCTCAATAAAGTATTGGCAAATCAAATTCATTAATATATTTAAAAAGTATACGTCATACATTATAGCCAGTAGAGTTAGTAGAGTTCATTTAATGGTTGCAAACTTGGCTTAATGTTTGAAAATTACACAGTGTTATTAACCACATTAACCAAATAAAGATGAAACATCATATAACCATCTCAGTAAATGCAGAAAAAGATTTGATAAAATTGAGCACATATTCAAGGTAAAGACATTCAGGATACTAGAAATAGAAGGAAACTTCATCACCCTGATAAAGACATCCATGAAAAATCCAAAGTTAATATTATGCTTAATGGTGAAAGACTGAAGTTTTTCCTTTTTATGGATCAGGAATAAGGCAAAAGTATCTACTGTCATCACTTCTACTTGTTATCCCATGGAGTAATAGCCAGTGCAATAAGGCAACTAAAAGAAATAAAAGATGTAGAATTTTAAAGGAATAAGAATTTTTTTTTCTATTTTTAATTGATACGATTATTCCTAAGAAATCTTCTAAAAAACACTTAGAAATATTAAATGAAGTTAGCAAGTTCTCAGAATGCAAGATCACCATATAAAACTCAATTGTTTTATTTGCACTAACAACATACAATTGAAGAATGAAGTAAAAAATTCATAGTACACCAAAAAAGGTAAAACACTAAACATTTAGAATCTAACAGATATGTAATACAGTCACATTGAAATCTTCAAATAATTGATAAGAGAAATTAAAGAAGACTGAAATAAATAGATATACCATATGCATGGTTTGGAAAATTAAATATTGTTAAGAAGTCCATTCTCCGCAAATGTATCCGTAGATTGAATGACGTGCCAGTCACCATTACAGCAGTCCTCTCTTCTTTTAAAATTAAATCGACAACTTTATTCTAAAATTTATGTGAAAATGCGAAGGACATATTAATAGATGGCTAAAACTATTTTGAGACACACTGGAGTTAGAGGGACTTTTTTTTTTAAGACAGAGTCTCGTTCTGTCACCCAGGCTGGAGTGCAGTGGTGCAATCTCAAATCTCAGCTCACTGCAAGCTCCGCCTCCTGGGTTCACACCATTCAGCCTCCTGAGTAGCTGGGACTGCAGACGCCTGCCACCATGCCCGGCTAATTTTTTGTAATTTTTAGTAGAGACGGGGTTTCACTGTATTAGCCAGCATGGTCTCGATCTTGTGACCTCGTGATCTGCCCGCCTCAGCCTCCCAAAGTGCTGGGATTACAGGCGTGAGCCACCACACCCGGCCAGAGGGACTTTCATTATCTTAAGACTCACAATAGGCTGGCTCTGAGTGCAGTGGTGTTTACAACTAATTGATCACAACTAGTTACAGATTTTTTTGTTTGTTTCTTCTCCACTTCCACTGCTTCACTTGACTAGTCTTAAAAAAAAAAAAAGACAAGAAATCTATAGCATTCAACCTAGTATGGTATTGGCATAAAAGTTGACATACAGATCAATCGCACAGAATAGAGAATTCAGAGTAGACCTTCCATGTGTGGTCAACTTTTTTTCTTTTTAAAGCATAGGAGTCAATTCTGTTTTATTGGGAAAAGAGACTCTTTTCAAAAAATGACACTGGAATAAGTAGATATCCACATTAAAAACATATACCTCAATATTAATCTTAAACTGTACACAAAATTACTTTGAAATCTGTCATGGGCCTAAACAGAAAAGCTAAAACTGTAAAACTTCTACAAGAAAATAAAAAAAGCTTTTCTATTTTGGGACTGAAAAGATTACTAGAAAGGACACAGAAAAGTATTCACCATAAAAAATGATAAATTAGATGTTATCGAAGTTACAACTGCCTGTTTTCTAAAAGACACCATTAAGAAAATGAAAAGCCAAACCACAGAATCTATGAGAATATTCACAATATACATGCCTAACAAAAGATGTATAGTCAAAATATATAAAGTGTACCTCCAATTCAATAATACAACAAACAACTCAATAAAAATGGGCAAATGCTTGAATAGGCGCTTCACAAAGAGGATATGTAAATAGTAAGCATACACAAAGATGCTCAACATTGTTATTCATCAAATCTCATGTAACAATTGGATTCTGTTGAAAATCAAATATGCCAATCATTATACTAACATAGAAACTATTAATATACAGTCTAAACCAAATCCAAATTAAAACCACAATAAGGTACTACTTTATATCTACTAGACTGGGTAAAATTAAAAAGGCTGACAATACTATTTGTTGACAAGGATATAGAGCAACTGGAACTTTTATAAATTACTCAAAGAAGATAAAATTCACATCTGCTTTGGAAAACAGTTTGGCAGGTTCTTAACAAATTAAAAATTCAGTTAATATATGACCTAACAATCTCCCTCTTAGGTATTTATCCCAAAGAAATGACAACCAATATCCACATGTTTATGCAGGCTTTCACTTCACTGTTTATAGCTGCTTTATTACTAATAGCCAATAATTGGAAACTTTTCCAAAGGTACATTGTGGATAAATGAACAAATCGCTCTATTCATACAGTGGAACACAATTCATAGATAAAAAGAGAACAAACCATTAATATGTACACTAATACAGATAAATTTCAAAAAACATGCTATGTGAGGAGGTAATGGGCTCACACATCTTACTGAAACCCAAAGATGACCATCAGTGGCCCAGAGCCCTGAACTTGTCCTATGTCTGACATGAGTGAGGGTCTCCCAAAATCAGTGTATCAGTGCCATTTTGGCAAACTAATCTCATATGATTATGTGAAAGAAAAACTGTGTTGGTCAGTGGGAGTGATTTGCCTACCAGGCCCCTCTCCTGGAACTGGACCTGACTGTGGGGCTCCAAGACACTCTCCTAGGAGCACGTTTTAGTGTTCCTCAGGGCATCTGGTGACCCCACATGAAGGTTAAATGGAGAGCATCCAAAATGGGAGAAAGGGGACCAGAGTCCATGCAACTCCTGGTCTGAGCTCAGCGTTCTTTACCTGGATGACATTGCTGGCCCCAGCCAGTCCCACACACCAGAGGTGGATTGAGAAAATATTGGGAAACACTCTAAAGTGGTGGCCTCCTTGGGGTGTGGAACCCACACTTCTTGCTTGAGTCTAAGGGCAGTACTAAGAGAGGAATGTTTGATTGGTTCAGTGGGCTACCCTTGATTGACAAGGATTGACAGTAGAAGATACTGCCATTAAACTAGCATCAATTATCCTCAACTTAGTATCACTGCCAAAGGATTCTGAACCAGCAGAGGCCAGGTGGCAGCACATAACTAACAGAGGAAAGTTGTACATAATTACCAAAATGAGGAGGATCTCAGGCAAGTATACAAATGGGAGCCCTTGGCCCATACATAGCTATCTCATTTCTCTTTCCACCTGGGGGCCTCACTCACACATATGTATATATTCCAATATGCACATTTCATACTGAACAACCACACAACCCACTTCCTCTGGGCCACCTCTTGGGTCTAGAGGAGTACATACTAGCAGCATGATCTACCCTTGACAGGAAAGACTTAGGGAAGAGTTGCATGTAGGTTATAGAAGTGGACTCAGGGCTAATTGGGCAGGGAATTTCATAGTCCCTGGTCCTTGGAGTATGAGTGTGAGCCTTGGGAGGGCGTGTCCTGTTGGCTCTTTGGACTCTTACAGGGAGGGTTTTGGTTGGAGGCTGGAGTAGTCTTTCATTAAATGTGAGTCACAGAGAAATCTAAGGCAAGGGTCATGTTTGTCTGACTTTCAGGGTGATAGTGTACATGAGGAAAGGGATATGGAACCCTCATATTAATTTCCTGGCATGTGGAGTAAGAGCCACTGTGTAGGAAGGGCCAAGTAGAGGCCGACAGTGTTGTAAAAGTGTCCTGCAACACCGCAAATCAAAATGGCAAACTAGAAACCATCTTACATCCTCAGAGGAATTTCAGAGATGAGTGTTGGCATCAAAGACTTAAAGGATAGTGGTTCCCTGTTCACATCACCTGTTTTGACCTTCCCAAACCCAATGGTTCATGGTGGATGATTGTATTATTACATAGGAGTCCTACTTGTAGCAGCTATGCCAGCTGTGGTATCTTTATTGAGACATATGAAAACTTCTTCTGGCATTTGAAATGCGGCTATTAAGTTGCAATTCCCATATGTGAAAATGATAGAAAGCAGTGTCTTTTATGTGGGAAAGACAAAAGTATGCCTTTCCTGTCTCGCTCCAGGGCTATGTTAATGTTCTTGCTCTGCATCTTAACATAGCAGGGATCTGGATCAGTTCAACATTCTGTTGAATGTCAAGCTGGTCCTCTTTTGTGGTGACAGGTTAATTGGACTTGAATAGAGGTTGGTAGGAAGTACTCTACTTGCCCAAGAATGACATGTGTCAGAGGAGAAAAACATCCTAAATAGGAGCAGAGACCTGCCTCAATGGTAAAGATTTTAGGGGTCAAGTGATCTATATGCATGTGGGGACTTCACCCCCAACATAAAAAGCCAGTTGTGCTTTAAACCCTCTATTCCTGAGAAACAGGCACAACACTTGGGTGGCCAGTTTTGAATTTTGAAAGCAGAATATACTGGACTTGGAGTACTGCTCTGATTCACTTGTGGATTGACCGCAGTTTTGAGTGGGGTCAGAACAAGAGGTGGATCTGTAACAGGATCAGGCTGTGGTATAAATGGCTTTGCTTCATGGGCTTTATGAAGCCAACTGATGATGCTTGTGAGGTGAAAATATTTTTCTTCTTTAACAAAGAAGTTTTAGTCATCAGAAACAAAGCCCACAAATACACTAGCAATTAGAATGAATATTGTGTGAGATTCACGGTATAAAAATATTGCATTGACATGATTAGTGACTAGTCTTTCATCTAATATTGTATTCTTAGTTTAAAGATGAGTAATCTGAGATAGAGGAAAAGTAACTTGCCCCAAAACACAGGCTTTTCTAATTGATGGATGATTCTAGAACTCAAGTCTCCTAAATCCTTGATAACACTGTGCAGCAAAATTTACCTAGAATGATTTTTAAAAATTTATGCTTGCACATTTAAAGACATAGGTCACCCTACAGAGTCTTTTTTTTTTGTTTTTCCCACCAAAGGGGCATGTTCAGTGTATTTCTCCACTTTAAAATTCTTTTATATATACAAAATAAATTTATATTTAGAGAGAGATTTAAAAGCAATTCTAAGGATAAAATATTTAGAATGCTTTGTAAAATAAAATAATCATTCTGTGAGTGTTTTCTGGTAGTTTAGGCAGGTAAGTTTAAAGACTTTGGGTCCCATTTAAAAGATAAAAATAATTTTTCTTTAACCATCTTCAAGTTTAAGTCTATGGAACAGACAATATTGCAGTTAAGGCCCAGGTGTATAATTTCGTCTAATAAACATAAAATACGAACCATGATTTTTCTCTGAGACTTTTCCACCAGCTCACTCCAGTATTTAAAAATGCTCCTGCCTTTTATTTCAGTGGAGTTAAATTCAATCTCTTCCCTATTGGTAGTCTTAAATAAAGTATTCCTAATCCTGTTTAACTCTGTCCAGTGCAGTTTTCCTTGACGAGTGACAGAAAGCACATCAGTGATTGCCCGGGGATTGGAGTAGGTGAGGGAGAAAGGGATTACAAAGGGGGATGAAGAAATGTGGGAGTGAGGAATGTTATTTGAGTGTGTGTGTGCATAGTGATGATACATAAGTGTATTCACAGTCAAAATTTACCAAATTGTTTATTTATGTCAATAATACCTCAATAAAGCTGTTTATATTATCTGACCCAATAATTTGAGTTTAAAGACTTTTTAATTAAAGTAATTACATACATGTACAGAGATATATGAACAAAGATGTTCATGGTAGCAGACTTTGTAACAAAAAAACTGGAAACAGTCTTGTTTATCAATAAGAAAAGTATTAAACAAGTTATGGTACATCCATAATATGCAGCTATTAAGAGTGAGTGGAAAGATCACCACAAGCAAACTGAAGATTCATAGATATGTATATTATTATGTGTGATTTTATTTATGTAAAAAAAAGTAAGTAGGGCCAGGCATGGTGGCGCACGCCTATAATCCCAGCACTTTGGAAGGCCGAAGTGGGTAGATCACCTGGGGCCAGGAATTCAAGACCAGCTTGGCCAACATGTTGAAACTGTGCCTCTACTAAAAATACAAAAATTAGTTGGATGTGATGCCAGGTGCCTGTAGTCCCAGCGACTCGGGAGGCTGAGGCAGGAGAATTGCTTGAACCCAGGAGGTGGAGGTTGCAGTGAGCTGAGATCACACCACTGCACTCCAGGCTGGGTGACAGAGTGAGAATACATCTCAAATTTTTTTTAAAAAAGTAAGTACATATGAAAAAATTTAACACTGAAACTCCTGATAGTGGTTGATTCTGGAGAGGCAATTGGAATTGTGCAGGGATATGTGTGAGGGAGGTCTTAAACTTTTTACTTTGTATTCCGTGTTTTATATCAGTAGTTGGTTAATTTTTGGGAGGTCAATCCTCTGCTTTCTCCTTCATTTCCTCTTAATATTGGCCACTATGCTGGGGTAGAGTACCAACTAAAACTTTGTTTTTTTCCTACTATTTTCTAGTTTTCAAAATAGTGGGTTGATTCCCTAGTATCCGTCAAAGATGGCCAATGAGGGTTTTCTTGGTACTATTATGATTTAAACTTATTTCACATATTTCAATATGTTGCCTTTATTATTTTATGGATGCGCAAATTGTCCTATCTTTGGCCACTCTAAGCTATTCAAGTTGGCTCCTGAGTTCTTTTGTTGTGCTTATAATATAATTTGATAGCTTCCTTGATTTCTGGTATGATAAGGTACTTCAAGCTCATGTTTTACATTTTTTGCCCCAGACTTGGAATCAGCTGTTTTTCTAAAGAGCCAGCTGTTAGTGGGAAATTATAGGAAGTTTCCTCATTGCTATTGGGTTTTTTTTTTCTATATCTTTTCAGTGGCTCCAACTTGGTATGTTCTAAATATTCACAAGCATGAAGTCATAATAGGATTCTATTCTCTAGCTATCATATTGTTAGATAACATGGGTATTAAAAAAGAATATAGAAAATACTATCACTGATCGCCGTTACTGATCATCATATACTAATTATAGTTTACTGATTTTGCCTAATAACAAAAAAATATTGAGTAACATGCTTTGAATTAATTCCTGAATTTATCATCCTTTTTTTCATTGGCAAATACTACTACTAAATTCTCTTTATCTGTGTTAAATGATTATACCGAATACGTGACTTGGATCTTAAAATAATATCTAGACAAATAATTAATGAAAAACAAATGGAAGGATAGAACTTTTGTTCTCATCTATAATCCGGATGAGATTATAACAACTTTTTTTTCTGTACAGAATTTCACTTTTTTTCCCCTGAGTATGTATCAGCTTGGAATTTTGAGCTATTCAGGTGGATAATTTCTGGATTACTAATTTTGTCTATCTTATCTTTTATTTCAATTACTCTCTGTTTGGAATCTCTTCCTGTCAGGAGTTCTAAGCTTTTTACTCTTGTTTGTTAAATTAAAATTTTAGAATTCATGGCATTTGAATACAATTTAAGCTAAATACCAAACACAACAAACTTCTTCCTCAATTTGCTTACAAATCCATCAACTTGTAAAATGTTCGTAAAACTTTCCAACACTTTTTATAGACCTGGGTTAAGTCTGGATCTTTTCAAGATGTAACATTCAAGTTAACCAAAGTTCCACGAAACATGACATTTTGTTTCCCTGGGTGTTTGCATACAAACTTATTTAAGCACATCAAAATCCAGATTGACCTTTCAGTACCTTAGTTAGCCCTTCCAAAATTGGGTTTGGGAGAAATCTTAAACTCAATTCAAATTAGCTTGCTTTGCAAAATTTCACCTGTTTGCAGGTTTCTGATGGCTTTCAGCTCAACATTTAACTCAGTTCAGGTTTGTTTAAAAACCAGATGGTATTGGCTTTAAATTGACCTGGACTTGTTCCAAATGCATTCCACTGAAATTGTATCCCAGGTTAGTTAAAATCTCATCTCTAGAAATCCCATTT
Source organism: Theropithecus gelada (assembly GCF_003255815.1). Classification (NCBI taxonomy): domain Eukaryota; kingdom Metazoa; phylum Chordata; class Mammalia; order Primates; family Cercopithecidae; genus Theropithecus; species Theropithecus gelada. Next base: position 76,584,064 of record NC_037676.1, read on the forward strand.
CTTCTCTTGAGAGAGAAGGATCTGGCTGCATTTTGAGTAGTAGAACTGATTTCAAAAGTTTTAGATTTAATAATCTGTTTTTCAATTTCTACAAATATTTCCATCCTTAATTTAAAAATGTGTTTCTTTAGCAAAAGAGAATCCAACACTATATATAAGCTTTGACAGAAATCTCATTTCCAAATCTTTCTTTTCATCTTCCTCCAGTCAGAGGCTTAATCACTTCTTTATCTACATCCTCTGACATTAATGAGCTATACCTCTTTTCCACACTCTCTCCATAGGGTTGGAAGAAGTTATTTTTCTCTTAGCTTGCCAGTTTATCAGGTTTGGTTTTTAGCTGCACCTCTTGCCGATTCACTTCTTCCGTGAAGCCTTCCAATCAAAATCTACGAAATGCCAGAAAGGAAATGCATACACTCACAAATATAACAGATATTTTTCCAACCTGTGAATCAACCTGCATCTTGGTGGTTGTAGGTGTCTAAGAAGTAAGATTGTTTAAATCTCATGTTGTCATATAACACACATGAATTCAACTCTTAACTCCAAGGTGCAGATTTCCTGCCTCTGAAATGATGAGAATAATGATTTTATTATTTACCTCACAGGAATTTCTTATTTGGAATACAATCAGCTGAATTCAGACAATGCACTGATAACTGCTTGCTTTTTAAAACATTCTGTTGTTTATTTTAAAAACAATTTGTTAAATTTAGTCCATTAATATATAATGTAAGTTAACACTTTCTTCCCTGAGAAGATTGTGTGTGTTCACACCTCTTGTAGCTCCTGGTAATTCACTTCAATGGAGGAAATAACAACTGGCAGTAACAAACTGTATTATACAATTTTTAAAAATTCTTCTCAGGCAACCTCTTTTCAACCACTGTTTTGTTTCCAGAGCCCATGCATGAACAATTTTTATATTTTTCAAAGTAAAAATTGTTTTCTCCAGGTCTTTTCTTTCCACTAGGAAGTCATGCTTTCCCTGTGAATGGAACTCAAACCCCAATTGTTCAACTCTAAATTTAAAACCCACAAAATTTGGCCTAAAGTAAACAAAACGCATTCATTCTCTTGTTTCTAATTGCTCGAAATTCTTTCCAGGTTTTCCAAAAGTTGATTGAGTCTTACCAACATTTTCTATGAGCCACACATGGATTTCGAGTTTATAGAGAAACCCCAAACCTCTAGAAATAAACCCCACATCAAGAAGGTTTCATTTGGTTTCAGGTTTCACTATTTAAAAAGCATTAAGCAACACTGGAAGAAGTTGGTCTCTGTCGCCAGTGAAATGCCATTCTTGTGCATCATTGTGTAGCTGCACCGACTTACATCTTTATGTCTTGAGTAAAATCCACTTTATATTTTGCAGTTACTACAACTATGCCCATTTTATTTATAGCTGAAGTCGCAATACTGACTTTACATGTTGACATTACACTAAAGAGTATACTAAGGAACAATATTATATGGATATGAATCTATTCCAAACCACAGTTGAATACTTTGCTAGCAAAGCAAATAATATGGATGCTAAATAGCTGAACACTAATCTATTAACTTCTACTAAAAGACCTAGAATCACAGAACTGGAAGGGGACTTTAAGGAATTTTTTAAAAATCATGGTACATCTTCTGCAGTAGGAATTAGATATTACCAAACCCAAGTTGCTTATTTTATGAATGAAGAATTAGGTGGTACATACATCTTTTTAAAATTATTATTATACTTTAAGTTCTGGGATACATGTGCAGAACGTACAGGTTTGTTACATAGATATACAAGTTCCATGGTGGTTTACTGCACCCATCAACCTGTCATCTGCATTAAGTATCTCTCCTAATGCTATCCCTCCCCTAGCCCCCCACCTACCAACAGGCCCCAGTGTGTGATGTTCCTCTCCCTGTGTCCATGTGTTCTCATTGTTCAACCCCCACTTACGAGTGAGAACATGCAGTGTTTGGCTTTCTGTTCCTGTATTAGTTTGCTGAGAATGATGATTTCCAGCTTCATCCATGGCCCTGCAAAGGACACAAACTCATCCTTTTTTGTGGCTACATAGTATTCCATGGTGTATATGTGCCACATTTTCTTTACCCAGTCTATCATTGATGGACATGTGGACTGGTTCCAAGTCTTTGCTATTGTGAACAGTGCTGCAATAAACACACGCGTGCATGTGTCTTTATAGTAGAATGATATATAATCCTTTGGGTATATACCCAGTAATGGGATTGCTGGGTCAAATGGTATTTCTAGTTCTAGATCCTTGAGGAATCGCCACACTGTCTTCCACAATGGTTGAACTAATTTACACTCCCACCAACAGTATAAAAGCATTCCTATTTCTCCACATCCTCTCCAGCATCTGTTGTTTCTTGACTTTTTAATGATCGCCATTCTAACTGGCGTGAGATGGTATCTCATTGTGGTTTTGATTTGCATTTCTCTAATGAACAGTGATGATGAGCTTTTTTTTTCATGTTTGTTGGCCGTGTAAATGTCTTATTTTGAGAAGTGTCTGTTTCATATCCTTTGCCCACTTTTTGATGGGGTTGTTTGTGTTTTTCTTGTAAATTTGTTTAAGTTTCTTGTAGATTCTGGATATTAGCCCTTTGTCAAACAGATAGACTGCAAACATTTTCTCCCATTCTGTAGGTTTCCTGTTCACTCTGATGATAGTTTCTTTTGCTGTGCAGAAGCTCTTTAATTTAATTAGATCCCATTTGTCAATTTTGGCCTTTGATGCCATTGCTTTGGGTGTTTTCATCATAAAGTTTTTGCTCATGCCTATGTCCTGAACAGTATTGCCTAGGTTTTCCTGCAGGGTTTTTGTGGTTTTAGGTCTTACGTTTCAGCCTTTAATCTATCTTGTATTAATTTTTGTATAAGGTGTAAGGAAGGGGTCCAGTTTCAGCTTTCTGCATATGGCTAGCCACTTTTCCCAACACCATTTATTAGATAGCAAATCATTTCCTCATTGCTTTCGTCAGATTGCAAAAATCAGACAGTTGTAGATGTGTGGCATTATTCCTGAGGCCTTTGTTCTGTTCCATTGGTCTAGATATCTGTTTTGGTACCAGTACCATGCTATTTTTTTTTTACTGTACCCTTGTAGTATAGTTTGAAGTCAGGTAGCATGATGCCTCTAGGTTTGTTCTTTATGCTTGTGATTGTCTTGGCTAGACGGGCTCTTTTTTGGTTCCGTATGAAATTTAAAGTAGTTTTCTCTGATTCTGTGAAGAAAGTCAATGGTAGCTTGATGGGGATAGCATTGAATCTATAAATTCCTTTGGGCAGTATGGCTATTTTCACAATATTGATTCTTTGTATCCATGAACATGGAATCTTTTTCCATTTGTTTGTGTCCTCTCTTATTTCCTTGGGCAGTGGTTTGTAGTTCTCCTTGAAGAGGTCCTTCATGTTCCTTGTAAGTTGGATTCCTAGGTATTTTATTCTCTTTGTAGCAATTGCAAATGGGAGTTCACTCGTGATTTGGCTCTCTGTTTGTCTATTATTAGTGTATAGGAATGCTTGTGATTTTTGCTCATAGATTTTGTATCCTGAGACTTTGGTGAAGTTGCTTATCAGCTTAAGGAGATTTTGGGCTGAGACGATGGGATTTTCTAAATATACAATCATGTCATCTGCAAAAAGAAGCAACTTGACTTTCTCTCTTCCTATTCGAATACGCTTTATTTCTTTCTCTTGCCTAATTGCCCTGGCCAGAACCTCCAACACTGTGTTGAATAGGAGTGACGAGAGAGGGCATCCTTGTCTTGTGCCAGTTTTCAAAGGGAATGCTTCCAGCTTTTTCCCATTCAGTATGATATTGGCCATGGGTTTGTCATAAATAGCTCTTATTATTTTGAGATAGGTTCCATCAATACATAATTTATTGAGTGTTTTTAGCATGAAGGGTGTTGAATTTTATCAAAGGCCTTCTCTGCATCTATTGAGATAATTATGTGGTTTTTGTCATTGGTTCTGTTTATGTGATGGATTATGTTTATTGATAATGTGTTTGTTGAATCAGTCTTGCATCCCAGGGATGAAACCGACTTGATCATGGTGGATAAGCTTTTTGATGTACTGCTGGATTTGGTTTTCTGGTTTATTGAGGATTTTTGCATCAATGTTCATCAGTGATATTAGCCTGAAATTTTCTTTTCTCGTTGTGTCTCTGCCAGGTTTTGGTAGCAGGATGATGCTGGCCTCATAAAATTAGTTAGGGAGGAGTCCCTCTTATTTGATTATTTGGAAATGTTTCAGAAGGAATGGTACCAGCTCCTCTTTTTACCTCTGGTAGAATTTGGCTTTGAATCCGTCTGGTCCTGGGCTTTTTTTGGTTGGTAGGCAGACTATTAATTACTGCCTCAATTTCAGAACTTGTTATTGGTCTTTTCAGGGGCTAGACTTCTTCCTGGTTTAGTCTTGGGAGGGTGTATGTGTCCAGGAATTTATCCATTTCTTCTAGGTTTTTAAGTTTATTTGCGTAGAGATGTTTATAGTATTCTCTGATGGTGGTTTGTATTTCTGTGGGATCAGTGGTGATATCCTCTTTATCATTTTTTATTGTGTCTGTTTGATTCTTCTCTCTTTTCTTGTTTATTATTCTGGCTAGAAGTCTATCTATTTTGTTAATCTCTTCAAAAAACCAGCTGCTGGATTCATTGATTCCTTGAAGGGTTTTTCGTGTCTCTATCTCCTTCAGTTCTGCTCTGATCTTAGTTATTTCTTGTCTTCTGCTACCTTTTTAATTTGTTTGCTCTTGCTTCTCTAGTTCTTTTAATTGTGATGTTAGGGTATTGATTTTAGATCTTTCCCACTATCTGATATGGGCGTTTGGTGCTATACATTTCTCTCTAAACACTGCTTTAGCTGTGTCCCAGAAATTCTAGTATGCTGTGTTTTTGTTCTCAGTGATTTCAAAGAACTTATTTATTTCTGTCTTAATTTCATTACTTACCCAGTAGTCCATTCAGGAGAAGGTTGTTCAGTTTCCATGTAGTTGGTGTGGTTTCGAGTGAGTTTCTTAATCCTGAGTTCTAATTTCATTGCACTGTGGTCTGAGAGACTGTGTGTTATGACTTCTGTTCTTTTGCCTTTGCTGAGGAGTTTTTTACTTCCAATTACGTGGTTGATTTTATAATAAGGACCATGTGGTGCCGAGAAGAATGTATATTCTGTTGATGTAGGGTGGAGAGTTCTGTTGATGTCTGTTAAGTCCACTTGGTCCAGAGTTGAGTTCAAGTCCTGACTATCCTTGTTAATTTTCTGTCTTGTTGATCTGTCTACTTTGACAGTGAGGTGCTAAAGTCTCTCATTATTATTGTGTGGGAGTCTAAGTCTCTTTGTAGGTCTCTAAGAAATTGCTTTATGAATCTGGGTGCTCCTGTATTGGGTGCATATATATTTAGCATATTTAGCTCTTCTTGTTGCATTGATCCCTCTATTATTATGTAATGCCCTTTGTCTTTTTTGATCTTTGTTGGTTTAAAGTCTGTTTTATCAGAGATTAGGATTGCAACCCCTGCTGTTTTTTTGCTTTACATTTGCTTGGCAAATATTCCTCCATCCCTCTATTTTGAGCCTATCTGTGTCTTTTCTTGTGAGATGGGTCTCCTGAATACAGCACACTGATGGGTCTTGACTCTTTATCTAATGTGCCAGTCTATGTCTTTTAATTGAGGCATTTAGCCCTTTTACATTTAAGGATAATATTGTTATGTGTGAATTTGATCCTGTCATGATGCCAGCTGGTTATTTTGCGCATTAGTTGATGCAGTTTCTTCGTAGTATTGTTGGTCTTTATATTTTGGTATGTTTTTGCAGTGGCTGGTACCAGTTTTTCCTTTCCATATTTAATGCTTTCTTCAGGAGCTCTTGTAAGGCAGGCCTAGTGGTGTCAAAATCCCTAAGCATTTGCTTGTTTGTAAAGGATTTTATTTCTCCTTTGCTTATGAAGCTTAATTTGGCTGGATATGAAATTCTGGGGTGAAAATTCTTTTCTTTAGGAGTGTTGAATATTGGCCCCCACTTTCTCCTGGCTTGTAGTGTTTCTGCAGAGACATCTGCTGTTAGTCTGATGTTAGGGCTTCCCTTTGTAGGTAACCTGTCCTTTCTTTCTGGCTGCCCTTAACATTTTTCCCTTCATTTGAACCTTGGTGAATCTGATGATTACGGTGTCTTGGGGTTGCCCTTCTTGAGGAGTATCTTTGTGGTGTTCTCTGTATTTCCTGAATTTGAATGTTGGCCTGCCTTGCTAGATTGGGGAAGTTCTCCTGGATAACATCCTGAAGTGTGTTTTCCAACTTGGTTCAATACTCCCCGTCACTTTCAGGTACACCAATCAATTGTAGGTTTAGTCTTTTCACATAGTCCCATATTTCTTGGAGTCTTTGTTCATTCCTTTTTATTCTTTTTTCTCTAATCTTGTCTTCAAGCTTTATTTCATTAAGTTGATCTTCAATCTTTGATATGTTCAATCTCTGATATCTTTTCTTCTGCTTGACTAATACTTGTGTATGCTTCACGAAGTTCTCCTGCTGTGTTTTTCAGCTCTATCATGTCATTTATGTTCTTCTCTAAACTGGTTATTCTGGTTAGCAATTCCTCTAACCTTTTTTCAAGGTTCTTAGCTTCCTTGCATTGGGTTAGAACACGCTCCTTTAGCTCAGAGGAGTTTGTCATTACTCACCTTCTGAAGTCTACTTCTGTCAATTCATCAAACTCATCCTCCGTCCAGTTTTGTTCCCTTGCTGGCGAGGAGTTGTGATCCTTTGGAGGAGGAGTAGAGGCATTCTGGTTTTTGGAATTTTCAGCCTTTTTGCACTGGTTTTTCCTCATCTTCATGGATTTATTTACCTTTGGTATTTGATGCTGGTGACCTTTGTATGGGGTTTTTGTGTGGATGTCCTTTTTGTTGATTTTGATGCTATTCCTTTCTGTTAGTTTTCCTTCTAACAGTCAGGACCCTTTGCTGCAGATCTGCTGGAGTTTGCTGGAGGTCCTCTCCACACCCTGTTTGCCTGGGTATCACCAGCAGAGGCTGCAGAACAGCAAAGATTGCTCCCTGTTCCTTTTTCTGGAAGCTTCATGCCAGAGGGGCACCCTCCAGATGCCAGCCAGAGGTCTCCAGTATGAGGTGTTTGTCGACCCTTGCTGGGAGGTGTCTCCCGGTCAGGAGGCATAGGGATCAGGGACCCACTTGAGGAGGCAGTCTGTCTCTTAGCAGAGCTTGAGTGCTGTGCAGGGAGATCTGCTGCTGTCTTGAAAGCCAGCAGGCAGGAATGTTTAAGTCTGCTGAGACTGTGCCCACCGGTGGCTGCCTCTTCCCCAGGTACTCTGTCCCAGGGAGATGAGAGTTTGATCTATTTTCCCCTGACTGGGGCTGCTGCCTTCCTTTCAGAGATGCCCTACCTAGAGAGGAGGAATCTAGAGAGGCAGTGTGGCTACAGTGGCTTTTCTGAACTGTGGTGGGGTCTGCCCAGTTTGAACTTCCCGGTGGCTTTGTTTACACTGTGAGGGGAAAACTGCCTACTCAAGCCTCAGTAATGGTGGACACCCCTCGTCCCACCAAGCTCTATCATTTCAGGTTGACTTTAGACTGTTGTGCTGGCAGGAAGAATTTCAAGCCAGTGAATCTTAGCTTGCTCGGCTCTATGGGGGTGGGATCTACTGAACGAGACCACTTGGCTCCCTGACTTCAGCCCCCTTTCCAGGAGAGTGAGCGGTTCAGTCTTGCTGGCATTCCAGGCATCACTGGGGTATGAAAAAAAACTCCTGCAGCTAGCTCGGTGTCTGCCCAAACGGCCACCCAGTTTTGTGCTTGAGACCCAGGGCTCTGGTGGTGTAGGCATCCGAGGGAATCTCCTCATCTGCAGGTTACAAAGACCATGGGAAAAGCATAGTATCTGGGCCAGAATGCATTGTTCCTCACGGCACAGTCCCTTACAGCTTCCCTTGGCTAGGGGAGGGAGTTCCTTGAACCCTTCTGCTTCTGGGTGAGGCGATGCCCCACCCTGCTTCTGCTTGCCCTCTGTGGGCTGCACCCACTGTCTTACCAGTCCCAATGAGATGACCTGGCTACCTCAGTTGGAAATGCAGAAATCACCCACCTTCTGAGTTGATCTTGCTGGGAGCTGCAGACCGGAGATGTTCCTATTCGGCTATCTTGCCAGCCACACCCACATCTTTTCTTGCTGACAGAGTAGAATATCAATCAATTATGGTTAAAATTGACATTACTGGTTAATTTTTGCATCACTTGTGATATGGACTTAAGAATATTAGGGGGGCCGGGCGCGGTGGCTCAAGCCTGTAATCCCAGCACTTTGGGAGGCCGAGACGGGTGGATCACGAGGTCAGGAGATCGAGACCATCCTGGCTAACACGGTGAAACCCCGTCTCTACTAAAAATACAAAAAAAAAAAAAACTAGCCGGGCGAGGTGGCGGGCGCCTGTAGTCCCAGCTACTCCGGAGGCTGAGGCAGGAGAATGGCGGGAACCCGGGAGGCGGAGCTTGCAGTGAGCTGAGATCCGGCCACTGCACTCCAGCCCGGGCTACAGAGCAAAACTCCGTCTCAAAAAAAAAAAAAAAAAAAGAATATTAGGATATAGCAAAATATATAAAGGTACATCTGTTACATTCACATTTATTATTGACTTCAGATATAAGAATATACAATTTTTTTTTGAGATGGAGTTTCGTTCTTGTTGCCCAGGCTGGAGTGCAATGGCCCGATCTTGGCTCACCACAACCTCTGCCTCCTGGGTTCAAGCCATTCTCCTGCATTGGCCTCCCAAGTAACTGGGATTACAGGCATGCACCACCATGCCCAGTGTATTTTTGTATTTTTAGTAGAGATGGGGTTTCTCCGTGTTGGTCTGGCTGGTCTCGAACTCCCGACCTCAGGTGATCTGTGTGCCTCGGCCTCCCAAAGTGCTGGGATTACAGGCGTGAGTCACCATGCTCAGCCAATTATTTTTTATTTAATAATACATATTGATTTCAGATACAGGACATAATAAAATCAGATCCAGTTATTTAGTTTATTTGATTTATCTCCTACCACTGTGTAACCTTACTCTACCCATAAAGTGAAGATTTAGATTAAATGATCATGAAAGTACTTCCCAGTTTTATCAATGTGATATTTAAAATATTCCATATCATCAAACACATCCTACTTTGGGATTTTAGCAAGAATTGTAACAATTTTTGATGTCAGTAATTTCAAAAAACAAAGAAAATGAGAGAAAAATATAAAATCTAAATTGACAATTTGTATGGCCCATTTAACAGTGGTTAAGGCCTATGCTGATCTCAGTGGAAAATGTTTTCCTGATTGCTATGGTTGCACGCTTTTATCTGTGGTATAATATCATTTACATTTTAGCTTGTAGTATTTACTTTTACCACATATTATATAGTAGTGAGAAGTAGTAACCCACTAACATTCATGTTCCCCCTTTGATAAAGCAGAGCAGTTCCTGGAAATGGATGTGGAGCCACGAACTACATTTCCCAGCATCTTTTGGAAGTAGGCATTTTCTTATGATGAGTTCTTGCCAACCCAATGACAGCAGAATGATTTATGCCATAAAGAGGGCAACACAAATCTCAATTTTCCCCAAACACTTTTTCCTTTCACTAGAATAGATACAGATGTCAAGGCTTAGGGAATGGCAGAGCCAAAGGACACAAGGAGCCGTGTATGGAAGGAACCTGCTGCAGATAAAGAACACCCATACTGAGTTTACATTAGCAAGAAAAATATACAGAGTCAAGACATGGACTTTTGGGAGTTTGTTACAGAAGCTAGCACTATACACAATCCTAATAAAATATACACTTTACTAATACAGATTGCATTTTATGCTAATATTTTGTGTGAGTTATCTTATCAATATCCAAAATATTAAGTGAACTTTACATTTATAAGGAGCATGTTTCATATATTCATCAGTGTCTGGAAATTGCATCATATGGGGTAATATTCTTAAAAACAATGAGAATTTATTATAACACATACTTTTCATTTTCCTGGTTAAGTTTATCTAATTTAAATAATTATTTTTTTCTAGTAAAGTGGTTGACAAAAACACAAAAAGAACCTGATAATTTCTGGTATGGACAAAAAATGAGAAAAAACTATTTTTCAATTTCCTCTTTTCACCTTCTAGATTACTGGCTTTAAAATTATCTCACTGTTTTCCCCTTCTTTTGCTGGGTAAGCTCAGTAAGTTTAGGATAAGGAATGATGGTATAAGATATGAGTAAAAACCATCAGAGAAGTTTAGATGTAAAAACTTGGCCCCAAATTTTTGTTTAATGTGCATAAACTATGTGAGGTATCCTGGATCAAAATGTTCTGAACAGGCTAGAAAAATGATAATGACTATTTGGAGTCTTTTTATTGTGACCAAGGAAAGAAAACATAGGGGCAGAAATTTAAAAAGAAACTTCTGTGGACTTGGACTATCCAAGTGTTTCTTGTTGACCTGGGAGAATAACAAAATATATTGGATGTTTAATTTAAAAACTAAACTCCTTCCAGCAAAAAGTAGATCATTGAATACTGCTATAACTAATTATGAAAAAAACTACTGTAAACCTATAAGTTTTGCAATACTCAAGTGTAATTAAATGAGGGTAAATACCTTTCAGTAGGACACATGTATCTGTGAATACTTTTAAGAGCTAAATAACTCTAGCTTCTGAGAGATAACTGGAACGCTGAAGGTGGTAGGCACTGTTTGGATAATTTTTGAGACTTCTATTTTCCCCTGTTTTATGCCCTTTTCCCCCTCATTCTTATATAACTGTGCTTATATAACTGCATTCTTATATGACTTTCTATGGAAAAATGTATTAGTCCACTTTTTACACTGTTGATAAAGACATACCCAAGACTGGACAATTTACAAAAGAAAGAGGTTTAATGGACTTAAAGTTCCACATGGCTGGGGAGGCTTCACAATCATGGCGGAAGGCAAGGAGGAGCAAGTCATGTCTTACATGGATGGTTGCAGGCAAAGAGAGAGAGCTTGTGCAGGGAAACTCCCCTTTTTAAAACTATCAGATCTCATGAGACTTATTCACTATCATGAGAACAGTAGGAGAAAGATCCACCCCCATGATTCAATTACCTCCCACTGGGTACCTCCCATGACACGTGGAAATTGTGGGAGTTACAATTCAAGATGAGATTTGGGTGGGGACACAGCCAAAGCATATCACAAACTCTAGTAAAATTCTCAGGTGAGTGTTTGTCTCAAGATAGGAGAGGTAATCAATCACTTTGGGTAGAACCTTCTAGTGGTTGTCACTCCAGTCATCTGACAGGCCCCTGAAGGAGACACATATTCACATCTCTGTGCTTTTCACTTGCTATCCTCTCTCTAGAATACCTTCCTTTTCTTCCTAGCTTTAATGGTCACTCTTTAGCTTCCCCAGGCAGAGTTAGTCATTCCTCTGTTTTTAAAGTATTTGATTTGTAACTTGGCTCTTCACACCCATTCACACTATATCTGTCAATATTGACCAGAGGACTGAACATAAAGTCATGATGAGGTGCTGACTCAGAGAGGGCACTGCATTAAGTAGGTGGAGTTAAGCTAAGCTGGGGATTAGGAATGATACTGCTGGTGACAGAAGGAGTCAGGAGCTAAGAAACAGAGACCTGGAAATGGCAGCTCAAAGAAGACTCATACCTGGAGAGGGCCATCATGGGAACCAGGTCATGTCAGGAAGTAAAATTGTGAAACCCAAAGTGGAGCAAATACCTGAAGTTGCATCAATTGCAAATTAAATGCATGCCAGGGGCCCAGAAATTGCTGCCTTAACTGAACTTTTCATCTTGTTTCATCCCTTTGGAGTGTCTTTTGATCTTCTTTGCTAGCCTGTAAACTTCTCGTGGGCGTTTTCTGTATTTCATTCACTTGAATCCACAGTGTTTATTTCAGTTTCTGATGCCAAAACAATGAATGTTAAATGAATGAACAAACTGTGGAAGATATTGTTCATCTTATTTTATAGATGATAAACCTGGGGTTTGATCAGAATTTTTAAGCATGTTAATGAGTATGGACACCACTTCAATAACATATTTCAAATGTGGTGTAATTTAGTGTTTACCAATCTTACTTTTAAGTTCAGGGACCTGGTCCTGTCCAAGTACTGTATCTGACTTACATGTAAAGGCTCCAGTATGTGTCAGGGGTGGATATTAAACACCGGGATATTAAACAGTCTGGGTATTAAACACCCAGAATACAGGAATCTTAATTTCAAGTCCTTTCTCTTTTTGAAGAACAATAGTAAATTGGATGAAGAGAAATAATCAATCCCTTTTATATAAAAGACAGCTTCACCGTATAACTGTCCTAAGCTATGTTGCCGTGAGTATGCATGCAATACAGTCTACTGAGGTTAAACATAGGGTCACACAAGCCTGCTTTCATATGAATGACACTAGCACATTGCCATTTAGTCCTGATGTCCTAATGTATGTGGGTGTGTCTGCAATGCTGTGGACAACTCTAACATGGGAGTGAGTTTAATTGCATCTTCAGTCAAATCTAAATAAAGCCAACCATCAAAACACCTGTATCTGTATCTCTAGTCATTTGGTTTTAGGCTTAATGGAAGTTTATTAGAATCTACCCCTACTCTCATTTATTTTACCCTCTAATAGATGTACCACATTGTTTGACTTTACAGTAAGATGGAAAAATGGGTTAAAAGAACTAAAAGATCAAGATGTAAGGCGGAGTTTACAAGCTAGTGGTAACAACACATTAATGTATGGTGAAGTTAAAAAGGAAAACCATAGAATAAGAGAGTAAATGTCAGAGTGTCTCACATGTGTAGTAAGGAGAAGTATTACTGGACAGAAACATTTTTTCCCATATATATGTGCACAAATTCCTTACTGTGTATCACAATCAAAAGAGTTTGAGAACCACTACTTTAAGGAGTTCTACTATATAAATGCTGGAATTTACGTAATAATTTTTTGGGAACTAGAAACACCTCCTCCCTTATACAGTTGGTTTTGAAATGTCTAAAAAAGATTTTTTTTTAACATCAGAAAAATGTTTTAAAAAACGCATGAAATTTATTGGGTTTCCACAATTCCAATGTTGTTTTATTTTATAAAAATAAAAAACTTTTAATTTTTTGCACTAAAAGCAAAAATACTTTTACTTTAAATATAAACAAATGACTTTTTTGCACATACAAAGCATCTTAAAGTTAACCTGTAAAATTTCCAATTTAATGGAAGTTACTCCTCCATAAAATTATTTGCCGAGACATATCTGAACAGATATATAATTGATTATTCTTACTCTCTTGTTGTGGTTTTTGTTGTTGTTGTTGAGTTGTTCTAAGTAAAGACAATTCAAGTTTCAATGTATGATGTTTTTCAAAATTTAATGAGAAAAAAGTTAATGGATATGTAGGAATTTATAGTACCCGGATAGAAATACTTCTATAATATGAAAATGGACATTTTCTTTACAAACACATACATGATAATAGTGCCCAAACAATCTAATGTTAAAATAAGCTAATTTTATACCTCGCAGTGATAGGAGAGTCATTCACTGGGTGTATTGGGCCTATTAAAAACATTTAACTATTTCATTTAGTTTGATTACATTGAGCTTTTAAAAATGATATAGATGCTTTATCTTAACTGTTTAAGGTGTATTAGTATTGCCAGCTCCATCCTACCAATTTCATTACAGTATTGACTGCATTTTATTGTTTTATTTGAATAAAATCTAAAAGGAAGAAATAGAAGAAGAGGGGATTGCAAACAGATTTAAAAGTTTAGTTATGATTATTTTTTCTATCCTCTCAGAGAAAAGCACAGGGCATGTTTACATGTTTTATTTGGGTGAATATCTCAGTTTACCCATTCCACATAGGAGATGACTAGAATTGCAGATGAACCCAGATGGTGGAATTTTCCTTTCTAAACAAACTGGCCAAATATTTATAAGTTTTACACACTTACGTTTTAGCTTTTGCTGGTGAAGCATATCTACTAAATTTCACCATAAGTTCCAGTAAAAGTATACGAATTATGGTCAGCAGCATTTGGGTAAGACATTTGGGCAGATTTTTGACCTTGCGGGGTCTCTGTAGTGTATAAATTAGTAACTTTTACAGATCACTTGATAGAACAGTGAGGATGAACTGTAATCATTTGAAGCGCACTGCCTATCTGCCTATGTTTAAATGTGAACCTTGATGGAGCTGCTTTTTTTTTGTTAAGACTCAGTTGAGATTTATAAACTCAATACTCAAACTAAGTTGGTGTTATGTATAAGGCTTTAGCAGTCTATATCTGCAAAGTTTTGTGTTTTATTCTCTTTATTGAGCAAAATGTATGAATAACCTGTCTTTAAATATGAGCCCGTAAACAAGAAATATCATAGGATAGTGAGTATTTTGAATTTATCCAGTACAAATAATTGAGAATGTTAGAAATCTCTATGATAATAAAAAGATTATAAGACAAATTAATTTGTGATTAATAAAAATAATGATAATGGCTATTTCTTAGGTATTTACAATGTACCAGGAATATGTTAAGTGCTACCTGCATACTCTCATTTGATTGCTAAGTGAGAATTATTTACTTTGTGCATTAACTTAAAAAAAATCCATCTTAGGCTTATTAATTACATCACTGTAATAATAGTATTAGATCGGTGCAAAAGTAATGACAGTTTTGACTCTTATTTTAAATGGCAAAACCACAATTACTTTTTCACCAACCTTTAGTAGTTAGTATTTAGTAATATCATTACTAGTAATAGTAATATCATTTTCTAGATGATTACTATGTGCTGGGCCATTTATATGAATTAACAGAATCAATCATGACAAAACTCTCCAAGGCATATATTATATTATATAAATATATTTAATATAAGTTATTAAGTTATTCTCATTTTAAGAAGTGAACATACGGAGATGAAGAAAAGCTGAGTCACTCACCTAAGGTCACATGGCTACTCAGTGTGGAGTGAAGACTCCACAAGCAAGTCTGTCTGGCCTCACAGATTGCATTCTTCTGTAGTACCTCTCAAAGCTCTATTCCTTACTAGTCTATGGTTATTAATATTGTCAGCTGATCTCTAGGGAGACCGTTCTCTTTCCTCCATGACTTTTGAACCTGTATCAGTGTTATCTCTCCTCCCCATCCTCTTCTCTCACCCTTTGAGGATATTCTTGAGACACTGAGTGTGCAGAGTAAGTAATCTCTTAGTGTCCATGGGGGATTGTTTCCAAGACCCTCCCTCAACCACTGATACCATAATTCAAAGATGCTCAAGTTCCTTATATAAAATGGTGTAGTATTTGCTTAAAATCCATGTACATCCTCCTGTATACTTTAAATTCCTTCTAGATTACTTATAATACCTAATACAATGTAAATTATATTATGTATATTAGTCTGTTCTCATGCTGCTAATAAAGATATACCTGAGACTGAGTAATTTATAAAGCAAAAGAGGTTTAATGGACTCACAGTTCCAAATCACTGAGGAGGCCTCACAATCATGGCAGAAGAGAAAGGAAGAGCAAAGGGACATTGTACACGGTGGCAGGTAAGAGAGCTTGTGCAGGGGGATCTCCCATTTATAAAACCATCAGATGTCGTGAGAGTTATCACTAACACAATATAGGGAACCACCCCTGTGATTCAGTTATTTCCACCCGGTCTGGCCCTTGACACATGGGGATTATTACAGTTCAAGGTGAGATTTGGGTGGGGACACACAATCAAACCATATCATTATGTAAATAATTATTATACTGTATTGTTTAGGGAATAATGTTAAGAAAAAGTCTTTCCATGTTCAATATAGACAAAATTCATTTTTCAAACATTTTTTATCTGAAGGTGGTTGCATCAATAGGTGAAGAACCCACAGATAGGGAAGGCCAACTATGTTTGTTAAACTGAAGCAAACTAAAGTTTACCATTGCCCATGCTGGGCTAAGGACCCTCTTTCATGCTTTGCTAGTGTCATCTTCATATCTTCATTATTGTACTTACTGAAAATTTGCTATTGAATGTATGTGGGCTTAATTTTTTCTTGAATTTAAAAATAATATTTTGAGTGAATAGATAGTCCTATTATTTTCAAAATTGTTAAACCTATCTTGAATAGCAGAGTTGAAGCATCACAGTAACTCCTGACATTGAGCAAGGGGAGATATTGAGGAACTAAAACTTGAGTGAATGTTTAGAGGGCAAAAATCTGTCCAAAGGAGTAGAATTTCAATATTTGAGCATTGGAGGCCAGTCATTAATATGACATTGAGACCATGAAGGGGAGCCACTGGGGTACAGAATGGTGTATTCTGGCAGAGAATAGATATCCGAGGAGACCTTCCGAATTGTGAAAGTTTCCACATGGGAGGTTTTCCAAGGAACCAAAAATATATTGGAATCAATAAATGTCAGTCGCTTGCATAGGCTTTTAAACCATTTTAATGTAGGAATATAAAGGCCTTGGCATAAACAAAAGCTAACTCTTCAGCCAGATCCACATGCCTTGGATCATCTGAGATATTCACCTGACCTTGTCTTAATTTAAATCCTGTTTTTAATCACTGCTGAGTTATAGTTCTTAGATGCTGAAAGGCAGATGAGGTAAAAATGTGTGGTACACATGTCTTTTCAACAGCATGGCAATACGTTGAGAATATTTGTGGTTTAAATTAAAGTTTAAGACACTCAGTGCCATTTAATGAATTCTAGGCTAGCAATGATAATAAACATTGACTCAGCAACACTGTTTGTTTTCTGTGCTTGAGACTTTACTTTGGACTGAGCCCTATAAACACACATGCACTTCTAACAGGACCGGCATTAACATAAAACACTGTGATACCAAGAAAATCTGGTCTGAAACATCAGCTCTGCCTGGATGAACAGCTCCCTTTACTTATTACAAGAAACTGTGGAAAATTGCATTTACAGCAGCAGTCTTATTTAATAGGCTTCTATACTGGGTACAATTTTAAGGTCACTTAAGAAATCCTGCAATTATTATTGCTTAATTTGAGACCAACGGATGAGGGATATCATGTTGTCTCTCTCTTACTTGTTTTTCTATTTGGTGACATTTATACATGGTGAAGTTTGCATAGTATTAATAATTCAGCACCACTTCATTCTTTACATCTACCATGGATTTCCATAGTGGACTGCAGATTTTGACAAATAATTGTTTAGGTTGGTGCTAGGGAAGTCCCAGAAATTAACTTAACATGAAATAATTCATCTTCCAAAGCTAGAGGAGGGCTTCCATAGAATACCTGTTGGTAGCTGAGTGCAGTTAACTCACAAGGGAAGGTTTACTTAGAATGGCTATTAATCAGGCCCACCAAGTGTTTCTTAGCTGCTTATTCTTAGAATCACCAGAATCTAATTTTGTCTGCTGACATAATTCTTCATTGGAGTTGGCATACTTGAAAAAAAATTCTGTAATCACCCTTATGTTATATAATGTTTAGGCTTCAGTTAACAGGAGGAAGTACAAAAGAAAAGTAAATATATTCCATTAATCAGAAAAATTGTGATCTGGGTGCAGTGGCTCACCTCTGTGATCCCAGAGACTTGGGAGGCTCAGACAGGAGGACTTCTTGAGACCAGGAGTTTGAAACCAGCCTGGACAATTTAATGAGAACCCTATTGTGATGGTTAATGTTAAGTGTCAACTTGATTGAATCAAAGTATTGTTTCTGGCTATGTCTCTGAGAGTGTCGCCAGAGGAAATAAACATTTGAGTCAGTTTACTGGGAGAGGCAGACCCACCCTCAATCTGGGTGGGTACCTTCTAACTGGCTGCCAGCGTGGCTAGAAAAAGCAGGTGGAAGAAGATGGAATGAACTGACTTGCTGAGTCTTCTGGCCTCCACCTTTCTCCCATGCTGGATGTTTCCTGCCCTTGAACATCAGACTCCAAGTTTTGGGACTCGGACTGAGTCACTACTGGCTTCCTTGCTCCTTAGCTTGCTGACAGCCTATCGTGAGACTTCGCCTTGTCATCATGTGAGTCAGTTCTCCTTACTAAACTTCCATTCATGTATCTATATATTCTATTAGTTCTGTCCCTCTAGAAAACCCTGACTAATATAACTGTCTTTATAAATGAATTAATGAATGAAATTGTGGTTCTTAGGGAGCAGTATTAGTTTAGAGGGCAAGTGCTCTGGCAATACCTTGACAATTGCACCTACTCTCTGTTCCTTTTTTTCTACTGGCAAACTGACTTAAACAACAGGAAAAGAACCTAGATCTTTACTTCTCTTAAATTTTTTTTAAGGAAAAAACTCTCTTAAAACACCAAATCGCAAGTCTGAAATTTTCTCTTTCCTCAACTTTTCAGAATCCAATGAACTTCCCCCAGTGAAAATAACTGTAGCCCAAATTACATTTTTCACTCAAGATACATCCTGATAGGTATCCTTTAGGCTTTACAATTCTTTTACACTCCCGAACAACCAAAATCTCTCAGGCAAAAATGTCACACTTGAGGCCTGTATGTTCCAAAATAAGAAAAGAGGAAGAGTGAAAGTATGTCTGTTTTATTGTCTTCTCTGGAGACGGACTTAAAAAAAATTCTTCCCTGCATCTATTTTGTATTTCCATCGTGGTTTGAATGCATTCTCCACTGGAGATTGTCAAGTTCTCCCAGGGTATCTACCAGTGGAGGTGGATTGAAATGGTCTGAATGTTTATGTTCCTCTAAAATTCATCTATTGAAAACTAATCCCCAGTGTGATGGCATGAGGAAGTGGGGCCTTTGGGAGGTGATTAGGTCAAAAGGACAAAGCCCTCATTAATGGAATTCATGTCCTTATAAAAGAGGCTTCAGAGAGCTGCCTTTCCCTTTCCAACAAGTCTTTCAGGACTTAGTGAGAAGGCACTATCCATAAGCCAGGAAACACATCGTCACCAGATATTAGATTTATCAGTACCTTGATCTCGGACTTGTCAGCCTCCAGAACTGTGAGAAATAAATTTCTGTTGTTTATAAGCAACTCAGTCTATGATATTTTTGTAGCGGCCCAAATGAACCTAAGACATGGGTGAAAGAGTAGAACGTGGCACCATTCTCTGAATTATCTGCCTGAGCCCCTGTATTAAATTCTCGACTTACTGGTTAATGATGTTTCTAAGATGAGGGCCATCCTGGACCCCCAATCCTTGAATCCTTCTAATGTGGCAGTGAGTATTCCCCACTGAAATCCTGAGGAAGACATAGCCCAGGCTCTAAACAAAGATATCCTTTATTATTGGCTGGAAATTTGGTCACCATTCCCTTTCTCGGGTGAACTGGGATGGGTCTTCGTAGAGCTTCAAAGGCTATTTCTTGCAATGTAGTCCCAGACTACCTGCATCAGAGTCATTTGGGGTGTATGTAAAAATAAAGATTTATGGCCCCCATTCTTCAAAAATATAAGTTTATAAAAGTGCTCTATAGGTGATTCTGATGTGCAATCAGAATGTCAAAACTTTTATAGAAGCCCCAAACTGGAAGCAGATATGATTAGCTAGTTTCGTTTAATGTTCTCTTTCCCTTTGGCCTGTGATTAGATGTACCTAATATATTCACAGTATTGAAACTGATCCAATTGTCCCATAAAGCTGATGTTTATGGTTTCTTTTGAATAAACATAGAAATCAGCCTTTCTGATCTTGAAACTTGAGAAAGTTACATTTTTTCTTATCTGAGTTCCTTTCTTTTTTATTGAGACAGAGTCTCACTCTGTTGCCCAGACTGGAGTGCAGTGGTGCGATCTTGGCTCACCGCAACCTCTGCCTCCCAGGCTCAAGCGATTCTTCTGCCTCAGCCTCCTGCACAGCTGTGATTACAGGCATGCACTACCACTGCCCTGCTAATTTTTGTATTTTTATAGAGACAGGGTTTCACCATGTTGGCCAGGCTGGTGTTGAACTCCTGACTTCAAATGATCCACGTGCTTCAGCCTCTCAAAGTTCTGGGATTATAAGCGTGAGCCACCGCACCTGGCCCTGAGTTCCTTTCTCAGGAAACCAATCATAAGGCCTCCCAGAGAGTATCAAGGAATTGAAATTTACCAGGTTATTGCATCTGGACAATGAGATACCAGATCCCCACCCATCATGATTGCCTAAGCAACCACTTGCTTCCTGTTGACTACATCCTCTTCCTTACCCTTCCCTAATTCCTATTTTCCTGCATGTAGTTACATTTTCTCCCTGCTATATAGACCCCAGATTTTAGTTGGTCAGAAAGATGGACTTGAGACTCATCTCCCATCTCCTTGGCTGTGGCACCCAATTAAGGCCTTCTTCCCTGGCAGTACTCATTGTCTCAGTGATTGGCTTTCTGCACAGTGAGCAGCAGGACCTAGACTGAAACCCTGGTGTTTCAGTAACAGTATCCCCAGCTCTGTATAAGTGCATGCACATCACTGAAGAGAATGGAGAGAGATATAAGAGAATTGTCAAAAGAATATGACATATGACCTAAGTTCCACCTGTCTCTTGAATCAGTTAAATGAAGTCACCATGGGACATTCTGATGCCAATTCTGGTGCCAACTCATCCACCAAGACCTGAAGTCGGCTGAAAATTAGAGCATTCATGGGGAGAAGAAAAATAGCAGCAAGAAGAAACCTTAAATTCATTGAGTTTATCTGCATTTCCAACCAGAAACTATTGGGAATTAGCAGTGTTACATTTTTTACCATTAGCAGTAATGCAGGCTTCAGAACTAAATTCGAGTCAGTTACTGAGAAAACATAGAGTCGATCAACATGAAATACTAAACAAGACATAATTAAAAATAGTCATATACAGTTCAGTATTAGTGTTTTCATGTAGAATTTTCTTCCCAGCATTACTTGGGATATTTAAAATGGGCTTTTTTTTTTTTTTTTTTTTTTTTTTTTTTTTGAGAAAACTCAAATGGGAGAAAAGTATAGTAGTTCTTTGTATGAGTTAAAGCTTAACAACATCATAGTTACTGATTGCAAGGAGTCCACTGATATCAAGTCAAAAGTAAGAACAGGAGATATGGGGACAAATTTTAAGGTGGACAAGTCTGGGAACCTGGACAGAAGCATGTGAAAAGAAGCAGCTCAGTGGTCAGGATCTGCTCATTTTTTCTGGCTTATGGCTGTTGCCATGTTGAAGTGTGTTCTTATGGCCCTGTATTGGACTTGTGTTTGCAATTAAATAAAAGTTAATATGTTTTTACACATAGCATATGATATGGTTTGGCTGCGTCCCACCCAAATCTCATCTCAAATTGTAATCCCCACGTGTCAAGGGAGGGACCTGTAATCCCCAGGTGTTGAGGGAGGGAGGTGATTGGATCATGGGGGAGGTTTCCCTCATGCTGTTCTCATGATAGTGAGTTCTTATGAAATCTGATGGTTTTAGAAATGTTTGGAAGTTCCTCCTTTGCTCTCTCTTTCTTGCTGCCTTGTGAAGAAAGTACTTGCTGCTGCTTCTCCTTCTGCCATGTTTGTAAGTTTCCTGAGGCCTCCCCAGCCATGCCGAACTGTGAGTCAATTGAACCTCTTTCCTTTATAAATTGCCCAGTCTTGGGTAGTACCTTTATAGCAGTGTGAAAACAGACTAATACAGCATACTTTATTACAACTCCTATGAGTGGTATCCTAAGAAATACCACTCATTTTGTTTTGGAAGCAAAATAAGTCCTCAAATTGACAATTTTGACTCATGATTCTGTGTAATGCTATTAACTTTGCTAGGCAATCTGAATGTTATGAGAATACTATCCAATAGTATTTGCTGAAATTTTTCAGTGTTTTTAATGTTTGCTACAGTCTACAGTTACATGTAAATACTACTAAATTAGTATTTACTATTTATTAAGCAAATATATATATATACACACACACATATACACACACAACAATTCATAAAGAGTATGAGGATGTTGGAAATATTTTTTTAAAATATGGCTGGGTGCAGTGGCTCATGCTTGCAATCACAGTACTTTGGGAGGCCAAAGTGGGAAGATTGCTTGAGCCCCAAGAGTTTGAAACCAGCCTGGGTAACATAGTGAGATTATGTTTCTACCAAAAAAAAAAAAAAAAAATTTGCTAAGCATGGTGGCTTATGTCTGTAGTCCTAGCTACTTGGGACACTGAGGTAGGAGGATCACTTCAGCCTGGGAGGTCGAGGCTGTGGTGAGCTGTGATTGCACCACTACCCTCCAGTCTGGGCAACAGAGCAAGACCTTGTCTCAAAAAAAAAAAATAAATAAATAACTTATGAGATTATAACTTATGAGAATTAACTTTGCAAATTCTTGAGAATTCCTGGGAATACCAATTTTTCATTCCTGAGTCCCAAACATAAATATCTGTCAGAAATTTGGAAACATTAAGGGTAATATTTTATTTTGAAAGTGTCTTTAAAAATTTGAGATAAAAGTTGGGACATTTTCTTAGCCACGTAATTCAAGATTCCTACAGATAAAGCCCTATAAAACAAGTTCACAATCCTAATTATATAATAAAACAATAAACTATATGAGAGTCAGACTCATTGGATGAATTAAAAATCAGATTATAGTTAGACAAAGAGAAAATGATTAAGGGAAAATATATTTGAAGAATTTTGAAAGTGTAACACAAAGATAAGTAGAGATGAGAAATATTAAAGAGATATGAAAGACAAGATAAGGAAGTCCAACATATAAAAGTCAAGCTGAAGTTCCAGAAAGAGCAAAGAGAGGATGAGAGAGAGATAATATTTGAAAAGATAATGCCTTGGAACTTCCAGAAATGGCTAAAGACGCAAATTCTGAGATTTAGGAAGTGCAGCAAGTGTCAATCAAAGAGAGAATATGATTTTAGAAGCATCAAAGGAAAAAGTCATGTTACTTATAAGGAAAATTACAATTTGACAGCAGATTTGTGGACAAAAAGAAATAGAAATTAGTAGAATAATAGACGCAAAGTATTAAGAGAACGTTACTGTCAATCTAGAATTTAGTAATAAAGGCAAAGCAAAATTTTACTAACAAAAATACAATAACTGAGGGCAAAGAAACAACAAGGTGAATAACAAGATGAAATAAACACTTAAACATTTTATGTAACATGCCAGAGGGTGATTTAAAGATTTCTGAAACCTCAGCTGGGCACGGTGGCTCACGCCTGTAATCCCAGCACTTTGAGACGCTGAGGCAGGCGGATCACAGGTGAGGAGATCGAGACCATCCTGGCTAACATGGTGAAACCCCGTCTCTAGTAAAAATACAAAAAAAAAATAAAAAATAAAAAATAAAAAATTACCTGGGCATGGTGGCATGCACCTGTAGTCCCAGCTACTCAGGAGGCTGAGGCAGGAGAATCCCTTGAATTTGGGAGGCGGAGGTTGCAGAGAACCGAGATCGCGTCACTGCACTCCGGCCTGGCAACAGAGCGACTCCGTCTCAAAAAACAAAAACAAAAACAAAAACAAAAAAACCCCAGATTTTTGAAACCTCTGTATACATTAACCATAGATGTTTAAAATTCAACTGTGTATGCTAAAAGTCATGGAGAGGGGTTCTGTTTCAGGATAAGATGAAGTAAGTATGCTTCCCCTGCTTCTTCCATTTAATGCAGCTATAAAATCTGGACAGAATGCACAGAGCAGCTATTTGAGGACTTTGAAAAGTAGAGTAGCAGGCAGATTCAGGAAGAAGGCAAGAATTGGAAATACCGCTGAAGTGGTAGTGAATTTACCATTCCCCCTTCCTGGTCTGGTATTTCCCTCAGCCTGGATCCAAAACAGCCCAGCCCCAAAGTGGGTATCAGTGGTGATGTAGGGAGAGGGAGAATGAGCACCAGGAGAAGTCCTAGTTATGGATTAGTCCTAGTTATGTATAAGTATTTTTTTACTGAGAATTAGAAAGGAATCTTTTAAACATTCAGAGACTCTGAAAATCACCCATTTCTTCCCCCTGTGTTTTCTCATGCCCCATCTCCCCAGCATTCCTGTAGAGATTTTGGCAGCAGCAGAAACAAGGGCGTGTAGGAGTCTAAATCTCTGAGGGAGAGGATCTTCTTTTTTGATTAGAGAAGGAGTGGTCCTAAGTGGGTAGAATAAACTACTAAGCTTTTTTTTTTTTTTTTTTTAATCCCCTCATTGTGTCCTCTCACCATTTGGCCCCAAAGTGGGTGTAGCCATAGGAAGTGCATAACAGAGCAGGGTCAATTATGCCCCCAGAGACTGGAAAGCACAGAGGGCTGGAAAAGGGAAGCACTAGAGAGCAGGAAAGTACTGGAGCGGTTTCAGGGAGGGAGAACTTTGACAAAGTGACTCTTCAAGTTGTTCTTGAATTCCTGGGCTCACTCTTGAGTTGTGCAAGCCTGGATCTTTACAAAAGCATATGTAGACTTTGAGATTCAAACTATTGGCTAGACTACTACCAAAATCCAATACTAGTCAATGGCAAGTGTGTACGCCAGGCAGATCAGAATAGTACTGGTTTGTGAATGCTGTGGAAATGGAAACAACATTAGAACCACAACCCCCAGAAGGTGGACTGGCTTTAATCTGGTCAATTGCCTGCCCAAATAAAAAAAAATGGGTATTATCTGTTGGACCTGAACAAAATCCAGAGTCCCTTAACACAATATTCAAAATGTCTAGAATATAATCCAAATTACTTGGCATATGAAGGATCAAGAAATCACGTGGGGAAATACAGTTGACAGATGCCTATGTTGACATAATAAAGATGTTGGAATTATGTGACAAGGGCTTTCAAGCAACTATTATAACAATACTCGAATAACAGCAAGCATTCTTGAAATGTATGGAAAGATAGAAAGTAATGGTGAACTAATACAAGAGATGAAGAACAACCAAATGGAAATTTAAGTAATTTCATCTGAATGACTGGAAAAATAAAACCCGCCCCAAAGGCATTGACTGAGCTGCATAGCAGAATGGACATGACAGAGGAAAGAGTCACTGAACTTGAAGATAAATCAATAGAAATTATCCAATTTGAACAAGAGAGTAACACGTTAAAAGAAGAAGGAGAATTAAAAAGAAACAAAAAGAACAGAGCCTCAGGTACTTGTAGGACAATACCAAAAGATCTAACACTCATATCTTCAGAGTCTCAGAAAGAGGATAGAGAATGCAAAACTGAGTGAAGATTTGAAAAACATTATGATTGAAAACCTCCCAAATTTGGTGAAACACCAAGCCTATAGGTTCAAGAAACTCAATGAACCCCAAGCAGGATAAACACAAAAGAATACGAGTCCATACACATAATAATCAAGCTGCTTGAAAACCAAAGACAAAAAAATATTCAAAGCAAATAGAGAAAATAATGTGTTACTTGTTGGGAAAATAACTAAAGTGATGGTCGATTCTAATTCAAAACCAGGGAGGGCAGAAAGGAGTGGTACACTTCTAGATTGCTCAATGAAAAGAACTGTCAATCCAAAGTTTATGTCTAGCAAAGATATCTTTCCAGAGTGAAAGAGTAATAAAAAGAGTCTCAGGTGAAGCAAAGTTGCTTTAAAAGAATTGCTTAAAGAGAGTTAGTTAGAAGAGAAATGATACCAGAAGAAAACTTGATATATTAGGAATTATAGAACAGCAATAATGTATATATCTGGGTAAACATAATAGACAATGAGTTCTTCTAAGTAAGTTTGAAAATTGAAAGCAGAAATTTTAATATCATTTTAAAATAATTTATTTGAAAATCATAGAAGAAAAGCATCAAAATGGCGGATTAGAGGCATTGTTAGCATGCCCCTCCCACTTGGAAAGATAAAATATTAATAGTGTGTAGAGATTCACACTGAACTTTTTCCAAGAAGCAACACAGGAACTTAACAGGACAACTGAAACCACAGACCCTTTGAAACATGTGGTGGGCTGCCACCTACACTGTGAGCCAGGCAGAAAACTGTAAGTCCCCAGAGTGTGAGTGGGGGATAAACTGCCTCTGGGATACACACACCTACTGGACAACCTGGCAGTCCAGGCCTCTGGAAAAAGCCTTAACCTTGCCCAGAGCTGGGGCTGATTTGGTGAGTGATGGGAAGCATATGAGAGGGAGAGGCACTGGGGTGAGCTCTGCATGCACTCCCAGTCTCCAGTGGGGATAAAGGGAAGCCATTCCTGACCCTACTTCACAGAAGACCTCACAGAAGTCTACCAGCTAACTCAGGTGGCAGTCACAGGTTGGGAGAAACCCCTAACTATGAGAGAAGTTCTGGCCAAGGGGGATTCTAACTGTGAGAGAGGTTCTGGCCAAGTAGGGATTTCAACCCTACTTGAGATTCTCAATATAATCTCGAGTGGGGATGATCCCCCTTTGCCAGAACCAATGGGTCATGCACTAGGAGGGTCATGGCTGGAAAGCTGTGGTTTCTGTCTCTGCAGGGAGGCTTATGGCCCTGGGGCAGTTTTCAGATCTGAGCTCAGACTACCTAGAACCTAACTAGCTGCTGCTAGCAGAGCACTGTGAGCAGAGGCAGCTATGCTCTTCCCTGGATCATTACCCCAGTGGCCAGAGAACTGCCCTCTGATCCCACTGGGGCTGCTTATTATACCTCACATGGAGAGCCAGAGTGTGGACTTGCCTGACCCAGCCCCAACCTGGCTTTGCCCCTCCACCTGCCCTGGTAGCTTAACACAAAGGATAGAAACTTTTGGGAGCTCTGTGGCTCTGCTCATTGCCTGAGACACCGTTGAGCCTCCCCTGGGTAACATGAGGCAAGCACAAATCTCATCACTACTACTGCAGCTGGTACTCTTTTGCAAGTGCCACCTCTTGGCTGGAGGCCAACAAATACAGTGCATTACAGCATCTGCAAGCAGAATAACACACTGCCCAGGAAGGAGAAAACTTTTGCGTGACCTCAGCTATCATCATTGCCTACAGCTCCCTGGCTAACCAGGAGGTCCTGAGTCTGTTCTGTCCACATGACCAGTTTATTACTACTACAACTGGCATTTCAGAAAGCCAACACACTAAGGCTATTTGTAACCAAGAACCTCACAGAGTCTACATCATTCTCCTGCCACCCCCATCAGAGCTGGTGCTGGTACCCACTGCTGGGAGACTTGAGAACCGGTCACATCATTGGGTCCCTTGAAGACATTCCTTAGCACCAGCCTGGAGTGTGGCAGTCCCACTGGGCAGCTAGACCCACAGGAGTAGAAGCATTCACAGTATTCTCACCTTCAGGGACTCCTGCTCCTAGGGGAAAGGGGTGTGCACTGCATCAAGGGAGCACCCTGTGGGACAAAAGAATTCAGACAGCAGACCTCGAATCCCAGCACTTTCCACTTATGGAAAGTTTTTTTTTTTTTTTTCCTTTTCTTTTCTTAGCAGAGGCACAGTGCAGTGCTGGTCTTAGGAGGGGAAGTCGGCAGCTCTACCCCAGTAGTCAGGCAGCCCTGGTGCTCATGAAGGTTCTTGGAGAAGGGTACTTCTTCTCCCCCTCACTCACCACTGCAGACACAGCTGGGGCTTCTCCCATGGGAGCTTGCAGTGGGTGCACTTGTAAACCAACATATTAACAGTGTAGAGAAGAAAATCCACATAACCAAAAGAATTGATGCAGAAAAGAAATTGACTAAATGTTGATTTATTCATGCTAAAAACTCTCAGCTTACATAGAAGAAAATTTCCTTGACTTGATAAAGGGAATCTATAAAAACTTTAGAGCCACTATCATAATTGACAGTGAAAGACTGAATGATTTACCCCTCAGATTAGGAATAAGGCAACAAATGCTATTCAACATTGTTCTATACTTCCCAATTAGAAAAATATGGCAAGAAAAGAACTAAAAGATATATAGATTGGATAGAGAAAAAATAAAAGTGTCCCAATTCACAGATGCTATGATTGTTAGTGTAGAAAATCCCGAACTCTTGACCTCAGGTGATCCACCTGCCTAGGCCTCCCAAAGTGCCAGGATTACAGGCCTGAGCCACCACGCCCAGCTAACATGGTAAAACCCCATCTGTACTAAAAATACAAAAATTAGCTGGGCGTGGTGGCACACACCTATAATCCCAGCTACTCGGGAGGCCGAGGCAGGAGAATCACTTGAACCCGGGAGGCAGAGGTTGCAGTGAGCTGAGATTGTGCCATTGCACTCCAGCCTGAGCAACAAGAGCAAAACTCTATCTCAAAAAAAAGAAAAAAAAAAGAAAATCCCAAGATGAATATAAACAAATATTGTAAATTAACAAGTGAGTTTATCAAGGTCAACGAATGTAAGATAAACACATGAATATCTATCGTACTTTTATATACTAGGAATGAACAATTGCAAAGAAAATTTTGAAAACCACCAATTCAATAGCTTTGAAATACTTAGGTATAAATCTAGCAAAACAAGTACTGGATCTATATATTGAAAATGACAAATTGCTGATGAAAGAAATCTACGAAGGCCTAAATAGTGGAGAGACAAACTGTTTTCATGGATTGGGAATCTCAACGTTTCAAAGATTTCAATTCTTCGAAATTGATTTATACATTTAATGCCATTCCAGTCAAAATCCCAGCAGATGTTTTAGTAGATATAAATAAGCTTGTTCTAAAATTTGCATGGAAAAGCAAAGGAACTAGAATAGCCAAAACAATTGGCTAAAGAGAAGACCAAGTTGGGGAAATTATGCTACCCAATTTTAAGACTTACTACAAAGCTGCAGTATTCAAATTGATGTGGCATTGGTGAAGGGATAAGCATATGGGTCAATGGAACAAAACAGAGAGTCTAGGAAATAAATTCACACAAATATGGCCAATTGATTTTTGACAAAGAAGCAAAGGCAATTTAGCAGAGATATTATAATGTTTTTGGCAAGTAGTGTAGGAACAACTGGATATCAATATTAAAAACCTCAACCTAAATCTAATGCTCTGTGAAAAATTAAATTACTTCACATATGTAGATGAACAACGACAAGTAACTATAAAAATTTTACAAGAGGACAAGGGACTGTTGTGCCCTGGATTAAGCAAAGGAATCTTATGCATGACACTAAAAGCATGGTGCATAAAAGGAAATCTTGATAGAATGGACTTCCTCTAAAATAAAACTTTTGCTCTGTGTTAACAGTGCTGTGTTAAGACAAGGAAAAGACAAAATACAGACTGGTAGAACATATTGGCAAATCTCATATTCAGCAAAGGTCATGTATTTAAAACATATAAACCACTATCAAATGCAACAGTTATAACTATTCAGTTAAAAAATGGACAAAAGACTTTAACAGACATTTCATCAAAGAGGATATACAGATAGCAAATAACCACATCATAGTTATTTAGCATCATTAATTGTTTAAGAAATTCAAATTAAAAGCATGGTGAAATACTGCAAAACATTTATTGGAATGGCTAAATTAAACATACTGGCAATACCAAGTGTGGAAAAATGAGATCAAGTGAAAGTCTTATACATTGCTCCTGGGAAAACAAGATGGTATAGTCACTCTGAAACATTCTTTGGCAGTTTCTTATAGTTAAACCTGCACTTACCATATAACTCAAAAATTCCACTTCTAGGTGTCTACTGTAGAGAAATAAAAACTTGTGTTCACATAAAACACTTATATAAATGTTTATGGTGGTTTTCTTCATAATTGCCTCCAAGTAGAAACCATCCAAATGTCCTCCAATAAGTGAATGATAAACTGTGGGGTATTCATATAATGGAATAGTTCTCAACAATGAAAACGAATGTCCTATTGACACATGCAACAACTTGGAGGAACCTCAAAGGCATTCAGAGTAAGAGAGGCCAGTCTCAACAGGTTATATTCCGTTAATATTACATTCTTGAAAAGGAAAAACTGTAGCAATGGAGAACATATTCAGGGTTGGGGATTTGCCTATTTTAACATTGGGATGCTTGCTTTTCTTGTCATTGAGTTGTAAGAGTTTCTTATGTATTCTGGACACTAGACCCATCAGAGCTATTATTTGAAAACACTTTCCTACACTCTGTAGGTTGCCTTTTCACTTTCTTGATAATGTCCTTTAATAGAAAACATTTTTAAATTTGATGACATTATATTTATTTTTTCTTTTCTTGCTGATGCTTTTGGTGTCGTATCCAAGAATCTATTGCCAAAGCCGAGGCTATTAAGAATTAACTCTGTTTTCTTCTAGGGGTTCTCTGGCTTTAGCTGCTACATTTAGGGCATTGATCTATTTTCAGTTAATATTTATGTATGGTGTGGTGTAGCTGGTCCACCTTCATTCTTTTGCATGTGGATATCTAGTTTTCTCAGCACCATTTGTTGAAGAGAACATTTTCCCCATTAAAATGTTTTTGGGACTCTTGATGACAAAAAATTGACCATAAACATATGGATTTATTTCTGAACTCTCAATTCTATTCCATTGGCCTATATGTTTATCCTTGTGACAATACCACACTGTTTTAATTACTGTAGTTTTGCGGTAGGTTGTGAGATTCGGAAGTATGAGGCTTCCATAAAATAAGTTCTTCCATAAAAGAACTTTGTTCTTTTTCTGGATTGTTTTGGCGTTTGGGATCTCATGCAATTCCATATAAATTTGAAGATTGGTTTTTTTTTATTTCTTCAAGAAAAGGCCATTGGAATTTTGGTGGGAACTTCATTTTTTAAAATATAGTGGAGTGTCATAAAAAATGGAAGTGGTCAATCTTTTATGCTCAGGCCCTGGTTGAGTATCAACATAATAAAGTAGGAAAACCCTAGCATTTGTAATTTATAGATCCAGATTCATGTTTCTGGATCAGTTGCTTAATTTTCAAGGCCTTACTTTCTACATTTAGGAAATGAATGTATCAAAGAGAACTCTAAGCTTCCTTTAACTCTTATATACTATAATAGTAGGTTAGCATAGAATAAAACCAAGTAAAATGTTGGAGAGAAATTTCAGAGGATAAAGGATTCTAATGGTTCACTGTCCTATAACAACACAAACAGTAACAGCAGCAATAACAACACCTGCAGCTACCATCTCTTGAATGTGTCAGATGCTGTGCAGAGTGCTTCGCATTACTTACTTCATTTATTCCTTAACATGACTCTCTAAAGTAGTTATTATTATCACCATTATACAGATAAAGACAACGAACATCACTTTGTCTTTTGTGTTCAAGGTTATGCAGGTAGTAGATAGTAGAAATGGGACCAAAGTGTGTTCATTGTAAATTATGCTGTGGTATACTGATTCCTGTATTTTTTTTTTAATGTTTCAGCAATCTAGTGATTGACGTTTTTTATTTTATTTTAAGTTCTGGGGTACATGTGCCATGGTGGGGCCTGGTTAGTACTTGGATGGGAGCTTGAATCTTTTTTATTATAAGTATTTTTCTTTTCCATCCTGAAACTCTTCTCTTTCCTCATCTTTATTGCTTTCACTTTTGTCAAAGCTCTGGGATAATCAGAAGAGATAGATAATAGATAGATAGATAGATAGATAGATAGATAGATAGATAGATAGATAGATAGATAGACAGACAGACAGACAGACAGACAGACAGATAGATAGATAGATAGATAGATAGATAGATAGATAGATAGATAGATAGATAGACAGATATTGCTATTGTGGCCTTAAAAGGATTGCTCTTCTATTGGGTGAAGCAACTCCAATTGCTCTTCTCATGAGGACAGAAACATTGACCAAGCTTATGATCTGTGCAGAGGCAAGGAGGCAGTAATAAACATTGGCCTAAAATATAGTTTTACTTCCTAGGTTAAATAGTTAAAAACATTGGAAATAACTTAAAGCTCCAGGTTGTCAATACTCAATGTAACAAAACATTTCTTCTTTTTGTAGGTTCTTTTTTTTTCCTTATAGGGTTTATTACATGTGCTTTTTTCTGAACTGAAATTAAGCAAACTGAAAGGAAAATAAAAAGGAAACAATCAGAGAACTTAGTGTTGACTCCCACACAAGTATTTGGGGTGAAGAGTACTTGTCACTATTGTCATGAATAACAAAAATGTCTTATTTCCCCGTTTCTAAAAACAAAAGCCTACAACCTGAAGAGCTAAGATTCTTGCCCGGGAGTGAGTAGGTGAAAGTGATGGTAACCATATTGAACAAATTTCACTTAGAGCAAGCTGCACAGTTCAACCATAGCCTTCAGGACTGTAATTTGTAAAAGGGTGCTGTGTGAAATCCGGTGAGTGGTGTCATTCCTCAAGGGGAAATTATGTCGTCTCTTAGCTCTCTGCTGGTACATTACAGCAGGGCGGTTGGTCCTACCTTTGCCAGTAGGTCTGGCTGTGAGATTCGACAACTGGAATGCAGTTTGGCAACTGGTAAAAGCTGTTTGCTTTTTACCAGACAAGGCACTGTTATTTTATTTTCATTAAACATGGCTTTTTTGGATACATATGACTCATATGACATTAGATCACAGAATTTTTCTTTTTATTATTAATATATTGCCTTTGAACTACATTTCTAAACCTGGTCTTAATATCTGTGAAGTTCTAACATCTTGCCACAGCTTAGTTAGCTTTGAGAGGGAAAGAGTAGAATCCACTTAAGGAGACAGGTTAAAAAATGATATATTTAAGCATATATGCAATGGTAGCACATGATTACCAAAACATAATTAGCCTTTTCTTTCTTGCTTTGTCATTTTCTTTCTTTCCTTCTTCATTTTCTCTTTCTTTCTTCCTTTCTTTCTTTCTTCCTTCCTTCCTTCCTTTCTTTCTTTCTTTCTTTCTTTCTTTCTTTCTTTCTTTCTTTCTTTCTTTCTTTCTTTCTTTCTTTCTTTCTCTCTCTCTCTCTCTCTCTCTTTCTTTCCTTCTTTCTTTCTTTCTTTCTCTCTTTCTTTCTTTCTTTCTTTCTTTCTCTATTTCTTTCCTTCCTTTCTTTCCTTCTCTCTCTCTCTCTTTATTCTTTCTTTCTTTTCCCTCCATTCCTTCCTTCATTCCTTCCTTTCCTTCCTTTCCTTTTCCTTTTCCCTTTCTCTTTTCTTTTCCTTTTTTCCTTCCTTCCTTCCTTCCTTCCTTCCTTCCTTCCTTCCTTCCTTCCTTCCTTCCTTCCTTCCTTCCTTCCTTCTCAAACAGCTGTGAGCTTAATTCAAATACATGCAAAATCTTTTCTGTGTCAGAGTCTTTGGACCATTTTGCTGAAGCACTTTCTCCCAAGGTCTTTATATGATTAACTCATTCACCTTCATGACATTGAAGAAAAGAGGCCTTCCTGGCTATCTGGGCATGATTTTGCAAAACCCCTTTATTCTTTATTTCATTTTAAAAGAAATTGGCACTGTTTCTCTTTTAGGTACCTACTATGTTTTTAAAAGTTTACTTTTTATTTTCCATTTTCTTCTCACTTGTCACTTCCTGGGATCACCAAACTTGCAAGTGTCACAAAAGGCAGGGACTAGAGTTGTTTTATTCAGGCATATATGTCTAGAAATATAGACATGTATATATATAAACTGAGATTCATCATCACTAATGATAACACCATCAATTCATCTAATGAATATTTTTTGAAGACCCAATCTATGTAAAATAGTATCTATTTTATAAATACTATTATATATATGCTATTATATGTATAAACATTATATATGCTGTATATACTATAAAATAGAGAATTAGATTTGTCATTGCCAATGATAGCATCATCAATTCATCTATCAAATATTTTTTGAACACCCAATCTCTGTAAAATAGTATGTCTTATGTATATGCTATTATATATATAATAAATAGAATATATATATATATACTATATGTGATATGTATACTATATATAATGGTATATATACTATTTATTATAGTATAATAAATTATAAATTAAATTAAATTCATATAAGATATATATGTATACTATATATTTTATGTATACTATATATAATAGTATATATACTATTTATTGTATATATAATAGTATATGTAAGATATAGACTATTTTACACAGATTGGGTGTTCAAAAAATATGTGATAGGTGAATTGATGATGTTATCATTAGTGATGACAGATCTAATTCTCGATTTTTCCAATCCTTCCCCTTTTCATAAACCTAATACAAGCTAAATAATTTTTAGTGTCTATGCTTATTGATATTATCATGGATGCAAATGTGGGATATCCTCAGTAAAACAGATTTACTATTATTGTTTAGAGCAATATGCTTATCTGTGGTTGAGTTCTTCTTCCTTCTGGGGTCAACTGATGAGAGCCAGATGGACTCTGTAGATGCACAAATGGGATTTCTTGCATCACAAGAGAGGAACTCCCAAATTATGAGTTTGGGAGCTTATGCACACACTGCCCATCCCCTCCTGAGAGAGGAATAGAAACTTAATTACTCTGTTGTAGAAAAAGCCTTCTTGGGAAGAGAAGGGGAAGTTCCCTAGGTTCTCATCGTTTGAAATATTAACCTAATCACCAAAGGGAAGATAAACCCCTCTGGGCTGCAACCCTGGAATGTTTTCTTGGTTGCAGGTTTTATCTCCTTTTGAAATGTAAGTACAATTGTTCCTCAGTATTTGTGGGGGATTGGTTCCAGGACCTCTGGTGGATTGGTTCCAAGACCTCTGGTGGATACCAAAATCTGCAGATGCTCAAGTCCTTTATATATTATAGTGTAATATTAGCATCTAACCTATGTATATACTCCTGTATACTTTAAGTCATTTCTAGTTTATTTATAATACCTAATACAATATAAATGATATATAAATAATTGTTATACTGTATTGTTTAGGGAATAATGACAAGAAAAAGAGTCCATATATGTTCATTGCACACAGTTTTCCCCCAAATATTGTCAATCCACGTTGATTGAATCCACAGATGTAGAGCCCATGGATATGAAGGGCTGATTGTATATACCTCAATGGACACAAATCACTTTCCTGAGTTTGCTCATGATACATTCTGTCATCATTTAGCCTCCAAGATTTGTCCTTTAATGTAAATTCCAGTAAAATTTACTCAGAAAGCCCAAACCATGCAAAAACATGATAATAATGACTTCTGGACAAGTGTTGCAGACATCTAATACTGTTTTTGCTCTTCACTGTGGTGATTATTCATACTGCCTTCAGAGCTTGTTATTTAATATTTTGTAAAGGAGTACGTACATTGCTATAGCATATGTTTATTTTAAAAATATTTTGAAAAGTGTATTGCAATATAACTAGTTTCCTTTGTAACCAAATGTATTTCATTTTGTGAATTTAAAAGAATATTCTGAGAGGGTGTTCATAGGCTTTGCCAGACTGTCAGTGGCATCCATGATGCAAAAATAGTTAACAGCCTCTGCTCTAAGTATTAGAAATTATGTCTGTGGATTATATTGATCAATATCTATTTCACACATCCAAGACCCTACCTCCCACTAACACACACTGTGTTTGCAGGTTATTATAGGTTTTTGAATTAGCACTTAAAATCTTTAAACTTCCCTCTTATATTGTTTTATACTCCTAAGAATTCTTCATCCCATAAGATGAGAGTCAGCATCTACTGACTTCTTGGATCCTTCTCCTTTTGAGGGGTCAACTGCATTCTACTCACAGCAGCTGCAATATCTTCATCAGCGGGTCAAGCAGACATCACAGGCACACACATTTGGTTTGGGTCCTCAGGAGGAATTCTATGCTTTGCGGATGACCTTGGCAATGCTGCAGATTAACCTCCCGAAAACAAATTGAACAACATGTTGCTTGCGCTATACCCTTGTTTGCCCTGGGGCCCTGGCCTCTGAATGGTGCTATTGATGAGAACCATTTGCAATGTCTCACATAATATTATTCCTTTTTTACTTGGTCCAGAAAGTACTTATGATTAACCTTAGCCTTATTTAAATTGGAATATGAAGACAAATGATGGTTCATTTAGCTGGAGTGGGAATCAACCAGAAATATTCTGTAGCCACATGTCATAACTCACCAAATACAGTTTTTAAAACCAGACATTAAAAGGTTAACAGTGGTTGTATGGGACAAAGTGGAAGGAGACAGAAAGTGGGACTTGATGGATGGCAGGAATAAAGCAATTACCCTTATCTGATGAAAGGACTGGGAGGAAGCGGGTCAAACCGTAGCAGTTGGAATATCAGAA
Source organism: Theropithecus gelada (assembly GCF_003255815.1). Classification (NCBI taxonomy): domain Eukaryota; kingdom Metazoa; phylum Chordata; class Mammalia; order Primates; family Cercopithecidae; genus Theropithecus; species Theropithecus gelada. Next base: position 76,620,216 of record NC_037676.1, read on the forward strand.
ACTGCAATATCAGAAACTAAAGTGCAGTTTCTTTGAATCAGAAAAGAAAGTTGAGTATTTTGGATTTCGATTAAAAGTGGAGATCCGTTTGAACCTTTGAGTGAAGAGTGACATAAAAGAACCTCTACTATGTGGAAGATATAAGCTTATCATTGGTCAAGTGTTAGCTAACAATTCCTATCTCTAGGATGATGGTGAAGGCTGTAGGTAGAACATTTTTATGTTTAGAGGATTGCTTCTACCTTGGTATATATATATCCTCCTCTTTTTTTCCTCTTCTTTAATTATCTCAATTATATGTCTTTCTGAGAAGTGACTGACTCCAGACTTTAACCCATTTCCTCCATTTCCAGGGCCGCAATCTGATTTGCATCCTGCACTGTTCTTCCTCACTGGTGACTTTTTACTCTAAACTTTGATATGTTAATTATTGAAATCCTAGACTCTGCAGTTGCTCCTAGTTCTGCTAGCTTAAATATACATGAATATTGCATATAGGCATGCATGCACATGCACACACACATAACTTAGTTTACTGACTATACGTATTTTTTAAACTTTCAGATTTTGAAATAATATTAGATTCACAGAAAAGTGCGAAGATAGTGCAGAGCGTTTCCCTATACCTTTCACCTGGCTGCTCCGAATGTTAATATCTTATATAACCTTGAAACATTTATCAAAATGGAGAAGTTATCATTCATACAATATAGTACTGGTAACTAAAGTGCAGACTAATCTTTTACCCATTTTTCTACTAATCAAACAAGAAAGTTGAGTATTTTGGATTTTATTTGATTAAAAGTGGAGATTTATTTGAATCTTTGAGTAAAGAGTTTCTGTTTTAGGATCCAGTCCAGGATACAACATTGCATTTAGAACAACTATGTTTTCAATGCTCTTGCTATCAATATTTGCAATTCTGTGTATTGTAGTTATAGCTGGAAATGTAACATTCTTGTATAACTGTTCCAAATTACTTTTCTTGAATAGTGATTGCTTTTTTCCTGGAAGAAGTTTTAGATTCAGGAATGGGAGTGTAGTTGTAAAATGATATTGTCTTTTAGATTGAATGCTGGCTAGAAGAGCCTTTTCTAATACTTAGATGTCTTTCTTTCTTTTACTTCTATGACATTGTTTTTCTCTTTTTGAACAGATATCTTCTTGATTGCTTGCCATAAAATGCTGTCATGTTCTCAGGGCTTTGTTTTTATTGTTAACTTTTTCGTGTTGGTTACATAGGAAATACATACAAAATAACTGCCCCATTATTTTAAGTCTTTTCTGTTTTGCCGTTACTCACTCCGTCTAGAAATTATAGAACTCTATCCTAATGGCACTTGGCTTACTTTGAGCTTAGACCTATGTGGTAGATTGTTAAAACCATGGCCTCTTATAAATCACACTTCTTTGCATCTCTACCTGTATGTGGCCTCTTCTTACATGGACTGTGGACTTGGTCATGTGATGTGGTTTGGCCAATGGGACTCAGCAAATGTGATGGAGAGGCCAGAAAAATGCTTGTACAAAAGGCTTTTTCCTCATGGAATTCTGTTGCCTTGTGAAGAAGCTTGTGTTGGCCTGATCAAAATATGTGATCCAGCTGACAGCCAGAATCAACTTCCAAATGGGTGAACGAGGCCATGTGGTGCCAGTACGTCCTGTGTGAGTTACATCTCATGGTAGCCATATATGTGATCCCAGGTGAAACCAGCATAGGAACTGCTCAGCTGAGCTCAACCTGGCCCAAGTTCCTGACCCATAGAATTGTGATAAAATAAAATCTGCTTTTTATTAAGCTGCCAATTATTGGGATAGTTTGTTATACACAACTGATAACTGGTAGAACCTATAAAAGCTTATGGCACATGGCTCAGTGGTGGATAAATGAGTCTCAGAAGTATTAGTTTTCCTTAGGCAATCATTTCTTTTGTTATAAAAATGCTTTATTCATTCCAGTTCTATCCTAAAACAGACAATCTTTGATACTCTTTCCAACCCAATTTATCAATGATTTATTGTTTTTGTACCCTGAGAGGCCTTTTTTGAACTATAGGTTATTACTGAAAAGTTCAATAAACAAACACATTTGCTAAGAAATGAGATAAAAATGTGGACTGTTACTCAGGCAGTCTGTACTCACTTTTTCTGTTCAGTGTTCATCAAGAAGAAAATAGTAAGAAACTGGGTGGAACATGGGTAAACAGATACTTACTTTTCTCTTCATGATCCTTTTGTAAGGTAACTTGAATTTTGTGTCTTGTGCATGTATTACCTTTTGTGTCTATTATCTATTAATTTTTAAAAATAATTTTAAAATTTAGTTCACATTATAAAATAATTTTAAAAGCTCTATCCTTGACAATATCCAATGTCAAGAATATTTTTAAGAAATGTTTTTAAGAATGTTTTCTTGAAATTTTAGCTGCCTTCTAAATCCCCAGAGGCAATAGCACCTACAGATCAGATCAGTATTTGTCACCGTTTCAGTTGTATGGTCTTTCAGTTTTCCTAAAGAATGGTCACCCAGCAGTTGGGAGCAATGGCTCACACCTGTAATCCCAGCACTTCAGGAGGCCAACATAGGAGGATTGCTTGAGGCCAGGAGCTCAAGACCAGCCTGGGCAACATAGTGAGACCCCATTGCTAGCAACAACAACAACAACAACAAAAGTACAGTCACCTAGGAAGAAAAAAGAAAAAATCATCATGATCTTTGAAGAGATGTTGCCCTAAAACAACAGTGAAATACAATGGTGGTGTCCCTGACCATCACGAGAGAACCAGAGTAACTCTTAAGTGTGTAGGTGGAAAGAATGCCCACATTTTATGTGAAATGTCATCTCAGAATTTTGTTTTGATTGTTTTGTTTTGATTTTTAATTTTGAGACAGAGTCTTGCTCTGTTGCCCAAGCTGGAGAGGAGTGTCGTGATCTTGGCTCACTGCAACCTCTGCCTCCCAGGTTCAAGTGATTCTCCTGGTTCACCCTCCCGAGTAGCTGGGACTACAGGTGCGTGCCACCACACCCGGCTAATTTTTTTGTATTATTTTTTAGTAGAGACGGGGTTTCACCATGTTGGCCAGGCTGGGTTTGAACTCCTGACCTCATATAATCCACCCACCTCGGCCTCCCAAAGTGCTGGGATTACAGACGTGAGCCACCCAGAAGTTTGGCCTAGAAGTTTGGCCCAGAAGTTTGTTTTGTTAAGAAAGCTACAAATAAATAAAAATCTAAGAGATAAATGGCTAATTACAGTAATTTATTCTTATACAAATGAGAATAAAAAATTCACCCTTCAAAATAGTATATGTAATAGTATTAATTTGTTAAGGCTTCCATAACAAAATACTACAGATGGGGAGGGTTAAAGAGCAGATATTTGTGTGCTCACAGGTCTGGAGGTGAGAAGTCTGAAATCAGTGTGTCAACAGGATTGGTTTCTTCGAAGAGTCCCTCTTCTTGGTTTGTGATGGCCATCTTCAGATGTCTTCACATGGTCTTCCTTCTGCAAGTGTCTGTGTCCTAATTTTCTGTTCTTATAAGGATACCAGTCATATTGGGTTAGGACCCACCTATAAGGCCTCATTTAACTTAATTACTCTTTAACAGCCCTATTTTCAAATACAGTCATACTTTGAAGTACTGGGGGTGTGGATTCCAACACGTGAGTTTTGAGGGGATGCAATTCAGCCCATACCATGTGGTACTGTAGAATGTATGTACAATCAATAAAGGAAAGAATACAATATTTGTAATTATGTTTAGAAAAAGTATAACTTTATATATCAAGAAACATGATAAGCAAAGTGAAAAGAAAATAACAAACTAGGAAAACATATTTCCATTGCGCATCACAGACAGTGTTACCCTTTCTAATATATAGTTTCCCAAAACAGGGAAGAACAACCACATAGAAAGATGTGGTTGAGAGAAATGAACATAGTTCAGACAAAAAGAAAAGCATATGGCTTATAGCCATATAAAAAGATGCACAACTTCATTGATTGTGAGAGGAATGCAAATTAAAAATACAACAAATACCATTTCTCAACTATTAGATGGGTAAATGGCTCAAGTGTGACAACGTACTTAGTTGGAGAGGCTGAAGGGCATTTTTATACATTGTTGATGTGATTGCAAAATGGTTTTACAAAACACCATATGCATTTATTCTTTGACAAAACAACTCCACTTCTAGAAATTTATTCCACTGGCAAAATTACAGAAAGATGTGTGGACATGGCTTTCATTGGATATCTGTTGGAGTAGCATAAGACTAGAACTGACTCCAAATTCCCAGAGTAAGAAGCTAGTTGAATAAACTATGATACTCCACACAACATGGTTCTATGCAACTGTTAAAGGAATGAGGAATATCTTTATGATATATTGCCCACTGAAATAAAGCAATGTAAAGTGTATAGAGTATTTTATTATTTACTGGAGAAAGGTAGGGTGCACATATATACAAAGGAAGAATAAACTGTAAAATAAAAAACAGCTACTATGTAAAAAGGGAGAGAGAAAGTAGGGTAAAGAGAATAGGCACAGAAGCGAATTTTCCTTGTAAACTTGACTTCTGAGCTGCATAAATATTTTATGTAATTACAAAACAAAAAATAAAAAAAGCAATTTTTACAAATCTTGTGTGTTCAGTTAGGAGCACACCTTCACAGAGAGGAACTCCTCCAAATGGCTTTAAGGCATAATTATTGTTGTTCTTTTTAAAAACATCTTTAAAACATTTTTATTTTTATAGATTTAGAGGGTACAAGTGCAGGATTGTTACATGGATAAATTGTGTGATAGTGAAGTCTGGGGCTTTTAGAAGACCAATTATTTGACTCTCCATCCCTAGTGCACAAAAAAGAATTAAACAATTTCCCTTATTCAGGATCCAAATGAGGTTCATACAATGATTGTTTGAAGTAACTTTTAAGTCTCTTATAATCAATATTTCCACATCTATTTCTTTCTTTTTTTAATCTATAAATTTTTCTGCTTATTGAAGAAAACTAGTTATCCTGTAATTTTTCCTACAGTCTGAATTTTGCTGTTGCATCACCATAATATAGAAATAAAAATGATATATGATGTTCATGAGCTAATTGGAAATGTGAACATAGACTGGTTATTTAATGATATTAAGAAATTATTGTTTAGTTTTTTGGGTGAGACTATACTGTGGTCTTATTAAAATGAGATATATACTGAAGAATTTATGGATTAAATGTAGATGATAATGATGCTATATCTGGTTTGCTTTAAAATAATATGGAGGAGGGTTTAGTCTGTGGATTGGCTTATATGGACTTAAGTAATGAGTATTATGGGCATTCATTGTACTAGTTTGACTAGTGTGAACATGTTCAAAATTCTTTATAATAAAAATGGTAAAATAAGTGTGCTAGTTCTAGAGTTTATCCACCTGGGTTTGAATTTTGTACCACCACTTAGTAAATACATGATTGTGGGAAAATAATTTCACCTTTCTGTTTTATAATCAGAAAAGTGGGGCTCATAGTATTATTACCTCATAGGATTCTTGAGGCAGTTAAATGAGATGTTTCATGTGAAGTATTTGGAACACATTTTGCCACAAGGTAAGCGACAATAAATTTTAGTCATTGTCATGCCTATTATTTTCTCTAAACTTTAATATACGAATACTGGAAGATAGAGGGTTTCTCTCTCTTCCTCTGAGATCATGAGCTATGAGAATAAGCTGGAACTACTGGTAGCCATTTTTCCATTGGATGGTGCGTAACTCACAGGAAAGCAGGGACCCTGGTGGGCATTTCTGTTGCAATATCCCTTAGGCTCTTGGATTCAGGCATTCCTCAAGGTATTTTACCCTTGGATTTCTCACTTGCTGAGTCGATAATCTTTAAGCTAGTTTGAGTTGTATGTCTGGCACTAGCAAGTAAAATTTTTTTCTGGTCATTCACTCATTCTAATATACAATAATGCTGTTACCCTTTACCTAAAGCATACTTATGCTTATAATATTTGTCACGTAAACTCTGTGTAAGCTTCCCAGTATTTAATAAATAAAACCCAACTTCCTCAGTTTGGTGTTTGGTTTTGGCATAGTCCAAATCCACTTCTCTAGTGTAATATTCCACTCTGCCTGTATCCCTATCGTCCCATCTTCTGGATGGGCTGGAGGGCGTGTTCCTTGACTAGGTTCTTGACTGAGCTGCTCCTGTGCCTCCATGAATGGCTGCCTCTCATCTGGACTGGGATTTCCATCAGCGCCTTCACTGGCCATTTAATAGATGGACTCACCATCCTTCAAGACCTTGTGCAAATGTCAATTTTCTAAAAATTTGCTTTATTGGAGCTGGAAGGGACTATCCTACCTTCTGTAGCCCTTTGTTTTGCTCCTCCTATAGCACTTGCCACTGATATTTTGGTACCAATATTATTGTTAGTTTAAAAATTGTGATATGAAATTTTAATGAGATCATTGGTTCTTTTGTACTTGGAATAAAATCTTACTACTATTATATATAGAGCCTCACGTGATCTGGCTCCTTCCAGCTTTTCTGACATCATGTTACATGATTGTCCCCTTGTCCAGTAGGTTCTAGCCACATAGGTAATCATGTTCTTCAGTAAACTCAGCTTTCCAATCAGCTGTCCCATTTGTCTGCAAGGCTCTGCTTCCAGATCCTTCCATGGTTGGTGCCTGCTCATTATTTAGGCTCTAGTGCTAAGCTATTTTCTCAGAGGAGCCCCTTTCCTGATCATCCTATCTAAATTAGCCCTTACTGCCCCTCTGGAATCCCTATCCTATTATCTTATACTATATTCTTTATAAAACTTACAACTGTATTAAATTGCCATATTTACTGGTTTACTCCTTGGATGTCTGTTTCTGCCCCCTTCCCTTCCTAATTCCACAACATTAAAGTTCCACGAGGGCAGGGATCATTTTGTCTTATTTAATACTACATTTCCATGACCTAGAATAAGGATTAGCACATGGTCAATGTTTCATAAATATTTGTTAGATGAACATTTTCTAATCTGTTTACTAGATTATCTGTACTGCAAAGGCACAGGAGCTCATTATCAAGTATCTTACTTTTTGCATAGTGTATGCACACAGTAAATATTTGATGAGTGAACAATTTCATCCTATTACATTGAACCATAGTGAATTGCTATTTTTTTAAATGTCAAAATGATTAAATACTGAGAATTGCCTATGGTTCAACCTGGTATCTTCAACTGTTTTTTCAAAGAATTAAACTTAGAGAGAGTTCTGGCATTTGCCTTTGGCTATCGGGAAGTGATCTCTAGGTGCCTGGAAGGTCCTGCCAGATAGAAATGTCTTCGTTTGCCTGAGGGCTTTGGGATGTGCCACATCCCAAAGAGAGTAGAGGCACTAGTGCAGACCTTCAGGAGGGTATGGTAAAGGTCAGCCATACAGGATGTATGTGATCAATCCCAATAAAAACTCTGGATACTGAAGGCCTGGTGAGCTTCCTGGGTTGGCAATACTCTGTGTGTACTGTCAGACATTGATACTGAGAGAATTGTGCAATCTGTGGCTCCATGGGGAAGGAAGGGATAACTAGTAGTTCTGCATTTGGAAACTTCCCAGATTCTTCCTCCTATGCATTTTTTCCTTAGGCTGGCTCTAATTTGTACCCTTGTCTACACTAAACATGGCAGTGAGTCTCATAGCTTTCACTGAGTCATTTTAGCAAATTATTAAACCTGAGGGTGGTCTGAATTTGTAGCCTGTTGGTCTGAAGTGATGGCGGCCCTGGGAACCCATTGGGGTTCCCACTCTGAAGTGACAGCAGTCTTCTGGGGACTGTTCCCTCAGACTGTGCAGTTCATGTAAGTTCTTGCATGTTTAAATAGTTATTTACTCAAGAATAAAGACCGTGATCATTTCATTATTCCTCAGTGTCTATGACACTGTCAGCCAGTTAAACTCTAGACACTTTCTTCCTGCATTTGTCAATACAAATGCTGATTGGTGTAGGCCACTGAACTGTTCTCATGAAGTAATTAGACCATCAGTATATATTAAACATTTAAAATGAAGGTACTGAATTGAACATAATCAAGTGCTCAAATCTACTATACAGAAAATTTTGTGCTAGGACCTGTTATTCCCAGAGTAAGATCAATATCAAAGAAGATGGGAATTGGAATGGCTCTAGAAACAGACAAAATATGGCATGAGTTCTCATTCTACTTGATCTTTATCAGACATGAATAAAATGTCCAAAACTTTTTGAGCCAACTCTGCTCATGGATAGAGTCAGGCCTTATACCATGCCCCTTCCTTCAGCCTTCTCAAGAGTAATCATAATTTCACAAATTGCTCTTTTTATCCTTAGTTCTGTAAGGAATTACTGTCATCTCACGATAGTCCTTCAGGTGGCAGTTGAGTTAGCAAGTGATGTTTAAGTAACTTTACATAGAAGTTTAAGGAGACTTTATACAAAAAAAGTGCTCATCTTCCAGCAGAGTTGGGTTTAAACATAGATATTCCAAATTCTTATCTTCTCTATAATGCCTCCAAATTTCCATTATGGTTGTTTTTTCTTTGGCAGAGAATGACTTTTTTTGTCTATTTTTATATTTTAGCTCAACCATTTGTAACTGATCCTAAAATTAGATGCTTTAAAAATATATTGAATGGCAGTCACATTTTTTTGCGTGATATTATTTCTATTCTACTAACATGAAAGCAATTTGAATAGATATTACTTGTAAATAAAATAAATGGGCAAACCACTTATTAGAAATTACTTCTTTGAAATCTTCTCTTTCAAAGCATTAGGTTATAATATGGAACCTAAGATACTGAGAGAGAGTAAGTAATGAAAAGACAATCTTTAGTCCTGAGAAGCTTACACCTTAAAGCAGGAGATAGGAGTTATATAAGATATTGTAAATATGAATCCTGATACAGGTAGACTAACCCTCAAGAGCCATACCTGCTATTTTCAGAGAGCTAGAGAAACATCCTATTGGAAAACACACTAGTATGCACATTTAGTGGCAATTCAGTGTCAACATGCAGAATGATAAAGCAGTTGAAATCATTTCAAGGAGCCTCTGTGCCTGTCTTTGCTTCTTACTTCATCCCATTCAAGTAAGAAGCTTGAATAATAAAGAGGATAATTTGCATGGTTGTAAAAAATCCCTGAAACACACCTGAATTTTAAATCATGCAACTAAAGCAGGTTGTATTAAAGTAGAAGGATTCTGAGTTTTTAGAAAAACCAGCAAGTTCATCAGCTTTCAAATCGAAGAGTAAGAATGTTTAATGGCATGTAAACATTGAGTTTGGTTGTCAATGATTTCCATGTTGCGTCTCACAAAGAGATGTTTAGAAGCAGTTCTACTTTGCTTCCTCCAAGTATCATAAATCAACTCTTTGATTTCTCTTTACTTTTTCTTCAGTTGGTTAGTCTAGAATATAAAAAAGTTTATTGTAGTCAGCAAATATTTTTAGACCTTGAGAGGTGCCAGTGTGTTACGAGAGCAATGGGAGAAAGTACTCCAACTTGTAGCTCAATATTAGCACATAAATATTAATGAGTACAAATCACTCCAAGCGTGTCAAGAATAAGAGAAATATTTGGAAATATTTTCAAAATGCATCCTGTTGTGCTGATTCCAGGGTGAAACACTTTAAGCTGTTAATAAAAAGCAGGCAACCTACTCTCCTCATCTGACCCATGTCATGGCATAGATTGCTCATGAGAGACTACTTTTGGGTTGCCTGTTTGCTCCCAATTATTGCTTTCTGGAAATTGGACTTAAGACTCAGAGATAGATTCCCAATGGCTTTGTCTTTAATACATGGCTCTGTCCACACAGCCAACTGAGTTAAAAGAATATATTTGACCCAAGTTGGACCAATGCTGTATCCTAGGAATTATAGAATTGGAAAAGAGTGACCAGAAAACTGAGGATATCTGGGGCTGAGTTTTGCAAATGGTAGAGCTCTTGGAGGAAGGCCAATATCAACTTTTGATGCAGAAATCCTTGAAACTTTTCCTTCCTAAACCATCCCTTCCTCTTTTTTTTTTTTTTTTTTTTGAGATGGAACCTCACTCTGTCACCCAGGCTCCAGTGCAGTGGTATGATCTCGGCTTTCTGCAACCTCCACCTCCCTGGTTCAAGCAATTCCCCTGCCTCAGCCTCCCAAGTAGCTGGGATTACAGGTGTGCGCCACCACACCTGGCTAATTTTTGTGTTTTCAGTAGAGACAGGTTTTCACCATGTTGGCCAGACTGGTCTTGAACTCCTGACCTCAGGCAATCTGCCTGCCTTGGCCTCCCAAAGTGCTGGGATTACAGGTGTGAGCCGCCGCGCCCGGCCACCATCTCTTCCTTTAATTCCAAGAGATACTCACAATCCTTTCAATAATTGTCTCTTTCCCGGCCCTTTACCCCCCATAAACCAGACAGAATCAATTTCTTGCACTAAGAAACCCTGAAGGTTAAATAGTGAGTAAATTAGGACTCAAAAATTTTACAAAAAGTAAAAGATTACCCAGATATCCCTCACAATGCAGCAGAAGATGGATATGCCTAGGCTTGGAGTAACTGATACTACAGCAGAAGGAGAGGTCATTTTCTGCTATCGACCAATTCAGAATACAAGGTAGAAATGGCTGGAAAGACGGCCTTATAGGACACTTAACACAATTTTCACTCATGTCCGTGTGAAGAGACCACCAAACAGGCTTTGTGTGAGCAACATGGCTGTTTATTTCACCTGGGTGCAGGCGGGCTGAGTCCGAAAAGAGAGTCAGCGAAGGGAGACAGGGGTGGGGCCATTTTATAGGATTTGGGTAGGTAAAGGAAAATTACAGCCAAAGGGGGTTGTTCTCTGGCAGGCAGGGGTGGGGGTCAAAAGTGCTCAGTGGGGGAGTTTTGAGCCAGGATGAGCCAGGAGAAAGAATTTCATAAGGTAATATCATCAGTTAAGGCAGGGACCGGCCATTTTCACTTATTTTGTGGTGGAATGTCATCAGTTAAGGCAGGAACAGGCCATTTAAATTTCACTTCTTTTGTGATTCTTCAGTTACTTCAGGCCATCTGGATGTATACCTGCAGGTCACAGGGGGTATGCTGGCTTAACTTGGACTCAGAGGCCTGACAACAATAATGGCTACAAACAGAGGTGAACAACTGAACAGTGTTAAGAAGTCATGGAATAACATCCATGTTATACGTTCATGCCTCGAGTTTCAAATTCCGTTTTAAAATTCAAGTTATTATTCATACTTTTGTTGCTACAAATCCTGTGAATTGCTTTGAGTTGAATTTTATAGCTGTATGAGATCTTAGAGATTACCTGGTTCAACTCTTTCATTATACAGTTTAGGCAAGTAAGGCCCCTAAAATTTAAGTGACTTGCTTGTTGAAGATCTACAGTTACCAGTCTCAGTAAAGCCAGGAATCTAGTACTGTTAATTACTTAATCTTGAATTATATGCTTTTCACACTATCAAATTAAATTTGTTTTAATTAGGACTCACACTGTGCTTTGTTTTAAATTCATATTAATTTATTGCTTATTTTTATACTTTTAAGAACATTTAAAGTGAAATAAATCCTTACAGATATACTTGAGACCCCTACATGCTCCTTCGCAATTTTATTCACATCTCTCTTTCCCATGCTGTTTTCCTGTTTATTAGTTCTGGTATGTTTTCATTCATATATATATATATAAAATGGCAAAATATATAGTATCTGTTTTATGTTTGAAATGTATGTAAATCATAGTATAAGTCAACATATTTTAGAGATTAAATAATCTTATAAGTCAACATTACATTTTAGAGATTTAAGCACGTGGTACATGTAATTCTTGTTCATTCATTTTCATTGTATTAATATACTCAAATATATCTACTCCCCTTCTGATGGACATATAGACTGTCTCCAGGCTTTCACTTTTAACATAGTGCTGCAATAAACATTCTTGCGCATGCCCACTTGTCCACATGTATGAGAATTTCACTGTGGTATGTAGGAATAGAAGGGCTGAGTAGGCCGGGCATGGTGGCTCACGCCTGTAATCCCAGCACTTTGGGAGGCCGAGGTGGGAGGATCACAAGGTCAAGAGATTGAGACCACCCTGGCCAACATGGTGAAACCCTGTCTCTACTAAAAATACAAAAATTAGCTGGGCATAGTGGTGCGTGCCTATAGTCCCAGCTACTCGGGAAGCTGAGGCAGGAGAATCGCTTGAACCTGGGAGGCAGAGGTTGCACTGAGCCGAGATCACGTCACTGCACTCTAGCCTGATGGCAGAGCGAAACTCCATCTCAAAAAACAAAAAACAACAACAACAACAAAAAGAAGGGCTGAGTAATGAGTACATGCATTTCCAATCTAACTAGACTTTGTCAAAATAGTTGTACCATATTATGTTTCCATCAGCTGTGTATGAGAATTTGCCTTGTCCAAGTTAGACCTGTCAGACTTTAAAATGTTTGCCAATCTAATCTAATGTGTGTAAAATGATATTTCACTGTGGTTTTATTTAGTAGTTCTCTGAATACTAATGAAGTTGAGCATCTTTTTATATGTATATTGGACATAAGGCTTTCCTGATCTGTATGTAAATTGTTTGCTTAAATTCATTGCCCATTTATCTATTGAATTATTTTATTATTACTTTTTAGAGACAGGATCTCTGTTACCTTGGTTGGAGTGCAGTGGCATGATCATAGTTCGCTGCAGTCTTGACCTCCTGGGCTCCAGCGATCCTTCCACCTCAGCCGCCCAAGTGGCTGAAACTACAGGTGCATACCATCACCCCTGGCTAATTATTTTTATTTTTGTAGAATGGGGATCTTGCTATGTTGCCCAGGCTAGTCTTGAACTCCTGGCCTCACGTGATGCTCCTGCCTCAGCTTCCCAAAGTGCTAGGATTACAGGCATGAGCCACTGGGTCCAGCCTGAATTAGTTTTTTATTCTTATTGGTTTATAAGTATTCATATGTAATCCGGATAGTATATACGTTCTTTAAACATGTGGCTTGTTTTTGCCTTTTGATTATGGCTGGTATATGTGTGTATGTGTATATGTGTATATATATGTGTGTGTGTGTATATATATATAACTTTTTTGTTTGAAGTCTTCCATTTTAATGTAGTCAAATGTATTCATCTTTTTATTTGTGGTTCTCGCTTTTTGTGATTTAAAATATCCTTCTCCACCAAAATGTTTAACATTTTATTTTTTACCAGTAAGTCTTTAATATACATATATATACACATATTTTATATATGTGTGTATGTATATATATACGTATTACATATATATCTATTGCTTTCTTGCTTATCTGTAGAGATGAATAAGGATATAAATTAATTTCTTTTTACCTGTGGAAGACCAATTAATTTAGCAATATTTTATAGCTCATCTTTTCCCTACTGATTTTCAATGGTATCTCTGTCAGCTGCCAAATGTTCGTATGTGTGTAGGTCTATTTGTGGGCTCTGTACTCTGTTCCATCAGTTCATTTTCCGTCTTGAGCCAATACTACAATAACATAATTACTGTAATTTTATAATAGGTCTTTATATCTGGTAGGGAAAATCATTGCAACATTGTAGTTTTTTAAACTTGTCTTGGGTTCCTGGGCCAATAGGTGGTTTTTCTTTTTTTTTTTTTTTTCATTTCTAATATTGTTTTCATTAATGCCATCTCATTTTTTGCTATCTTATATTTTGCTGAGAATTTATCTTTTATTAATTATGAAAAATTCTACCTATTATGTTTCAAATTGTGCCTTTCCCCATTCTTTCCATTATCACTCTCTTTAAACCATAAATTAAATTTTGCATCAAAACTGTTGTAATAAAGACTTTAAAAAAATTTAGTAAATCTTATTTGGTTATTTAAAAAGCTCTCTAATGCTTTTTAGTAAGTTTTGTATTCTTTTATATTTTCAATTTTTTTGTAAGTGACATTATTTATCTTCATATATCTTGTAAGTGACATTATTTATTTTTATATATCTACTTTTGGGTGTCTAGTCAATAGTTATAGCATTTGGCATTATTGGAAAATTTAATATTGCTATTAATTATACCTAGTGACTCTTCTTCATTAATTTAAAATTTTTATTGTAAACTCCTTTTCACTGAACCTTTCCCATGGGAATTCTTCAGAGCCAGACTGAGACCATTTTCCACTAGAGAAATTTTGCATTTGCTTCTTGTAGGCACCACAGAGTTAGCATGAGTTTGGAGCCATTTTTACATTAGTGACTGAGTCTGGAGGATTCCTTAGCCACACATGAATAGTGTAAATTTAAACCTCAGTCCTCATTGAGACAGGGGTATGGTCATAAATTTTAATAGAAGCTCTTTTAACCTCCAGCCCGAACCGACACCAAAAGAGACAAGTCATCCTGTTGTATTCCTGTGCCAGTGTCCATACTTTCACCTGCTCACATTTTCTCTGAAGGTATATCTCTTCCAGCGTCGGTTCCTGATTTGCACTAAGGATGTCAGTCCTAATTCCTCATTTTCTAAGTGTATGTTTCTTGTGCTTGTTTAAGTAATCTAACCTATCTCTCATATTATTGAGTCAGCATGTACCCAGAGCTATTTCTGCTGAATTATTGTTACTTTAGAATTGTCTTTTTTTTTTTTCTTAATGAGTTAGGGTTTGCATGTAAAACTATGTTTGTTACATCTGTAGGTATTTTGTAGTGGGAGTTAATCATGCCTGCTACATTGCGGGAGCAAAATTCAACACTAAACTTTAGTATGTGAATTAGAGTTCAATAAACTTTTGACCTCAAACAGCATCTTTGTCTCTAGGACATTAACTATTTCCTAAAATATTTAAAGTGCCTACTAAGACTTATTTTTTATAACCAATACAGACAGTTGCTCTGTTTATAAATATATATTGCAAACTTATGTCACTAGCAATTGTTGTTGAATTAAATCTTTCAAAAGCATAAATATTTCCCTTGTAATGAAATAGTAGGTTTTAATATGCTCTTTAAGAAGATGCTTCAAAATACTTGCATATTTGTGTTGCTAACATCTGCCCTTTAGAAACGATAATTAGCTAGTCTTTAAAGTATCAGTAATCTGCAGGTATTCTGATAGTACTTTTCTAACTTCAAATTTACATTTTATTAGAGTTTCAACTCAACCAGTTTGTATTTTCTGAAAAGTCCAAGATTTGCGCTCAGTGGATAGGGTGCTTGATGTAAGGAGCCCTTAGATTTGTAGTGATTTAAAAAGAAAGACAGACTTGGGCCACTTTCCTTCAGGACATTGTGCCTTTTGTTTATGACTACTTTACTATGTAAGTAACAGATTTATGACAATACAGTTTGATGACTTGTAGGTCCCCTGTGAGTTTCATTTAAAAAGGGTGTACCATGGACATCAAATGGATGAAGAACATATGGATTTAGCAGCTAATAAACAAGCTGACTCAGTTTTGGGTTCCTTTTGTCCTAACATTTGACCTAGGGGAACATAAAATAAAAAGACTGAGTGAAGACTTAGTGAATTAAAAAGGCTATTTGAATTTTTATGGCCATGTGTTCATGTGTTGAAGTGATTTGAAAGGATTAATGAGATGGGGCTTACTATGTAAAACAAAATTGGCATAAACTTTGTAAGAGTTCTCACTCTAAGTGTTTCCCATTGAATTAGCCAAGTCCTCACAACTTCCAAATTTTGTTATTCTAACTCCGAGTTGAAATGATCCTTAATATTACAGTTTTTAGTATTTATAACTTAAAATTTAAGAATTGGCATTAAATTATAATCTAATATAGTATCTCTATTGGTAGGAAATTATCAGTCTTCTTCCTAAAGTATTTTGTTTTTGTTTTTTTTTTTTGGGAGGGGGGACGGAGTCTCGCTCTGTCACCCAGACTGGAGTGCAGAGGCGCAATCTCGGCTCACTGCAAGCTCCGCCTCCTGGGTTCACGCCATTCTCCTGCCACAGCCTCCCGAGCAGCTGGGACTACTGGCGCCCGCCAGCACACCCGGCTAATTTTTTGTATTTTTAGTAGAGACGGGGTTTCACCGTGTTAGCCAGGGTGGTCTCGATCTTCTGACCTCGTGATCCTCCCGCCTCGGCCTAGGACTGGCTGTGAACATTTTATTCCTTACCTTGGAAAGTAGCAATCTTTCATTTGTGCCACTTCCATTCATACACTTCACTGCTGTTTAGATACACACGCATATCCACCTCTGCCCATACCACACATCTTGATTTATCAGACTGAAATATGAAGTGGTAAAAGTATACTTTTCTATTAAATTTTCTTAGTCTATCATTTCTGTTCAATTTTCTTCATGTTCATGGCCAGGGCTTTCATGCAACCATTTAAAACTGTCTTCACGGATTATAAAAACTGTTGAGCTAAGTTAAATGTGTGTTTTCATAATGCTGTGTAGTCACATTTCAGGAGAACACCTGATGATGACTATGCTAATTCAAATAACCGAAGCTGTGAATGGTATTTCAGATACACTGGTGGCAATGTGGGGAGATACTTTGGCCTTTTCAGGCCTAAATTCTTCCTTACAGCAACCCATGTTTACTTCCAGGCTTCCCTGAGGATCCCATACCTTCTGCCCTACTTCAGTAAGGACTCTCCTGAAAAGCTTATTGTCATTCAAAACTTAGTGTTTAGATATTCTGTCACTTCCTCAACTCAGTAGCCTGACACTGAACTTCCACACTTGTTTTGTTCATTGTGTGTTAAGTTTGGGTTGCCACTCCATTCCTGAGGCCACAGTTTTATTAAGGTCCCAAATCTTTTACTAACTGATTTCTGAAATTAAACATAATTTGATTTATCAGCCTCCAATATGTCTTTACACAATTTCAAGAAGTGGAAATTCAGATTAAAAACATACTCTTGGAGATTATTATTCATTTAGAGAAAAAGTTGAAAAAGACTTCCTTGAAACAGTGTGTTCTCTACTGATTATGACTGAAATCTTCAAGTTTGGGAAAAGAACAGCTGTCAGCACAGGAGAGCAAATGTGAAGACTGAATATATAAAGAAAGGGCCCAATGCTACTGGAGAGGCAGTAGCAAAGGAAGGTTGCATGCAAACACATACAGTCAAAGGTTCAAAATGCTTGGACATTTCCAGAATGTCTAAGCACAAACGGAACAAGTGTTATAGAGAGTTCTAAGTAACAGGAAGTCATAAAAATTCTAGGATTTCATTCATTCATTCATTCTTAATGCATTCATCTATTACAGCAAATGGAGCGCCACCTTTTAGCTGCACACTCTACTAGACTCTAAAATGGATGGCAGCCTTGGGACAAAAGGAACCCAAAACTGAGTCAGCCTCTCAAAGAGATTAGAAACTAGTTGGGCAATGGGAATTTAAAAATTTGAAAGAAGTAGTTGATGCATTTATAGAAAAACTGGGTTATTCCCTATGTGGACTGAAGGATGAGAAAGAAGCATGGTAGTGTGGTAAGAAGGAAGTGCCCAGTGAGCCTGGAGTACTGGTATACCAGTGAAGAACAAGCCCAGAACCATAAGTGCATTTTGTTGGGAAGGCAGGGAGCCCGATCTGGATCCCAAATGCTGGTTTAGGCCAATGGCAGACTGTAAAGAGCCTTTCGGTTAGTCCAGTACGAAAAAGCTTCGTAAGGTAAAATTTGCAAATTTAAGAAACTTTCATTTCTTGAAATCAGTTCCTTTCCAGTTTCTTTAAAAGATGATGGCGATAGGCAGTTAAAAAAAAATCTTCGACAAATTTAAAAGTTGACCATTCTATCTGGATCATTTATTTATTTTAAAATTAGTTGGTCTATAAAATCCAAACATGAGTCCAGGTGTGGTGGAGCACAGCTGTAATCGCAGCTACCGAGGACTACTTTCTGTAATCCTCAGAAGCTGAGGTTGGAGGATTGCTTGAGCTCTGGAGTTGGAGGGCAGCATGAACAACTTAGCGAGACCTCCTCTCCAAAATCCAAACATCTAAAATTGATGGTCATGATCCAGGACCTGCTGATCCAGCACCCCAGCTATGGGACTGGTTCAAGAACATGAGTGACCACACCTGCAGCCTGGGAGGCTTCCTCATTCATTCTTTTTTCCACATTCTGGATCCTCATTCCTCACCATTCTGCCACTCGTGTTTGCTCTTGAAATCTCCCCAATCTGTCTGTCCACATTTAAATGTGTCCCAATTTCAGCCCTCTGCACAGTTTCTCTCCAGCTGCTTTTCTTTCCTGGCCTCCTTGCATTCACACCTGTTTCCTTCTTTGGGTTCAGTAACAAGTTTCCTTTATTCTATCTATCTATCTGTCTATCTATCTATCTATCTATCTATCTATCAATCATAATATTGTATATTTCATAATATAATAGGGTAAAGCAGTTTAGATAGAAAAAAATTAACTGTTGCAAATGGTCCCTAAAGTCGAATAAGATGGAAACAGCCAACTGTCCATGGTGATTGGTGAGTGTGGTGAGAATAGTGGCAGGCAAATGCACACACACATGCACGCGCGCACACACACACACACACACACACACACACACTTCCCTGTTCCCTGCTACTGATACATGGCTATTTTTACCCAGAAGTGAAGATACGTTAAACATAGAGAGACTATGTGGCATTCGGCATAGTTCAGTTTTCGCATAAAATTGCCAGAAAATTTCTTGAGATTAGGAATGAAGTCTATATGAAAACTCTGGGTTGTCAGTACTCATTGAACTCCTGCTTTGAATTCTAGGGCAGTAAAAATTCAGAAGTAGTTACTAGTGAGCCAATACCAACAGCTGTGGTCAGTTAATGGAGTAAGAATTAAACAGAAGAATTAGAAAATTATGATTATACAACTAAGTAACTTCAGACTTGAATTTTGGTCACATTTGTTTCAATTAAAGATCTGGAAAGTTTCCAGTTCTACATAATGTCAGAAAAGTCAGCCAAAATTGAAGGGAAAAAAGAACATGAAACAAAACATATGTTGGGTTATGGTTTTGCAGATATTTTTGAAATTAAAAGTGGTAAACAGTTTATTCTAAATGAATTGGATTTCTCCTTTAAGATTCAAAGTAGGCAAATACTTAAATCAGACTACAAATTAGATTAGTGCTAAGGACTGGGTGACTTTGGGAATATCCTTAAATGGTAAATATATATTCCATTACCTCTATTTTAAAAAAGCATCTATTATGCTAACTCATTTATCAGAAAGCGTAATTTGCTATTTCTAGTCAAAGAAAAATAAATCTCTTAGTTTGATTCTGGGGTTCAGGATTTTCCAGATAACTCAAATACTTTGGCAGATTTGTCTTTGGTGTCATAACGAATTGTTCTTTGTTTTCCTTTGTATTTTGAGGGTGTCAAGTTGTCCTAGTCAACAAGCAAGTCTTTTGGGGATCTACATTAAGCTGCAATGAATCATAGAATCATGGAGTTGGAAGGGCATCTAAAAGTAATTTAATGCTACCCCTTGTGTCCAGGAAACATATCGGTGTCATGCTTCATTCTGTTTCTAAAATCTGAAGAAGGAAATAGAATAATGTAGAATATATGGACTGAATTCTTACCGTGAGGTTAACTGTAGAAACTATTGCATCTTTTATAACCTTCTAAACTGGACTGAGATCCATAAATAAATTTAGGTAAGGTTGTTTGCTTTGCTGCTTTTGCAGATTGTCTTTTCTACTGGATAGAGATCTATCAGTAAAAAGAGGAGAAGTTGTTTATTTTTCTTCTTTTGCAAATTGTATAATTCTATTTAAGACTTAACATATTTAGCCTGGTATTTTTTTAGCAGTTCATTCTACAACATCCTTGTATTGTGATACCCAAAGGCATCCTAAAAAATATATTATCACTGCTGTGATTGAATAGTACACATCTTTATGTGTATGCAGTCAGTTTTCCTTGAGATCATTTCTAGTTTCTTTTAGTACACACATGCTAATTTGTATACTACTTAAAAAAAAGACTAGAAAAATGTTACCATTCTAGACAATAGAAAGTTGCCTTTTTATATTTACTTGTTCTAGAGTGATTGAAAAAAGTTGTCCTAGGAAAAGATATCATTTGATATAACTCCTGGAAATCTGTTATACAAATAAATTAAAATACTTTATAGTCACTGCAGATTACAGTTTGAGAAGACATCAAATCAGACACAATCATGAATCAAAGATGGTCTTGAGCTATCAGGTTATTGTCAACACGGCATCTCAACATTTGGAGCAGAGGGATGAAGTAAAGCAGAGTGTATTAGGAAAGATTTTTAAAGGGATTTTCAACCACTTACCCTTTACAGGAAATATGCTAGCCTTTAGATTCAATAAAACTTCACATTTCAAATAAATCTGCCCAACAAAATAGCAAACATCTCCTTGTCTCAGCTAATTAAAATAAAAATCTCTTGCCTTTTCTACTCTGGGGAGCTGGGTTGCTATCAGAAGACTGTGATCTAAGTTGTGGATTAAGGGAGATTATTGCACCACTAATATTCTGGAGTCTTTTAAGAAAGTAATTCCTTTTTCCTTCATACTTCACCATGTAAATAGCATGGAAAAAGCCCTCATCAGAATTTCTGAGGGCAATGTGACTAGTGGAGACATAATAAAGCAACAGAAAAAAATCCTTTTCTTTCTCTATTATGATACACTTTTTGGCTGCTCAGAAAGTCTAGAGATCTGGAATTTGTAATGTAGGAATGCTGACCTGTGTGTGATGGGTGCTGGAGACCAGGCCAGAGAGCATGAAGCATCCCTTGCTCAGACCATAAAGCACCCCTTGAGAGAAACTACAAAGGGAATTTTCCCTAAAAAGTGGTTTATCTTGTAATACAAAGCCTCCTGAAATTGAGTATCCATTTCATAGATCAAAGGGAAATTTGGCATTTTTCAACTCATAATTTTGTAATACTTTTAAAAAATTACTTTTAGTTGAAAAATGAAGATGAAAGCTAGTGTTTATTGAGCAATTACTAGGTGCCACATTTACATAAATAAAATGTGGTAAATTCTTACAATGAAATATTGTTCAGTCACAAGAATGAATTAAGTACTGATACATGTTACAACAAGATGAACTTTGAGGGCATTATGCTAAGTGAGAGAGGCCAGACATAAAAGATCATATAACACATGATTTCATTTATATGACATGCACAGACTAGGCAACTTCATGGAGACAGAAAGTAGATTATTGATTACAAGTGGCTATGGGGAGGAGAGAGTGGGGAGTGACTATTATGGGTACCGATTTTTTTGGGGGAAATTATAGAAATGTTCTGGAGTTAGTGGTGATGGTAGTGCAAACTTGTGAACATACTAAAAACCACTAAATTGTACATTTAATCAAATATAATCTTTCCACAAGGGCCTTCTTTCACCTTCCTAAATAAAAGATTAATTAGAATGAAAAAACATTCTATTTTATAGGGGAATTCAGGTATAAATTAGTAGCTGAAATATAAGTTAGAAAGAGGTAATTACCATGAGAATGAAACACACCAAAATTCTATAATGCTCTTTTTACCCTGTGTCTTCCAATTAATATCTTTAATTCAATCAATAATTTTTTTCCAGATGCCACTATGTCTTTCTCATTAACAAAATTATTTCATGAAATTGGTGTGAAGTTGGTAATTATTAAAGCTGGGAAGTAGAAAATGGGGTCCATTTTTCTATTGTTCCTACTGTATATCTGGTGAAAAATTCTGTAGTACAGTTTGAGCATCCTTAATCCAGAAAACTGAAATCTGAAGTGCTTCAGAATCTGAAACTTTGTGAGTGCTGATGTGACTCCACAAGTGGAAAATATACCTTGCCTCATGTGATGGCTTGCAGTCGAAACATAGGCACACAACACACAGTTTCTTTAGTGTCCCCAAGGGAAAAAAGACCCTCTCAATCCCCTTTATTTGTGATATATCTTTTCCATACACACCCAGATTCCCCCAAGCACACCCACAAAGGGTAATAAAATGGGCACTTTCAGGACAGAAGCACAAGTGGCAAGTTCCCTATGATGCCCACATGGGGCCAAGACCTACATCACGGTAGCTGAGTTAGTGACTCCTTCACTTTCTAGTGGTTCAATGAACGCAAACTCTGTTTCATGCTAGAAATTCTTAACAATATTGTATAAAATTACCTTTAGGCTATGTTAATAAAGTGTATATGAAACAGAAATGAATTTCATGCTTGAACATGAAATTCCAATGGGTCCCATCCCCAAGATATTTCATCATGTATATGCAAATATTCCTAAATAAAAACAATTCTGAAATCTGAAACAGTCCTGATACTGTGTTTTGGATAAGGGATATTCAACCTGCAGCAAATTAAAGAAATTACCTGGTGGAGGAAAACATTAATTTTTAAAATCAGTTGATTTATATTCTTTTTTGAATTTTTATAAAGGAGGTGAAATTAACCTCAGTGCAATGTGCAGATAGAACCATTCCTTCACCTTGGAAATTTCCCAATTATTACCTTCCACAGACAAGTACTATTTTGATTTCCGTCATATGGATTTGTTTTTCATGTTTATGAATTTCACATAAACAGATATAGAGTATGTCCTTTTTATGACTTTTCGTTTGCTCCACATAATATTTTTAAGGTTTGCTCATATTGTTGTGTGTTTTAGTAGTTCATTCCTTTTTATTGCTGAAGAGTTTTGTTATATGAATATGCCACAATTTGCTATCTAGTCTCCTGTTGATGGACATTTGGACATTAGTTTTGGTAGTTTTGAAAGAAAACTGTGATGCATGTTCTTTTTGTGGACATGTGTTTTCCTTTATCTTTGGTATTTACAATAAAACTAACATAATTTTGCAAAGTGTTGTACCACTGTAGACTCTCCCCAGTAGTGAATGAGTGTTCTAGTTGCTCCATGTCCTCACTAACATTTTATTGTTGTTCGTTTTACTGTTGTTAGCCAATCTAGTAGATGTAAAATGTTATCTAATTGTGGTTTTACTTGGCTTTTCCCTGATGACTTTCCCTGATTTTGAGAACCTTTTCATTGGCCTCTTGAATATCATATATGATGTGGTCTTTCATGTCCTGATTTATTTTAACAATTACGTAGTCTGTTATTTGATTGTAGGAGCTTTTTGGTTAGATATATGCATTACAAATATTTTCTCTCAGTGTGTGGGACTTTTCATATATTTAATTATGGCTTTTGATTATTAGATATTTTAATTTTATAAAGCCCAAATTAGCAATTAAAAAGTGTTCAGTGCTAATTTGCTTACCCTGTTATTGATTTGTTTTCCTCTAAAAATTTTATAGTTTTTATTTTTACATTTAGCAACTTCAAGTTAATTTTGTGTATGGTGTGAAGGAGGCTCCAAGGTTTAATTTTTTCTATGTATTTATCTGGGTCTTCCAGTATCTTTTATTAAAAAACCTTTCCTCCCCAGTGAATAATCTGAACATTTTTGTCAAAAATCTATTGACTATATATATTTAAATCTATTTCTGGGATGTATTCTGTTTTATTGATCTGTTTGCCTATATTTATGATCCTAATTCACTGTATTGATTACTATAACTGAAAAGTAACTCTAAAAATCAAAGTTGAATCAACTTTGCTATTTTTTGTGATTGTTTTGATATACAAGCTCTTCTGTGTTTAAATATAATTCTTATTGTCAGTTTATATTTTAAAACCTCTTTAGATTTTGATAGGAGTTACATTGAATTTATAGATCAATTTGGGAAGAACTATCTTCTTAACAATACTGACTCTTCAAATTCATGAACATGGTATATATCTTCATTTATTTAGGTCTTAGATTTTTCTAAACAGTGTTTTGTAGTTTTTAGTTCAGAGAATTTGCAGATCTTTGTTAAATTTATTTGCAAGTATTTTGTTTTTTATGTGATTACATTTTATGTTATAAATGTAATTGTTCACAAATTTTATTTTTCAGTATGGCACAGTATTGGTAAATGTATCCTGCAACTTTACTAAACTCATATATTAATTATAGTCACTATTTTGTATTTTTATGTGCAGAATCATGTCATCTGTGAATAAGGGCAGTTTTTGTCCTATTTTAATTAGTTTGGCCTTTTTTGTTTTCTTATCTTATTGCTTTGTTAAAATTTCAAGTAGAATGTAAAATTTCTTTGAGTTTCTAGTTTGCCAAGAGTTTAATTTTAAATAATAAACAAGTGTTAAATGGTTTTGTCTGCATCTTTTAGATGATCATATGGTTTTCTGCTTTATTCTGTGAATAAATGAATTAAAACAACTTTAGAAATTTCTACTTTTCAGATGTAGAAATAAAAAATGATACATTCCCATTAAAATACTACTTTAGCTACATCTGGAAAATGGATATGTTGTGTCTTATCATTATTCAGTTTGAAATATTTCCTTTGGGTTTTTTTTTCGTGGTTTATTTATATGTGTCTTGTTCAATTTCCACATATCTACTTTAAATATATGTTTTATTATTGACTTGCCATTTAATTCCACTGTTGTTACAGAATGTGTTCTGTAAGATTTTAATCTTTGGGCATTTATTAAGATGTATTACATTTATTACCTAAGATATAGTCCATCTTTGTGAGCATCTGATAAGCACTCAAAAATGATGTGTCTATTTTGGAGATGTAGTTTTAATGTTTTATAAATGTTAGATAAAGATCATTTATAGTATTGTTCAAGTAGTTTATATTTCTACCGATTTTTTTCTAGGTGATCTGTCAATTACTGAGAGAGATGTATTAAAATATTCAATTCCGAATGTGATCATTTTTTGTCCCTTGAGTTCTGTTAATTTTTGTTTTATGGATTTGAATGACTGTATATTAGATGTATTAAATGCATATTTGACACATACACATTTCTCTGGTAGTATTTTGAAATCTACTTGTTTATATTGATGTAACCACTTCAGCTTCCTTGGCTTAGCATTTGCCTGGAATATTCTTTCCATCTTTTTATGTTTTACTTATGCGATTTTATCTATAAAGTATATATTTTGTAGTTGTACTTTTTAAATATTTGGTTTGGCAATCTATTTTAATTGCTGCTTTTAGTTTATTTATACTTAATACAATTACTGATATGTTTGGATTTATGTCTACTATTTCCTATTGTTTATTTGAATAATGTATTTTTTCCTCTTTATGTTCTCTTTATCTTTTGGAATAATCAAATTATTTTAGCATTCTATTTAATTATTCAGTTTATTTTAGCTAGATCTATTTAAAAAATCTGTCTATCAAATTTGCATTACTTTTTTATTGTTTTCTTTAGAGATTACCAATGCCTCTTTAATGATTACTTAGAGTTAATATTTTACTGACTTCATTTAAAATGTAAGACATTTTTAATGATATAGCTCTATCTACATCCATCCTTTTGTCATATATTTTATATTTACGTCTGTTACACACAAATCTTAAATGTTGTAAGTTTATGCAAATCAACAAATTTTCCTTTAAGGAAATTAAGAGACTGGGCATGGTAGCTCATGCCTGTAATCCTAGCACTTTGCCAGGCTGAGGTGGGTGGATCACTTGAGGCCAGGAGTTTGAGACCAACCTAGCCAACGTGGTGAAACCCTGTCTCTACTAAAAATACAAAAATTAGCTGGGCATGGTGGTGCATGCCTGTAATCCCAGCTACTTGGGAGGCTGAGGCAGGAGAATTGCTTGAACCTGGGAGGTGGAGGTGGCAGTGAGCCAATATTGTGCCTTTGCACTCCAGCTGGGCAACAGAGTGAAACCCTATCTCGGGGGAAAAAAAAAAGGAATTAAGAGAAGAACAAAGGTTATTTTATTTAAGTACACTTTTACCACTAAAAAGATTTTTTTTTTATAGACCTGAGTTTCCATTTGGTGTCATATCCTTTTAACTTAAAGAATCTTCTTTTGAGTTTATAAAAAATTTAGATGTATTGGCATAAAGTCTTCTGTTTTTTGTTTATCTTAACATATCCTTATTTCACATTCTTTTTTGATGGTTGCTTTCACTGGTATGGGATTCTATGTTGACAACCTTTTCTTCCAGTAATGGCAAAAGATAGATTTTTTTTTTGGCTTCCTACTGATGTAACCATATGTGCATGTGTCTTTTTTCTTCTGACTTTTTAAAAGATTACCTTTTTGCTTTTGTTTTATAGCAGTTGATATAAATGTGCCTAGGTATGTGTTCTTATTTTATTTTATTTTATTTTATTTTATTTTATTTTATTTTATTTTTTTGAGAGGAGTCTTGCTCTGTCGCCCACGCTGGAGTGCAGTGGTGCATTCTTGGCTCACTGCAAGCTCCGCCTTCCGGGTTCACGCCATTCTCCTGCCTCAGCCTCCTGAGTAGCTGGAACTACAGGCGCCCGCCACCACGCCTGGCTAATTTTTTGTATATTTTAGTAGAGACGGGGTTTCACCGTGTTAGCCAAGATGGTTTCGGTCTCCTGACCTTGTGATCCGCCCGCCTCGGCGTCCCAAAGTGCTGGGATTACAGGCATGAGCCACTGTGCCTGGCTGCTGTTCTTTATTTTTATACTCCTTGAAGTTCTATGAACTTTATTCTTTAAGCCAGTATTTTACACTACATTCGTGAACATTTTGGCCATTATTTCCTCAAGCATTGTTTTTTTGGTCCATGTTTCTCTTTCTTCAATGCATGGATTTCTAATTACACATAAATTGGGCCATTTGATATTTTCCTGCAGACTACTGAGACTCCATTTTATTTTATTACGATTACTCTTTGTTGCTCAGGTTGAGTTATTCCTTTTGACTGTCTTCAAGTTCGCTGATCTGCTTTTCTGTTACCTTCAATCTTCTGTTAAGCCCAAGAAATGAATATACACATTTTTTCACATATATTTTTCAGCTCTAGAATTTCAATTTGGCTCCTTATTTTAGTTTTCATATGTTCTGATAGTCCTCATTTGTCCATTTATTATATTCATTATAATTATCTTTTTATATATGTTTTTGCACATGTTTATAATAGTTGTGTCTGTTAGTTCTACCATTTGAATCGTCTTGGGATTTGTTTCTACTGATTGTTTTTTCTTTTGACCTTAATGTTACAGTTTTATTCTTCTTTACATATCTTGTAATTTTTTATTGTGTTCTTGGCATTACTTACATGTTATAGAGGTTTGGATTCTGTTATTTTCCTTGAAACGTGCTTTTTTTTGTTGTTGTTCTAGTAAGCATTTGAATTGTGGATTGATCATGTTAGGTTAGTGGAGGCTTGGGTTTACACTTTATTAGGGCATATTTGCTTTGGTTTTGTTGTTAGTCATGCTAAATCACTTAGTTCTGGAACAGACTATGTATGCGTAAACAGTGGGTTCTGGAGTTCTGGAGTTTCAGTGGAAAGTTTAAGGTGTTTCTATCCTCTCAAACTTGATGCAAACTATCCTTCAACCTTTGTTTTCCCTTTGGTGAGCAGCAGCTATAACATAGTGTTAATTTCAGGGGCAAAGATGAGAGATTTGAAAAACATTAATGGTTTACACATGTAAATGGAAACACAGCTCTGTTGGATATTTTATTGGGAAATCTTAAAAAAGAATATTTTAAAATATAAATGGATCATTATCAGTAAAATGGGGACATTAATTATATTCACTCAGGCTATGAGAAGTTAAAAGGCAATACATATATAAGCACTTACGGAATCTAGCATATTGGAAGAGTCTGATGTATATTTGCTATCTTGTATCCATTCATTCAATTACCAAAGATTTTTAAATTACTGATTATGCACCAGGTGCTGTGCTACTCACTAGAGATGCAAATATTTGGTTTGTTAAAGGTGATAGTTAAAGGTATATTTGTAAAAGCCTTTGCATTGAAACTTTTATACATTTGTATTAACTTTTTTATATGTAAGCGAGATCTGGTATTTATTCTCTCTTAGCAAGCCAAATTGAAATCAGGAGATGTTTTAGTTCCAGGTTTGCTACTATTTCCTCATATGAATTAGAGCGAGCCAATTCTTCTCTTTAGCTCTCTGTTACCCATCTATAGAATGAAAGTATTCCACTAGGTTAATGGAGCCTGATTTGTTTTTAAAACTTGAAGAAGCCCTGTGCCCAGTAACAACTTTACCCCTGCAGCTCAACTAAGATGTTAACTGAGAAGTTATATCAAAAAGGTAGTAATTTATTCATCCCTCTATTCTCTCTACCTTATTATCTACTATTCTGAAGAAAACACACACACACACACATACACACACACACACACACACACACACACACACACACACACGTATTCTAAAGACCCAAGGAAAAATTCATTTTAGAGCCAAACCTGGGAATCAAGATACTATTAAGTATTGTATATAAATAGAATTATTGCAGCTCATCAGCTAATTCTATTTTTGTTTTGTTATTTAACAAATGTCTAGTGAGTTTTGGGTCTGTGGTTAAACTTTTTTATAAGGGTTGGATGAGGAAAAATGTTCACCAAACTATAAACTACAGAAATGAGTCTGAACACTTTCCAAAAGTGCTTATGTGGGAGGAGTTCAGATAAGTGAAAGAAGAAATAAGATTGGGGTGAGTGGCTCAGAAATGGAAGTATACTTTGTGGATCAGAAATATGCATAACTTGGGTTTGGCTTCCATTGGATGTGGGAGACAAGGGCCAGGTTAAGGGGAAGAAGCCCAATGTGTGGATTTAAAGCCAGAGACAAGCTAATTTTAGATTACAGACATTAGAGATGGAAAAGATCCACAGGATTATATTACCAAACTCATTTCCCTGCCAGTTCAGAATACATTTGAACAGAAAGCGGATTGCATATGAAACTGACCTTAACCAATGGTTGAAAGATGGGGGACAGGCTACTGTGTGCTGCTAGATACATTCACAAGGATGGTGTTCTTTCGAATAAACTTAAGGGTAACAGGGGATTTTTTAGGGATCACAAATAAGAAAAATGGATTTACATTTCTGCTCAGACATTGCTCTGGGCCCTAAAATAATATAATGCCAAATAATACTACAAATGCCAAATACAATGTAATAACATAACGCCAAATAATTATAAAGCCAAATACAAATAAAAATTAGTTCAAGGGATACTACTTAGATCAAATTAATTTATTTTGCCTCTTTAAAAGAAGCTGGGATAGAGATATTTGAAACCAAGAGAAAAATGTTTTGAAAACACATTCATCTTCTTTAGATAGTATGGTTGCAGTGTTTTGTTCTTAAGATTCCTTGTCTACAGGATTGGGGCTGTTGATGAATATTAGAGAGTTGTGCCCCAATATCCAAGAGAGTGGTTCCACAATGCCAGTCTATTGACTAATACAAATCCACATAGGAGAAGAATAAAGACAATATGAGTGTTTCATAGAGAACATTTTATTAAATGATTCATCATAATTCTGAGATGAAGATCTTCAGATAGCTTTGTTTTAGAATATCCTTCTTTAAAAAAATAGTACTGGTACACGTATTTGTAATCACTTTTCTTCGCAAAATGAAAGTTGATAAATAACCCGATAGAAATCCCTGCATTTAAACAATGAGTCTATAGCATTCAAATTCAAGGTACAATTTCTTCAAAACAGTCTGAGGACATTTTAAAAACAAAAGGGAATGTACATCAAAACTAAACCTTTATCCTTTATGAGATAATCCATTATTTTAGATGTAACCAAGAAAGAAATCGCAGATGAATTATTTGTGCCATCAATGGTAAGATGTATCCTGATATCAGAATTGTTAATATGTGAAAGAATGTGACCCAAAGAATCTATGAAATGTGCTGTATAATTAGCATAAATAATTTCCATTCATTTAACACATAACTATTAGAAATATTCTTACTATTTGTTCATTAACACAATGCAGTTGAGTTCAGGCTTTGAAGAGTTTCTGAGTGATAACATTAGATCATGTCCTCCATTTTTCATTTTTTTCTTCTCAGTGTAACATTTCTCAAAATTTGAAGTCCTCCAAGTTACAGTTTTTAGATATTTCTCTCTTGATAACTATATGTTTGGGTGTGCCAAGTGCTTGACTATGCAAACCATTCTGTATCCTCAAATATTCAGCTCAGTGGTTGCATAGTAGACTAAATAATCACCATGATATGTAGGATGTGCTTCTATAAGGCAGGCAGGGGCACTGTGAGCTGCTAGACACATTCCCAAGGATGCTGTTCTTGTTGATAAGCTAAAGAGTAACAGAGAATATATTTAGTGATTATAAATGAGAAAGATGAATTTAAGTTTCTGCTCATCCTAAATATCTCTCCAAGTCTTTCTCAAAGAGAATTGCTGAACTTACTCTGTCATATTTTTGTAGAAAATAAAGGAATTTCATCCCTACAATCAATTATTAAACTCCTCTCATTAGTATTTAACTAGTACCTCAGTGACAATTTTTTGTTGATTCTCAAATTCCCTAGTTAGTACAATTGCAATTTTTAGCATTGCAAAATACAGAGAAACTAACTAACCTGAAGTTCATTATAGTTCTGTCATTGGGGGAGATTTGGTGGGGCTGGACTTATAAAGAGGCAATGTTGGAATTTTTTGTAAAAAACAGTGTGTCTTGTATTGAAAAGCTTTACTCTAGAAAAGTCTACTATATAGAGCTTTTATTAAATTACCCCAATTTCTTTACCAGAAATATAGAACAACTACTTATCAATTTTTATGTTTTCCTACTACTTAGTATCCATGGGAAAACAGTGTGGTTCAAAGTAAATAAAATGAAGATCAGGATTGAGAAAATCAGATCATGACCCCTTACTAGAAAAACTCATTTTGGCCCCATTCATGTCTAAATATCTCCATTTAATGGTGCTGATACTTCAGAGACAGTAGGGAAACGCTAAAAATGTTCTGTGGAAATGCTAGTAGATATGGACAGGAGACATAGTTTTAGCTGTTTCTTGAAGACAGTTATAATAGGTAGTATATGTGCTCTCAGAGGTGCATGTTGACACTGAAAAACAACTGACAGGAAACCCACTATGCAATTATAAAATAATCATGATACTGAAATAGCAGTCTTTTTTGTGCCACAGGTTCAGGGTAGGAAAGAATTTTAATATGCTTAAGATGGGGGTTTGACCTAACATTCTGATATGTGATGAAGTTGAAAATATGTAACTTGGGATAAGAAAATGATCTGTAAGGAGAGGAGAAGGAAATTTGTGGCTTTTTTCCATTTGAAAATAATTATGGTTTCCTTTAGCCAACTCCAGGAGATTTAATAACTTTTTGTATTGGAGAAGGGTGGCCCATGCCATATGGCTACCCCCTACTTCTGTGTTCAAACTACAAAAAGCACAGTTTGGAAGCCCAGCAAAATTTATTCATTGTAAATTCATTCTGTAATTCTTTTTATGTCTTAAAATTATATTCAAGACCCCTTTTTGGCTCTTGAATTGCCTTTAAAAAATTAACTGGCAAGTATTTGAGGAGATTGAGGGAATAATTTCTGAGTGAGTGACAGAAAACTGTACCTTTTCCGCAGATCATTTCAAAATAACCTTTGATGAGTCCACAATCCATTTTAATTACCTGTGCAAATATCCTGTTTCTAATCTTGTGAGCAATGGATGTCCTTGTAACTCTGTGTAATTGCTTGGAATATTGCTACTTAGATATAGAATACTTTATGAGGGACACCTATTCAACCACAAAATTAAGGGCCAGAGTATTTTGAATTTTGAACTAAAATTCAGCCATGCAACCTTGGATACTTCCAGTTTCCCTTTAAAATTATTTCCTCCTGTTTATATAGAGAGAAGGAAAAATGATTTCAGAATGTTATCAGATTGTTTCAAACAATTTATCACATTAAACAATTTGTTCAGGCAGAATAAACATTCATTTCAACAGATGTAAAGGAAGTAGTTATAATATTCTGCTTGTTTAGCATGTTAAACATCTATTTTTTTTAAAGGAAGAACATTTAAAGAATTTCATGAAGATTTTTATTTTGTCCCTTTTCCAAAGAAGACTCAGAGAAAATTTGGGCTACTTGGCAATTGGCAAAAATGTTTAGAGAATGACCACAATCATCCAGATTCACTTTGAGTAGTGTTTAAGCTACAAGACACTATGACTCAGTGATCAGAGGCAAATCTCTTAAACTGTCAGTCTCTTAGTATTTATTTTTCCAAACATGTAATTATGATTACCATGAGATTATCAGTAAAGTCCATCATAGTCCTTGGAAGTAGTATACTACTTATATGACTTATGATAATTCTTTCTTCAAATGATAGCATCCATTTGTATTTTTTAAGAATAACTGTTCACTGTCCCTAAATGAGTTGCTATCATTACCTCTAAAACACAGAGTTGAAGTCATTCCTACAGTTTTGAGGGGATATAATAAATAACAATATTGACATGGTGTGCTCCTATTCTTAAATAATTTTATTATCTCACTCCAAACTTTACTGAGATGGTGAATTCGAATGAATAACTATACTTGAGCAGCTTAATCCACAACGCAGACTATTTTACAACATGGAGATATTAATTTTCTTTAAGCTGTGAGTAAATGACCGTGACCAGATTGTTCCAAGACTACACCACTCATTCTAAGTTTGTGAGGTCATTATAAAGGACACATGTGAAGTGAAGACAATGTTTACAGTTGTTTACTTACATGGATACACTTCTTCAGTCGTGTAGAATGTATGTCCTGGTTTGATCTGCCCATGCTGGGTTAAACGGGGTCCAAGTGAGGAAGCAGTGCAAGGTCCATCCACAACTCAAGAATGGTTTTGTAGAGCAAATGGAAAGAAGAAGACACTTTGATGAATTGTGTTTGTTTCTTCTTGAGTTTAGTGGATTATGGGAGCTTTTCAAGACTAGTTCTCAAGTTGTAAGGATCCGTTTCCACAGGGATGATATACTGGGTTAAATAGTGTCCCCTCAAAATTCTTACCTACCTGGACCCTGTGAATTTAACCTTATTTGGAGATAGAGTCTTTGCAGATGAATCAATTGTAGTGAGGTCACATTGGATTAGAGTGGCCCCCAATCCAATATGACTCATGTCCTTATAAGAAGAGAGAAATTGAGGCACACACACCAGGTATGGTAGAGGTGGGGACTTGAGGGGCAGCCACAGAAGATAGAAAAGAGGCCAGCAGCATGCTCTTCGTTGAGCCTCCAGACACCCAGCTGATCTTTCGATTTCAGATTTTTGGCCTCCAGACTATGAGAGAAAAAATATTGGTGGTTTTAACTCACCCTGTTTCTGGTAATTAGTTTGGGCAGCCTTTGGAAACTATACAGGTGATAACTGGGTCTGATAGTGAATTGGTTCACTAATGGAGCAAGAAAATATTCATAAAAATGGAGGGGTACAATAAGACCCTGCTGTGCTGTGCCAACACTTGGTGGGTGGAAGCCCAAAAGAGGTAAGAGAACAAAAGCAGAGAAGTACCAGAAATAACTCAAATAAGCTCTACTTTTCAAGAAAAAGAGAGCTTCATCAGTGTCGTATATAATGGAAATAATGAGGAAGATGAGACCTAGAGAAAGGGAGCTGGCAGGATATAGATTATCAGACTATATATAGATTATATAGTTTTGAGAAAACGTTTTAAAAGAGCAGCATCTCTCAATCTTGAGTGTACGTAAGAATGACACATGGACCTTTTTAAAAATGCAAGTCTCAGAGCGACCTCTGTGGATACTAATTCTATAGATCTAGTGTTTTGTCTGGGACTCCGCATTTTGACAAGCACTCCAGGTGATTCTGAGGCAGAAGCTTCTCGTACTTCAATTTGTGAAACGCTACTGCAATGGTGAGGTCAGGGTGAATCAGGGTTCATGGAACCAGAAACTAATACTATTTAGGGACTTTAAGCAAAAGAATAGGAATAAAATGAATATTTATTGAGTGAGAAAAGGAATAACAAATTATAAATTGAAAAGTACAATTATCGTCAACTTTTAAGACATTTTGAAGTTTCTACCGATTTTATTTCTTTTGGCTCACAGGTTTGGCTTCCACTTGGATATTTCTTTAGAATTTATTTGATGTTTTATATGAATAATTCTGAAAATGTACAAAATTAATTTGAAATTAAGGCATGCACAGGAGCTATTAAAATGTACTTAAAATTACAATCACATTATATTCAGCTACATAATTCTGAATAAATCACTCTTATGCCACCACTGGATTACTTCCTAATGCAATATGTGCAGGAGCTTTGTCACTGGAATACTTGTTTCTTCAGGCAATTTCTCTGTGTTGGTGGCAATTTTGTGGGCAGCACTGAGTACAACATCTAGTCTTTAATGAGGATAGAATGCATCAGATATCCTGAAATACTATGCAATAATTTGGGATGCATAAAACATGTTAATTCAAGCAGACATATTAGTATTCATTGCACTGCTATAGATGTGTGCCCCACGAATGGGGATTCTGATTAATTTCATTCATCATGATCTCCATTAAAAGGAAGAAATATATAACGTTCCTTAAATTGTATGTGTCATGTTCATCAAGGACTTGTTGATAAGAGAGAAATTTATTTTGACTAAGCATCATTGAGAAGGGAATGTTCCATCTGTAACTTTCTACTGATCAGTTTCTGGCTCTGAGCCTTCCAAATCTTGATTCTTCTCCATTTCAACACAATTCTGGTGTCAGGTGCTCTATTACAATACAACCTCTAACCCTGCAACTGCATGTCATTCCGTAAATTTTACTAAAATATATGTCTATGTGAACACATTGCCAGGGCCACTCGCAGGGCCTCAGCTAGTAGACTCCTTTATGGGAGGGCCCTGAAGCGTAAGCTTCCTTAGCTTAATGGAAAATCTAATACTGAACAGCAAGAACAGAAACTGGCCTGCAGGGAGTAAAGGAGGGCCTGGTGGATAGGCAGTGAAGTTCCTGCAGGGGCCTGAGGAGTTAATCCAGAAAGAAATGAGCTATGGAATGGTCATTATGAAGAGTGGTAGGGTCCTAAGAAAAGGTTCTATTTGTGGAGTTGATGTTTTGTATTTGAAGACATGAATGTACAGAGAAAGAGAGAGAGGGAATGAGAGAGAGGAGGAGAAGGAAGATAAACAGGTGGAGGAGAAAGAGGAGAAGACAAAAAGGAAGAGAATTAGAATTGCAGTTTTAAAATGTTCAGTCACAGACCCTGGGCTTTTTGCTTTCTCTTCCTGCTTTTTTGGAGTTGGTCTACATTCCTGAAGGCTTTGTCCTTGTATCGAGAGAGGGTATTCTCTATCCTCTTGGGCTTTCCCTACAGAGCATCTTCTGCCAGCACTTGGATGTCAGTCTGCATCTGAGGCCACTGCCAATGCTTTGTCCCACTTTGGCCTTTGGGCGTTGCACCCTTACCCTCTTCATTTTTCTGCTCTTAGCCATAAATCTGTCCCACATTTCTCTTGGAAAAACCTCTGAGAAAGCAAGGAAAGGATTAGAGGATAGGCACAGGAGCATGCTGAGTTAAAAATGGGGTACATAAGAAACTTAAGCAGATTATCCCCATATAGATATTTTCCCAGGAAAGCGGAACATTAGCTCTGCTCTCTAAAACCTATTAAATAAACATACACATTATTTAATGACCCTGATTTTTGCTATTGTGACTTTTAACATAAATTCTTTATCAAAATTAATCATGAAAGACTGCACTCTAAATAGATTTTCTTTGGCTATTGAGGGGCTAGGTCTTTTAAGAGATTTTGGAACCTGTTGCCTGAAAATAACAACACAATCCAAAGTACCCACATTTGGCTGTGTTCATATGCTGCCAAAAAAATTCGGAAGAAAAGTAAAAAATTCACCCATTCATTTGGATATTTCCAAGTATCCAGATGTTTGGCATCATCCAGACTAAATGTTAGGTGACTAATTGATTGGATTGTTCATGTTCCACATGTTTGGCCTTGTATGGATAGATTCTGATTATGCTCTCAGACAGGGAAGTACGATGTGTTTTACATGCTCACTTGGGACCCCAAAGCTAATAGTGTCAAATGAATTTTTCCTGTTTGACCCCCATGGACTCAGTTCAGTTTCACTCGTATTTTTCATTCCCACAAAAATGCAGGTGCAGCTATTTTATTGCCGTTAAATCTCATAAAGCACTAAAAGATTTGAATGAGAAAAACAATTCTGTTCCAGCAGAAAGCATTTCATCCCAAGGAATAAAATTTTCCTCTCTTCATTCCAGCAAATGAACAATAAAAAGTATATGAAATCATGGTATCACTAAGTCTGAGAATAAACATCAAAACTTGAATAATTTTTTTAAAGAGGTGGAACTAAGAGATGGAATTTTATAAAAATAAACTTTCAGTTAGATGGTATCTAAACACACTTTGTTATTTTAACATGTAAAGATTGAAAAGAGTTAGGAATATGGCTAGGTGATTTTAACTACATGTAGTGACTCCTTGAGTTCTGTTTGCCTAGAGTTAATTTTTTGTCACGTACTTCCTGGCTGAGCTGGGCTACTTATTTTGTATTGATTGTGTGTTCTAAGTAAAACTATAATAGAAAAGTAGGAAAATAGATCAATTTCGGGACCAGAGAGCTACCACAGAAGAGCTGTTCCCATTAATTTAAGAGACTTGGGCCTGTGAGCATTTCCTTCAATACATCTAATGACTTAATTCAACAAATATTGTCTGAGCTGTTTTCATTTGAAGAGCCTATTTGCCTTAGTGCCTTGGGACATGTAGAGTTGAACAGGGAAATCGTTGATTCCAGCTGAAGGTAAGTTAGAGACTACTGGGCAGAAGCAAGCAATTTTATAAAAAATACACTGTAGGGAAGAAATGGTACCTACTAAATAGACATTAATGATCAACTGTCAATACTTCAAGACACTGAGACCTATAGGGGTTGCTAACATATTCTTTAGAAAAAATGAATAGAAATTAGGAATCATTTAAGGAACTTAATCCTTCTTGCTTCTGGTTGACACAGAAACCACTAAGAAGAAAAGAGGGCAAAACAAAAATAGGGAATGAGAATGATAGAATTTCTTTTATCCTTGAATGATTTCAAAGGATATGCTAACATTTACACAACTCTAAGAATCTAGTAGATTAGAAAGCATTTGAGTGATGAAGTAACAATGACATAAGTTGAAATCAATACAAATACAAAACCTGATGAATTGTTTCATTCAGAAGAGATCAAATTATTAAAAGATCAAGTGCAAAGGGAAAAGTTTGTAGATATTGATGTGTTCTGATAAACTAAAAGAACCAGACAATACATGAAAGCTTATCTTTAGGGTGGATGACTAGTAATTGCAAGTGATATGTAATTAAGGCAATAAGTTATGGCAAATGAGTTAATAACATTTCTAAGATTGATCCTCAGTTGTGGGCTGAAACAAATTGATGTAGCACAGTAAGCATGACTTCAAGAATA
This sequence comes from Theropithecus gelada, assembly GCF_003255815.1. Taxonomy (NCBI): domain Eukaryota; kingdom Metazoa; phylum Chordata; class Mammalia; order Primates; family Cercopithecidae; genus Theropithecus; species Theropithecus gelada. The sequence continues at coordinate 76,657,619 of NC_037676.1, forward strand.
TTTTAGGATGGGTGTGGTGGCTCATGCCTATAATCCCAGCAGTTTGGGAGGCCAAGGTAGAAGGATTGCTTGAGCCTAGGAATTTGAGACCAGCCTTGGGAACATAGGGAGACCCCATCTTTTTAAAAAAATTTTAAAAAGTTAGCAGGATGTGGTGTTGTGCACTTGTGGTACCAGCTACTCAGAGGCTGATATATGAGGATTGCTGCTTGAGCCTGGGAGTTCTAGGCTGCAGTGAGCTATGATCACACCACTGCACTCCAGCTTGGATGACAGAGTGAGACCCTGTCTCCAAAAAAAAAGGAGCATTTTAACAGAGGTGCTACGCAATATACTGGAATGTACCCAAAGTAGATCAAAGGATTCTTGCTGCAGGAAAGTACATTCTGCTATGGAAAATTTTAATAAAGCAGAGGTTGTTCCTCTGCTTTATTGAACTGTCTAATAAGCATACATCTAATTTAATAGAAATAAGTGTAAAACATAGGTAGCTTTAGAGAGAAGCTGTCTAATTTAATAGAAACTGTCCAATTTAATAGAAATAAGCATAAGACATATACAGAGAAACTAAACATATGTAGAAATTGGAACATCAACCTTAAAATGGTTACTACCACGATTACAAGAAAGCAATTCAGTAATTATAATAGTAATCAAAATTTCTGTGTATTGTAGTCATTTATACAAATAGAATTGGCTGTGTATAAGCACAAATCAATACAAATGACTACATGATGGTGGGATTTATTTAGTAGAGGCCAAATTACTGAAATATTTAGCATAAAGGGAAAAAAATCCATAAATATGTACGTACCCTGCTATATCAGGAGAAATGCTACGGAACAACTAAAGGCAACGTGGAGGAAATATTTAGTTCTAATATATTTAACAATACCATCCCAAGAGAGAATAAATGAAGGTGCTGCTGGTGCTTGAGTGGGATTTTAAAGGACAAATCTGGGTTTCCAGAAGGAAAGAGAAAAGACATGGAGACTTTTATCAACGAAACAGGCTTGGGTGAGGCATGCTAGAACCCCAAAGTATGGAATGATTTAGTGAAAGTAGAAAAAACTGGCACTCATAGGTGGCAGACAGTCCAAAATACAGTGCCAATAGGGGAGTGTCAAATTCCGGTTTAATTTAAGCTACTTCAATTCATGGTGACTTGATAAGTTGTAGCATTATAGCAGAGGGATCCAGGCTGCAGTAAAATTCAAAGTCACTGGGGAGTAGGGTCATATTTCAGTGGTTTGCTTAGTTTTCTGTAAGACCCTAAGCAATAGCAATTGAAATAAGAACAATGTGGAACCCTAAGGGAGGAGCAATTGGAAGGGGCTAGGAAGGCTGTCAACAGCCCGGTGAAGCAAGTTTGTTTTCAAGGAATAGTGTGGAAACTGAAAAACATATGGTTGTGCCTGCATCCAGCTAGACACCCTGAATGCTGGTTTTATAATAGCAAAACTACATTTTGTGCACACTTCCAGATGGAGCCCCTAATGTGCTGTCTGTCTTGGCAGGATGCATTTGAGTTGGGCCTGGATGAGATTGTATATGCTAAGAGTATTGCTAGAGATAAGAATAACTCTGTAAGACAAAGACTGAGGGGGAATGGACAATCATATCATATTTAGAGAAAGGGATATTAATTTCATATTCAAACCTAAATACCTGCCTACTGTATCATCTTTTAAATTTAATTGTAAGTATCTTAAATTTAAAACATCTAAACCTAAGCTGTCAGCCGGGTGTGGTGGCTCATGCCGGTAATCCTGGCACTTTGGGAGGCCGAGTGGGGGTAGATTGCCTGAGCTCAGGAGTTCGAGACCAGTCTGGGCAACACAGTGAAACCACATCTCTACTAAAATACAGAAAGTTAGCTGGGCGTGGTAGTGTGTGGCCTGTAGTCCCAGTTACTTGGGCGGCTGAGGCAGGAGAATTGCTTAAACCCAGGAGGTGGAGGTTGCAGTGAGCTGAGATAGCACCACTTGCACTCCAGCCTGGAGTGAGACTCCTCTCCAAAAATAAATAAAAACAAGCAAGCAAACAAAAAACCCCTAAGCCATGCTATTCTGCCTGAAACTAGTTCCTCCCTATCTTTATTTCAGGTAGGGGTACCTACTTGCTCAAGCCAGAAGTGTAGGAGTCATTCTTGACACTCCTGCTTCCCTTACCCCTTTCATTCAATCCCTCACCAAGCCTTGTAAATGTTACCTACAAAGTACTGCTGGTCTCCCTTCACTTCCACCTCCACTGCCCCGCCAAGTTCAAGCCACCAGGTTCTTTGGACTAGATGATAGCCGGATAGGTTCTCCACTTCTGCTTCTCATCTTTCCCCAACACTGTCTCCATGGAGCAGCTTGATCATTTAAAATTGTAAGTCTGGTCAAGTTACTCATCTGCTTAAAATAACTTCAAGCCTCCAGTTGCTCTTAGCATAGCATTAAAATTCCCCACTATGGCTTCTGATGCTCTGCTATTCTGCAAGATCTGGCCCCTGCTGCCCCTCCAAACTGCTTGTCAGTCACTCTTCCCTGCCTCAGGCACACTGATAATTTTCAGTTCTTTTTTTTTTTTTTTAAATCAATTTAGGGCCGCTTAGTTTGGAATTTTTCATCATACGTCTAGGCCAAAAGAGAGACCTAACAGTGTCATTTATTAAATAGTTATGAGCAGAGACCTTGGTATTTATTTGTCCTAACAACTTAGTAGCTATTTTTAAAAAACACATAAATTGAAAGAGTAGAACATTTTAATTTCATTCTTAACTAATCACAATTATTTATTAATATGATGTCTGCATCCCTTGCTTATAGCACCGACTCTCAAACTTTGGAATCAGATTGGATACTGCCATACTCATTTTCTGTTCCACATTGTTTTTTTCAGTGGGACATGCTTTTTATCAGAGCAAACTATGCTTAAATCATGCTTAAAATATGCTTTGCAAAGATATGACATCATAAAAAAATGTAATGTGATCTAGCTCACCTTGTATCCAAAGGATATTGAATATCTCTGAATTTCTCTCTGAAAATTTTAAGACATCTCAAAAGTTCACTGCAGGGCCCCAGGGTTCATTGGGACACAGCTTGGGAACCATAGCTTTGGAGGGTTTTAGGGACAAGTGATCTGATTTGGCTTAGATTTTAACAGATTTACTTTGTGGAGAAAAAAACTGAAGGGCACAAAGGTAGATGTGTGAAGATCAATTAACAGGCTACCACAGTAATTGAGAGCCAACGGTGGGAGCTAATGGTGGCCTAGACTGGAGTGGTAATAATTGGGCAATGAGAAGGAGTGCAGCACAGATATGGTGAAGATAGAGCTTACAAGATTTGCTGATGGATTGGATTCCAGTTGTGGAGGACAGATCAAGGATAACTCTAAATTTATTTGCCTGATAACTGGAAGGATAGACTAACAATCTTAATGGGGTAGGGGAAAAATAGGAACAGTTTTGTACATGTTAAATTTGAGGTGCTGATTAGATATCCAAGTAAAAACGTTAAATAGGAAGCCAGGGTCTGGTTTGCAGGGGAGGGTTCTGATCTAGAGACACATACATTTGTGAATCATCACTATGTATTTGTGGGCAGGAGACTGAGTGACATCTCCAAGGGAGTTGGCTATAGAGAGGAGACTTTCAGGACAAATGACAGCAGATTTACACATTGCTGGGAGAGACTAAGATAGAGGGGAACAGATGGTGCTGCTGAAAAGGAAGAATTACTGAATAAGGAATCATGGACTCTAATCCATAGCCCTAGTTAAGGGCTGGCATTAGGAGCATAGACAGCTTATACATAGGAATAGGGAAAAGAGTAGAGGATATGGGGATAAATGAAGGTAGGTATTTATATATGAAGATTGTCAAAGTTCTCTTTTTATTTTTTCTGTCTTCTCAGTGAAATAGAAGCAAAGGCATCAGCTGAGAGGGACAGTAGTAGAGAAGGAGTTGGAAGCTTGAGGAGAAAGGAGAAGGAATAGAATAGCTGCCTTAGAGAGTGGAAGATCAAATGGAATAGGTTAATCATATCATTGACGAGCATCATTGCTTACTAGAACTTAGTGATCATGAGTCATGAATTAAAGTGAGAACATTTAGCATGGTTATATGGTTTTCTGAGCCAGGTTCAGCTTCCCTGGTTCAAGTGTGGAACAGGCAAGCAGCTAGATTTAACTACTGTAACATGTGTTCAAAGTGTGATGAAGAAAGAGAGGGCAAGGGGTTTGAGGGCTTATTTGAGAGAGAGAGTATAATGATTGATCCTAGATTTTAAGTGGTTAAGTTCAGTGAAGCTATGAGAGGCAAGGGTCAATGAACAAGCAGTGCAATCAGTAGTCTGTAGGGCCTGAAGGGTTCTAAGGATGGTTATAATAAAGCTGCTAGGTTCACTGCTGCCCAGAAAGTAGGTTCTTGGAATTGAGATTATGCAGAGGTTGTAATTATTGGAAATTACAATTATTTTGGAGATTACAATTATTGGAAATTACAATAATTCCAATAATTACAAATTGTAATTATTGGAAAGGTGGAGGTACCTATAGAGTGAATAGCCAAAGCAGGGTGTTAGACAAGATACTGGGAGGAGGGGAGGTCGAGGGAGTGTGGAACCCGGGGACTGGACCGATCATTTACATCCACCAGTATTTGCTTTTATGATCTCTGGCATTTTGAGTTGTTCTTAGGCTCTATGCACACCCATACCGTAAAATAATTTTTCTATGTTTTCTTCTGTTACTTTGAGAGTTTCATTTTTTTTTACATTTAATTATTTCATCTCTTGGACATTTTTCTTGGAACATGATTTGAGATAGTGATATAACCTGATTTTTTTTTTTTTTCAGATGCGTACCTAGTTGTCTTAAAATCATCTGTTGAATACTTTGTCTTTTTACCACTGGTTTATGATAACATTTTGTCATAAATTAAAATTACATAATTATTTGGGTGTACCTGTGGACTTACTTTTCTATTTTGTTTTTGGTCTGTTATTTATATACTAGCACCATACTCTTTAAATTATGGTGGTGTTTTAATATGTTTCAGTATTTGTTGGGCTAATGCATCCTCATTGCTCTTCTTTTTCAGTGGTTTCTCACTGATTCTATGTGCATATTTGTCCATATACTTTGGAATCTGTTTATCTATAAAAAACTATTTGTATTTTTCATTGTTGTATTTTATATATATATAAATTAAAAATAATAAACATCTTTGTGATTTGGAGTCTTTCTCTTCAAGACCTGTCCATCTGTGCCCCTTAAAGGTGCATTATTCCATTGATTTAATAAATTTCTTGCTACATTTATTAATGTAGCAAGACCCCATCCACACACACACATACACGAATGTGTATATATACACACACACACACATATATATGTTGCTAATTGCTAATGGGGTCTTTTATCCCATTATATCTTTTAATTTGTTGGCTTTTGTGTATGTGAAAACCACTGATTCCTATATAATAATTTTTTACCCTGCTAATTTACTCAATTCTCTTACTGTTTGTAATAGTTTTTTAGTTGATGCTCTTATATTCCAAGGTATACAATCATATCATCTGAAAAGAGTGAAAATTTACTGTCTTCTTTCCTAATTTTTTATCTTCAAATTTTGTTCTTATATTCAATTGCCTTGGCTGCTAACTCCAGTACGATGTTAAATCATAGTAGGCATAGTGATCATTTTTCTTCTCCTCTTGTCCTTAGTGGGAATTCCTCAGTTATGCATAATGCTGACTTTGGGCAAAACAAATTTCTTATCTATACTTACATAATTCATTATTAAAATTAGGAATGATTTTGAATTTTGTCTTTTTAGCATCCAGGGAGATGATTATATGATTTTTTTCTCCTCAGATATATGCATATGATGAATTATAGTAGGTGAATTACATTAATAATCCTGAATTATTCTTGCATTATTGGAATAAACCCCACTTGGTCTTAGTGGGTCATTTTTTCTAATGTACTGTTTTAAATGTACTGCTAATATAACACATAGGTATTTTTTAAGGATTTTTTTTCCTTTTTAATGCCATGAAACAGTATAGATGCAATTAGAGATATTTATCTTTACAAATTTTAAATGTAAAAATTTGTTAAAAGTATTCTGAAGGCCGGATGCGGTGGCTCACGCCTGTAATCACAGCACTTTGGGAGGCTGAGGTGGGCGGATCACCTGAGGTCGGGAGTTTGAGACCATCCTGACCAACATGGAGAAACCGTCTCTACTAAAAATACAAAATTAGCCGGGCGTGGTGGTGCATGCCTGTAATCCCAGCAACTTGGGAGGCTGAGGCAGGAGAACTGCTTGAACCTGGGAGGCGGAGGTTGTGGTGAACCGAGATCACACCACTGTACTCCAGCCTGGGCAACAAGAGCAAAACTCCATCTCAAAACAATAAAAATAAAAATAGAAAAATAGTATTCTGAAACCATTTCAGCCTGGAGGTTTATTTGGGAGTTGGGGGACTTAACTTTTATCTTCATTTCTTCTATTGATATTACTCTGTTTAGGTTTTTTTTTCCCTTCAGTTTTGGTAGCTAATGCTTAGAAAATTATTTGTTTCGTCCAAGTTTTAAAATTTATTTGGTTGTTGTTAAGGAAAGTAATTTATTATGAGTCTTTAAAAATTTCCTCTGTTTCCTCTCTCCTTTGCCAGCTTTTATAATAATTTTATTTAAAGTATTTTCACTTCATCTTTTTTCCCTGATTAGTTTTGCTAGTGGTTTATTTATTTTACTTATAAGATTATTTATTTAATTTTACAATTTTTTCTGTTTTCTAAATGAGAATAAATTTTCCTTTTTTAAAAAAAATTCCTTTTGTTTTCTATTGGTTTATTTTGATATTCTTTTTCTCAATTTTTGAGTCATATTTTAAATATTTCAATTATTTTTCATTGACTTTTTTAAAAGTATAGTCTTATGAGTTTTAACATATATCTACATATACTTGTGAGACCATTACCAAAATCAAGATGACATTTGATTTTCATCACCCTGTTGTAATCCATCCTTTCTCCATCCCCATCCCCAGATAACCACTGATACACTTCTTGCCACTATCAGTCAGTTTGCACTTTCTAGAATTCTGTATCATTGTAATTATACAGTCTGTACTCTTTTTCATCTGGCCTCTTTTACTTGACATATGGATTTTGAGATACATTCTTGTTGTTGATATCAATTATTTGCTCCTTAATATTGCTGAGTAGTATGCAATCATATAGCTATACCAGAGGTTATCCATTCGCTTAATTAAATTAATTGTTTTAAACTTTTATTTTAGGTTCAGGAGTACATATGCAGGTTTGTTGTATCATAAACTCATGTCATGAGGGTTTGTTGTACAGATTACTTTGTCACCAGGTACTAAGCCTAGTACCCAATAGTTATTTTTTCTGATCTTCTCCCTCCTCCCACACTCCACTCTCTGATAGTCCTTAGTGTCTTTTGTTCCTCTTTGTGTCCATGTGTTCTCATCATTTAACTCCCACTTATAAGTAAGACTATGTTATATTTGGTTTTCTGTTTCTGCATTAGTTTGCTGAGGATAATGGTTTCCAGTCCCCTCTATGTTCTTGCAAAGGACATGATCTTTTTCGTTTTTATGACTACGTAGTATTCCATGGTGTACATGTACCACATTTTTCTTTATTCAGTCTACCTTTGATGGGCATTTAGGTTGATTCCATGTCTTTGCTATTGTGAATAGTGCTGCAATGAACATAGGGATGCATGTGTCTTTATGATAGAATAATTTATATTTCTTTGGGTATATTCCCAGTAATGGGATTGCTGGGTTAAATGACAGTTCAGTTTTTAGCTTTTTGAGGAATTGCCACACTGCTTTCCACAATGGTTAAACTAATTTACACTCCCATTAACAATGTATAAGTGTTCCCTTTTCTCTGCAACCTCACCAGGATCTGTTATTTTTTGACATTTTAGTAACAGCCATTCTGACTGGTGTGAGATGGTATCTCGTTGTGGTTTTGATTTGCATTTCTTTAATGACCAGTGATATTGATATTGAGCTTTCTTTTCTTTCCTTTTTATTTGAGAGACATGGTTTCGTTCTATTGCCCAGGCTGCAGGGCAGTGGTGTGATCTCTTGTTTTTGAGAAGGAGTCTTGCTCTGTTGCCTAGGTTGGAGTGCAGTGGCACAATCTCAGCTTACTGCAGGCTCCGCCTCCCAGGTTCATGCCATTCTCCTGCCTCAGCTTCCTGAGTAGTTGGGACTACAGGTACCTGCCACCACGCCTGGCTAATTTTTTTTTTTTTTTTTTTTGTATTTTTAGTAGAGATGAGATTTCACCGTGTTAGCCAGGATGGTCTCGATCTCCTGACCTCATGATCCACCTGCCTCGGCCTGCCAAAGTGCTGAGATTAGAGGCTTGAGCCACCATGCCCGGCCGGTGTGATCTCCTGATTGTAACTTCTGCCTCCCAAACTCAAGCAGTCCTCCCTCCTCAGCCTCCCCAGTGGCTGGGACTATAGGTGCGTGCCACTGCACCTAGCTAATTTTTGTATTTTTTTGTGGAGATGGGGTTTCACCATGTTGCCCAGGCTGACATTGAACTCATGGACTCAAGAAATCTGCTAGCCTTGGGCTCCCAAAGTGTTGGGATTACAGGCATGAGCCACTGTGCCCAGCTGAGCTTTTTTCCTATGCTTATTGGCTGCATGTATTTTTTTTTTTTTTTGAAAAGTGCCTGTTTATGTTCTTTGCCCACTTTTTAATGAAGTTATTTTTTAAAATCTAAATTTGTGTAAGTTCTTGATAGATGCTGAATATTAGACCTTTGTCAGATGCATGGTTTGCAAATACTTTCTCCAATTCTGTAGGTGGTCTGTTTACTCTGTTGATAGTTCCTTTTGCCGTGCAGAAGCTCTTTAGTTTAATTAGATCCCATTTGTCAATTTTTGCTTTTGTTGCAAATGTTTTTGATGTCTTCATTGTGAAATCTTTGCCCATTCCTGTGTCTAGAATGGCATTGCCTAGGTTGTCTTCCAGGGTTTTTACAGTTTTGGGTTTTACATTTAAGCCTTTAACCCATCTTGAGTTGATTTTTGTATATGTTGTATGGAAAGGGTTCAGTTTCAATCTTCTGCATGTAGCTAGCCAGTTATCCCAGCATTGTTTATTGAATAGGAGTCCTTTCCTCATTGCTTGATTTTTTCAGCTTTGCTACAGATCAGATGATTGTAGGTGTACAGCCTTATTTCTGGGCTCTCTGTTGTGTTCCGTTGGCCTCTGTGTCTATTTTTGTACCACTGCCATGCTGTTTTGGTTACTGTAGTCCTGTAGTATAGTTTGAAGTCAGGTAACATGATGCCTCCTGCTTTGTTCTTTTTTTTTAGGATAGCCTTGGCTATTCAGGCCCTTTTTTGGTTCTACATGAATTTTAGAATAGTTTTTTTTTCCTGGTTCTGTGAAGAGTGTCATTGGTAGTTTCATAGGAGTAGTATTGAATATGTAAATTGCTTTGGGCAGCATGGACATTTTAATAATATTGATTGTTCCTATCCATGCGCATGGAATGTTTTTCCATTTATTTGTGTCACCTCTGATTTCCTTGAGTTTGTAGTTCTCATTGTAGAGATCTTTCACCTCCTTAGTTAGCTGTATTCCTAGATATTTTATTTTCTTTGTAGCAATTGTGAATGAGATTGTATTCCTGACTTGGCTCTCAGTTTGACTGTTGTTGGTGTATACGAATGCTAGTGATTTTTGTACATTGATTTTGTATTCTGAGACTTTGCTGAAGTTGTTTATCAGCTTTAGGAGCTTTTGGTCTGAGACTTCGGAGTTTTCTAGGTATAGAATCATGTCATCTGGAAACAGTGATAGCTTGACTTCCTCCCTTCATATTTGGATGCCCTTTATTTCTTTATCTTGTCTGATTGTTCTGGCCAGGACTTCCAACACCATAGGAATAGGAGTGGTGAGAGAGGGCATCTTTGTCTTGTGCCGATTTTTCAGGGGAATGCTTCCAGGTTTTGCCCATTCAGTATGATGTTGGCTGTGGGTTTGTCATGTATGGTTCTTATTATTTTGAGGCATGTCCTTTCAATACCTAGTTTATTGAGAGTTTTTTTAACATGACAGGATATTGAATTTTATTGAAAGCCTTTTCTGCATCTTTTGAGATAATCATGTGGTTTTTGTTGTTAGTTCTGTTTATATGACAAATCACATTAATTGATTTGTGTATGTTGCACCAACCTTGCATCCCAGGAATAAAGCCTACTTGATTATCTTTATTCCTTTTAACAAGTTAACAACCTAATATCACCACTAAAAGAACCAGAGAAGCAAGAGCAAACCAACCCCAAAGCCAGCAGAAGACAAGGAATAACCAAAATCAGAGTTTAGCCAAAGGGCACTGAGACACAAAAAATCCATTCAAAAGATCAACAAGGTGGATTAGATTTTTGATATGTTGCTGAATTCAGTTTGCTAGTATTATGTTGAGGATTTTTGCATCAAAGTTCATCAAGGATTTTGGCCTTTCAGTTTTCTTTTTTGGTTATGTTTCTGCCAGGCTTTTGTAGCAGAATGATGATGGCCTTATAGAATGTGTTGTGGAGGGGTCCCTTCTCCATTTTTTGGAATAGTTTCAGTAGAAATGGTACCAGCTCTTTTGTACATCTGGTAAAATTCAGCTGTGAATCCATCTGGTCCTGGGCTTTTTTTGGTTGGTAGGCTATTTATTACTGATTCAATTTTGGAGTTCATTATTGGTCTGTTCAGTCTTCCTGGTTTGGTCTTGGGACAGTTTATGTGTCCAGGAGTTTATCTGTTTCCTCTAGATTTTGTAGTTTGTGTGCACAGAAGTGTTCATAATATTCTCTCATGGTTGTTTGTATTTCTGTGGGGTCAGTGGTATTATCTCCTTTGTCATTTCTAATTGTGTTTATTTTGATCTTCTCTCTTTCCTTCTTTATTAGTATAGCTAGCAGTTTATATATCTTATTAATTTTTTTTTCCAAAAACCAACTCCTGGCTTTGTTGATCTTTTGAATGGATTTTTTGTGTCTCAGTGTCCTTTGGCTGAATTCTGATTTTGGTTATTCCTTGTCTTCTGCTGGCTTTGGGGTTGGTTTGCTCTTGCTTCTCTGGTTCTTTTAGTTGTAATATTAGGTTGTTAACTTGAGATATTTCTTTTTGATGTAGCCATTTAATGCCATAAATTTTTCTTTTAAGACTTCCTTAGCTGTGTCACAGAAATTTTGGTATGTTGTATCTTTGTTCTCATTAGTTTCAAAGGAATTCTTGATTCCTGCCTTAATCTCATTATTTATCCAAAAATCATTCAGGAACAGGTTTTTAAATTTCCATGTAATTGTATGGTTTTGAGCTACTTTTTTAGGCTTGAATGTTGTTTTTATTGCCCTGTGGTCTGAAAGACTGGTTGGTATGATCTTGGTTCTTTTGCATTTGCTGAGGATTGTTTTTTGTCTGATTGTGTGGTTGATTTTGGTATGTACCATGTTGTGATGAGAATAATGTATATTCTGTTGTTTTTGGGTGAAGAGCTCTGTAGATGTCTATTAGATCAATTTGGTCCAGTGTTAAGTTCAGGTCCTGAATATCTTTGTTAATTTTCTGACTCAATGATCTGTCTAATACTGTCAGTGGGGTGTTGAAGTCTCTCACTATTATTGTGTGAGAGTCCAAGTCTCTTTGAAGGTCTCTAAGAACTTGCTTCATGAATCTGGGTGCTTCTGTGTTGGGTGCATATATATTTAGGATGGTTAGGTCTTCTTGTTGAATTGAAACCTTTACCATTTGTAATATCCTTCTTTGTCTTTTTTGATATTTGTTGATTTAAAGTCTGTTTTGTCTGGAATTAGGATTGCACCCCTTTTTTATTTTTCTGTTTTCCTCTTGATTGGTAATTTTTCTCCATCCCTTTATTTTGAGCCTATGTGAAATGGGTCTCTTGAAGACAACATACAATTGGGCATTGCTTCTTTATCCAGCTTGCCACTCTGTGCCTTTTAATCGGGATATTTATGCCATTTACTTTCAAGGTTAGTATTGATACGTGTGGATTTGATCCTGTTATTGTGTCATTAGCTGGTTATTATGTCATATTGTTTGTGTGGTTGTTTTATAGTGTCAATGGTCTGTGTATTTGTGTGTTTTTGGCTGGTAATGGTCTTTCCTTTTCATATTTAGCACTTCTTTCAGGAACTCTTGTAAGGCAGGTCTGGTGATAACAAATTCCTTCAGAATTTGCTCATCTGAAATAGATTTTATTTCTGCTTTGCTTATGAAGCTTAGTCTGGCAGGATATGAAATTTGTGGTTGGAATTTCTTTTCTTTAAGAATGTTGAATATAGGCCCCCAATCTTTTCTGACTTGTAGGGTTTCTGCTGAGAGGTCTACTGTTAGCCTGATAGGCTTCCCTTTGTATGTGACTTGTTCTTTCTCTCTTGATGCCTTTAACATTTTTTCTTTCATTTCAAACTTGGAGATTCTGACGATTATATGTCTTCATGATGATCTTCTTGTGAAGTATTTTGTGAGAGTTCTCTGAATTTTCTGAACTTGAATATTTGCCACACTAGCTATGTTGGGGAAATTCTCATGGATAATATCCTGAAATATGTTTTTCAAGTTGCATCCATTCTCCTCATCTCTTTCAGGGATACCAATGAGTCATAAATTTGGTCTCTTTACATAATCCCACATTTCTCAGAGGTTCTGTTTATCCCTTTTCATTCTGTTCTTTTTATTTTTGTCTGACTGCCTTATTTCAGAAAGCCAGTCTTTAGTTTCTGAGACTGTTTCCTCATCTTGGTCTATCATTCTGTTAATACTTCTGATTGCATTATGAAGTTGTTATAGTATGTTTTTCAGCTCTATCAGGTCAGTTACATTCTTTTCTCTACTGGCTATTTTTTTCCTGTCAGCTCCTGTATCACTTTATTAGGATTCTTAGCTTCCTTACATTGGGTTTCAACATTTTCTTCATTCCCAACCACATGATCTTCATTCCCAACCATATTCCATATTCTTGGTTCCATTGTTATCGTTTCAGCCATCTCAGCCTGGTTAAGAATCTTTGCTGGAATACTAGTGAAGTTGTTTGGAGGAAAGAAGGCACTCTGGTTTTTTGAGTTGTCACAGTTCTTGTGCTGGTTCTTTCTCATCTTTGTGGGCTAATATTCCTTCAATCTTTGAAGTTGCTGTCCTTTGGATGTTCTTTTTTAAATTCTATTTGATGACCTTGGGGGTTTGTGGTATAAGGTGAACTCAGTCGACTGGCTCTGTTATTGGAAGATTTTGGTGGACCAAGGCTCAGCTCAGGACTCCTAGGCTGCATTCTTTAAACCTGGGGGACTGATATCAAGCCGAGCTTTGTTCTATGGCTCCTTAAGGTTAGAAACCTGCTGTGTTGGAGGGGCCCAGATGCTCCCAGACTGCTGGTCACAACACTACAATGTGGGGTGCCAGCCAAAGCACTTCATAGGGCAGTGGCAGTGGCATCTGTCCTCATTCACATATTCCAGCAGCAGTGGCAAGGGCAGTGCAGTGGACTGCACACTCATCAGCTGTGGCAAGGTTCTAGCACGTGCTGGGATACTGGCTTTCATGTGGGTGTTCACAGTGGTCACATTAGCAGCATGGTTGGGGTGGTGCCCTCCCTTTCGCCAGCAACTGTGTGTGCGTTCTTGCTGATGGTGGTGTTAGGATGGAGGCAGGGCGCTAGTGGGAGCAGGACAATGTGTGTCCTATGTGCACATTCGGGTCTGTGGCAGTGACTGCTCAGAGCCAGGGCGGCTTTCCTGTTCTTTTTGCCTAGTTTTGCGCTGGCAGCAGTGTTAGCACAGGGGCAGAGTGCTGGTGGGGCGGCGGGGGTAGGGAGCGGCTAGTGGGGGTGGGGCTGGTGGGTTCCCTGCCTGCCAACACTGACAACAATGGCAGTGTGGCAAGGGGAGAGGGGCAGAGTGTACTCACACTAGCAGCAGTGACATGGTTGGGTGCACGTGCACACATGCGCTGGTGGGGAAGGAAAGGTAAGGTCCACCGGTTCACAGCCGTGCTGGCCAAGCGATGTTGGGGTTGGCCATGGTCGAGTGTGTGCAGGCGAAGTGGCAAGTGGGAGGCTGCAGTACACGGAGGGCGTGGGTGGGCTGGTGTGTGTCTATGGGGGCTTCTCTGCTGGTACACTCTACCAGTCAGGTGTGGTCTGCCAGCACAGATGCTATGATGTGGGCCCCGCAGGAGGTACCCGAAGGCTGCACCGCAAGCAGGCATGGCCAAGCTGGGGCCCCGGGACATGACAGCAGACTGAGGGGTGCTCAGGTCTGACTGGCCCCATCTTGCAGGCAGTACCATCCTGCAGAGTTAAGATTTAACTTTTCCCCTAAGATTAAAAGTCTCCTGTGGGCACAAGTCCAGCCTAGGGGAATGGGTGTCCCTGGCTGTGCTCCACTGTAGCCGCTCCCACACCAGACCCTCTGGGCTCCGCACCAGCTGGAGTTCTGCCCCTACCACTTGTCTAAGCAGTTCTCCCTGACAACTCAAGTGTCTGTGGTGGCCAAGGGTTTCCTCCTGCCAGGATGCCAGAGGACTACAGTGAGAGCGGTTGCTCTTGCCAGTTCAACTTACCTCCTCCCCAGGAGTCACTGTGGGCCAGGAACAAATTCCAGTGCATGGTAGCTTCCTCCCCTTTCAACCCAGCATCTGTGTCTTCCCTCCATTCACCCTCAGTGCTTTCCCTCTGAGGATCTGCTAGGAGCGCACCAGTCTTTCTGATGTTCTGGTCTCTTGGTGGAAGATGTTCCTCCTGATTGAGTCTAGTTAGCCATCTTGGTGATATAAATTAAATGCCAACATTTGTTTCTAAACAGTGTTTCAGCTGCATTTTACAGACTTTATAATAGTGTTGTTATTATTACTTTCTGGAAATTTTGCTTACTAGTTTTAAATTTCCAGGTAGAAGACCTTTCTGTTATTTGGTTTTGTATTTAATTTCTGCTTTTATTGCCTTCAAAAGGGTATTCTCTATTTTTAAGGCAGAATTCAATAAATATTAATCAAGTCTACTTTCTAATTATATTATTTAGATATTTTATATCCTCACATATTTTTTCCCATGTAGCTTTCATGGACTGGGAAGTAGAAATTAAAATCTCTTAATTATAAAAGTGTTCTATTGATCTTTATTTCCTATAATTTCTTTTTTATGAATGTTGCTTCTATGTTAAATGATAGTTTTACCTGCAGTTTTTAAAAGATTTAATGAAATCTGTATTAAATGGAATCTTTTTTGCTGAATAGCAAACTACTTGAAAAGTTAGTGGCTTAAAGCAATCACTATTTATTTAGTTTTTCTGTGCATCAGTTGGCCAATTCTTTTTGTCTGGACCAGTTCAGCTAATCCTGCTAGGTTCTCTCCTATGTGTGTAGCCAGCTGGTAGGTTAAGTTGGCAGCTGAAGCTTCTAAGATAACTGGACCCTGTCAGGGTGTCAGGGTTGCTAGGCCACAAATCCTTCATTATGCAGCAGGCTAGCCTAGGGTTTTTATATGGCAGGCCCTAGGTTCTAAGAACAGCAAGAGCAGGGGCTGTAGGGTTTTTTGAGGCCTAGTCTTGGAACTTACAATGTCACTTCTGTTGCTGTCTATTAGCCAGAGGAATTAGCTAGGCTACTCCCAACGTGGTGATCCCTGAGTGAGTGAAGAAATGGACTCTCTCTCTTTTTTTTTTTTTTTTTTTTTTGAGATGGAGTCTTGCTCTGTTGCCCAGGCTGGAGTGCAGTGGTGCAATCTTGGCTCACTGCAACCTCTGCCCCCCAGGTTCAAGCAATTCTCCTGCTTTAGCCTCCTGAGTAGCTGGGATTACAGGCACATGCCACCACACCCGGCTAATTTTTTGTATTTTTGGTAGAGATGGGGTTTCACCATGTGAGCCAGGATGGTCTTGATCTCCTGACCTTGTGATCCGCCCTCCTCAGCCTCCCAAAGTGCGGATTACTGGTGTGAGCCTCCACGCCCAGCTGACTCTGTCTCTTGATGGATGGAACTGCACTGCAAAGTACTGTGGCTATTTTTGCAGTCAGACACATTAACTGTACTGTCACTCTAGGAGTAGGATTGTGGAATAAAGAGATTACTTCCAGGATGACTATTCGGAAGTTCAGGAAATGGATACTATATTGGTTGCACAGGCAGAGAAACATTAAGTATCATTTGCTTTTGGCAAGTGAGAGGAAATGAGGAATTGAAGACTCCTTAGTCTTTGATTTCTCGTTTGGATGCTGTGTGAATGGTATTGTCATTGTCAGTCATAAAACGAAGTTGTTGCTCCTAGCTTCCTTACTGTCTTCCTCTATCTATGGGTTGGTCAAATTTGAAATCACAAAATTGAGTCACATTTCTAGAGGCCAACTTTTAATGTCAACTATGAAAAATAATCTTGTCCTAGATAATTACACTGTGTCTTTTGAGCTTTCTTCTGTTTCTTATTAAACCTATTCCAATTCTTCACTTTGGAATAGAAGATTTGGGCAATAGGGTGGAAGCTGGCAGAACAGACCTTTTCTCCTACATTTGTTTTAAGCCATTCAGGTAATGGAATTCATCTTGGATCCAGTAGAACTTCCTGGGAATCTAAGACTGTATCCTGATTGCAATAAAGCATTTTTGGGAGGGTCTTAGTTTGTTTTGGGAAAAAACTAGTAGTTGATATTTATCAAGTACTTACAATGTATCCTGAGTACTTTGTGTATTTTAAATGATTTAATTCTTATAATCTTATAATAATCCATTTAGGGAGCTAATATTACCATTTTCATTTAACAGTTGAAGAAACTGTAACACTGAGAAGTTACCAAGCTAGTGAACATTGAAATCAGAGTGCCTGGGTTTGGGTTTTAGCTCTGTCACAGACTAGCTGCCTTTGGGACACCCAGTGCATTTGGATGCTAGTAAAAATAAGAAGTAGTAATGGTTCTCAGAACAGTGCCCTCAGCCAGGGCAGGGCTAAACCAGGTCAGTTCTACTTACCTTCTAGGATGGCACTTGGAATAGCTGCAGTATTGGCATCTATAAAATTTGGTTACTAGTGTATAGATAATATATCATTTCTGACACTGTAGTTCTAAAGTCTGTTCTTTGACTATGTTGGCCTTATTTTATGAAGTACATACCTTATTGTAGAAATTTTTCTTCTTATAACTAAAATTAAGACTGGGATTATTTGCCTACATCAGTGTAATAAAGTTCTACCTTCTTATATCTCACTTCTTTGAATTGCTGCTCTCCAAACAAATCTTCATTTTGGGCAATAACCACTCCCTTTCTAATAAGTTGTTCACTCCTGTGGCTTTGTTTTGGTCTGACTGGAGCTAGGCCAGTTCAGATTTGCTCATTACTCTGGAGGCTAAAACCAAAAATTGGCTCCTCAATGTATTATTAACTAAAATAAGCTTTTCTTCTTTTGAATAATTTTCCTATTAATAATAAAAAACACCAGAGCACAATAAGGAGAAGGGGGGTAAAAAGCTTGAAAACTGCTGGGAAAATACCCAATTTTTTGTTCGTTATGGTTGATGATGGAAATGGATTACATAACTCACTATCATTTATTTTAAACAGGCTAGACAAAGGAATAAAACAATGGGGATCTAGACATGGGAGTTGGTCTTTAGCACGGGAGGAGTCTAAAAGAGAAATCTGGTGTAATGGAGATAGACTTTTTGTGGAATGAGGTGGAATGGGGACAAAAGAGCAGTACAATGGTGAAGGTGGAAGGACTTTCTGTTAGACTTCCCACACGCTTCTCAAACCAAACTGAAGGGTTTTTTTGGGGCAGCGGGAGGGGGGTGGGTGGGCAGTGGGGTTATCTTTCTTCCAGAATCAAGTAGCTTAATTTGATACTATTTGCCTCATTTACATTCTTATGTTATTATCAGCGGCAGCATCAAACCTATGGAGTTCACGATTCCTTCAGGCAAAAGTGGAAGGTCCCATGTGATAAAGAAAATAGTTCCTCAGTATTTGGCCTCCATGCATATGCCAGCAAATTATCCCTGTGCAAGGATCCAATATGGTATATCGCCTCTACTTCCTCTTCTGATCTTGAGGAATTACTAGGAATTTGTTTCATTTACTTAGTTTTCACATTGTATTCTAGATTTTTTTGTCTCTAGATGGGCAGGGCATCAACTTCTTGTGTGAGAAGATCTGTTATGTGGCATGGTAAAAACAAAATAAAAATGATTAAAAAATGAAAAAAATGAAACAAAAAACATTTAGATGATCGGGCATTCCTTAAATATGGACACAGCCCAAAGTATCACCTGGACTGCTTGTTTTCTTGCCTCCCTTAGAAGTTGCTCATTTGGAAGCAACATTTCCAGATTTCTTTCTCCACGACACATGCATATGACAGCCTCCCTTTCCTTATTGTAAGTGAGAAAGGCACACTTACTAGATAAACAGAAATCTTTGGGCCTGTGATTCTGGGTAGAAACAACTTTTAACAGAACTTTGGTGTGAAATGCTCTGATTTTCATCACAATTAGTTTCTCCTTTCTGCACTGTCTGTGACATTAAGTACCTGACGCTCTTGTGCTCTTTCCTCTGTTTTAACAAATGCTCATAGAGGCAGTACAGTGTAGGAGTTACAGACATGGGCTCTGGAGTCAGACTTCCTGGACTTGAATTCTGCTTGTGCCATTTGCTGGCTGTGTAACTTGAATAAGTTACTTAACTGCTGCAAGCCCTGGCAGCTTAATCTTAAAATGAAAGTAAACTCTGTTCTACTTTATGAGGTCGTTTCTGATCACAGTAAATAAATGAGGCCACAGAGCTAGTGCTCTGCTGGACACACAGTTAAAGTTCTATGTGTAAGTAATTATTACTGGGCATTAATTAGATCAAGAAGACACTGAGCTAGGGCCTTGGGGAATAGAAGGAGTTATAACATTCCATCAAATGCTCTGAGTTTATATTCTTATGGAGGAATAAGATAAACATACAATTACAGTAGGCAGCATATAATGAGGGTAGACATTTGAACCATAGTTTTTCAGAATAAGGCTTTACACAGGCTATTAGGTTGGTGCAAAAGTAATTGCGATTCTTGCGGCAAGAACCGAATAGAATTAGAGCTGTGTATTAAAGCACGGGTAGCCTTTGGATAGGAAGGCATTCCTTTTTCCTCCTTATTAAAGGACACTTTCAAGATAAAGTATTGGATAAGCCGTCTATGCATTGGCATGCATTTCAAATAAGTCATCTTTTACAGGGTGATATACATTTAAAGCATTGTCTTTAGTTATGTGTTAAGAAACTCCATACTCTCAGAGGCACTACTAAGCAGTGGGTAGAGATTATTTTTGGCCAGAAGGATCTTTCCAGAACTCTTGATATGATATAATATATTGGTTATATATTTTGTCTACCTACAGGAGTCATGCTTAACTCCAGTTATATTGGAATAGCTTCCACTTAGGAGAAGTTGGAGGGCTAACTCTTGCCTTTTGTTGAACCAGGATTTTCTTGAAATGCAGTGATTTCTCCTTCTGCTAAAGGCTGTGTGTCCCAGGGCCACCTTACGGGATAGTTGGCCAAAGACTTCTTTCCTTCCCGGTGGTCACGGATTTCGACAGGATGAAGTGACTTAGGAACTAACACAGTGAGGAGTACATGACTTTGCTCAGAAAAGTGCAGACATATCTATGTTGTTCCTTCCTTACTGGAGGCAAGAGAAAATTGAGTTCAGTCTGCATTTGTACACAATAATATCGGTTTAATGGATAAATGTTCATTTAAAATACTAATTAAAATTAAAATTTAATCTGGAAATTTTGTATAGAAGGTGCTTACAAAATCTAGAAGATTCTAAAAAGTGAAGTTGGGTGACCTAAAATTATACCATAGGCTGAACATTAATTGAACATTTCAATGAACAATTTTCTTCTAGATGTCAGACATTCAGATCAAATTTTTGATTCTATTTCTCACCAGGATATATTAGCAGGTTGTATTTGCATCAGTGAACTTAGACATATACAGTTGCTCCTTAAATGACTGAGCATTTCTTCATTCATTCAGGACCAGATATTGTAGTAGACATTGCATTTGTAACGGCATTCTATTATGTATTCATTCTTTGTTCTAAGGATATCAGAAAATAATGACAACTAAACATCACAGAACACATTGCTGATTCTGCAATAGCTTTATGACACATAGCTATGAAAGAAGGAGAAGATTTCTGTCTAACTTGGATAAGCAAAGTTAATCATAAAATTAGCCTGAATCATCAAATGGATGAATATGCTTTTCCCATTTCAGAAAAACCATAGTGTTATGAGATACCTGGTCCTAGATCCAATTACTGCTCCTGGGAACTGGCAAAAATGAGCTTGCTAAGACGACAACACAGAGGGGCATCAGTAGATGTCTGGTTCTTCTGCATTCTGCTTGTTATTTCTGTGAGGCAAATCTTATTTTTCTGGATATGTCCACTGAGTTTCCTAAAAGTCCATAAACCTAGTCATCTTGATTTCTTCTCTTTTATCCCCTATACAGTAAGCCAAAAAATCTCTGAAGTCTATGTTCTCTCATTACCACTGGCCAAGTTCAAGCCCTTATCGTATGTTAGTTAGACTATGGTAACCATTGCCCAAAGTCTCTTTTCAGCCATTCTCAGATTTTCCAAGTTTATCCTTTACCATTTCAAACCCTCATATTCACACGCAAAATTACCCTACTACTTAAAAATCATAAATGGTTCTCTGTCACCTGCAGAATAAAGTCACACTAGTTAACATGCAATTTTCTTTATAATTCCTTTCCTTTGGGTTCCACAGCTTAAAATATTACCCTTATCCCTCTTACTGTGCGTTAGTTATTCAAAACTGACAGCAATTCCCATGATACGATTATGAAATCAAAAAGTTATTCCAAATCCAAAGATTTATAGGTAAAATTCTGTTTGTTCTTCGGAAAGCAGCACAGCAATCTAAGTCAAGTGATTATTGACCTGGGTTCTGTACCAAGGACTGTGACAGATACAAATGAAATAGAGTGACCATTAGTCCTGGCTTTCCAGGGACATCCCTTGATTATGTCTGATATCTAAGAGTCATTATTAATACCTTCTTTTTACTCTCAGTTTGGGTGACAGATTAGGTGGTCCCTCTGTATATGAGGCACAATTCTTGCTGTCATAGAGGTCGCATTTAAACATATATGCAAAAAATGGTTAGAGAGCAATACAAGATCCAATATAATCAAGCACTTAATTTTTTGATAGAGCCCAAAGTGTTTTGTTACCATTCAGGAGAGATTTGAAGTCATTAAGAAAGGCTTTAAATGGGAAGAACCTGAAGGCTGGAGAGACAGAGAGAGAGGCTTGGCCTTCTAAGTGAGGGAGAAAGCCGAAAAAAAATCATAGAAGCGGGAATACGTGTGGCAATTTTGTGCCCCATGAGGAAACCAACTTGAATGAAGTGGGGAAAATGGTTTGTTGGGTGAGGTTTGGCCATTTGATGGGGGATTGGGGGAGCGTGGACTCTGCTGGACCATAGGAACTGTTGTGGTGTCCAGAGCCCAAGAATGAGGAAACATGGCAACAGTGATGATTTTGGAACACTGACCCAAAAGTGGTGAGTGGGAGATGGTCACTTGTCCTGTGTGGGAAAGAAAATCCGTGGTACTGAACTCAGGGGCAGCAATTCTCTCTTTATTTACATAGCCTCACTTGAGAGAATTCCACTGAAGGGGAAATCCATGTTAGCAAGACTTAGGCTTGGCTCCCACCATTCCATGGGGCCATAGTTACACACATAGGCTGATATGATTCTTGTCATAGGACGGAATGAACAGAAAATCATTACCTACAGGACAATGTTTGGTATCAGATGACATGTCTCTTCTCTGGGCCAAGAAACCTATAGAGTTACTATTATTATTTTTTAATGATAGGAAAAATAGAAATGAAAATACAGTGATGCTTTCCTTATGTTCTAATGCCATGTTTTATGATGCAGCCACAGGCAGTCACTCTATTTTGCTGCCTTTGCTGCACTTTGCACACTTATCACACGCTGAGGCAAGGTTTCCTTCGCATGTCTAGTTCTCCTTCTGGACAGCAAATTCTGTGTGGTCAGAATCTTATTTTGTCTTCTGTGCTTTGCATAATGCACTCCATGAATAAATTAGTGAACAACCAGCTGACGCTAGAATTTCTGCTTTTGATAATTTTGTTTTCACACAAAGAAGTTGAAAGAGTCTCAAAAATCCCAAAAAGGGAACGTACTGTTCTTCTTGAGGCTGAAGCACAGTTGGGAATTCTGAATGTGGCTTCACTGAGTAGTGAAGGTTGTTGTGGTTTCATTTATGGATCTGACAATACACAAAATTATTACCTGAAGTCTCCTTTCTCAGCTAAGAAGGCCACATGATGTTCCCTGTTTGAATATTAATGTATTTTACTTTTTCTGCCCTCAACAGTTTCTCCTATTACTTAAATCAACACTCAATAAATACTACAGTATAGGTACAGAATCTGTCCTTCATTGCACTTTCTTGATGCTTTTCATTGTGAATTATGTCAGTAAGACTTCAAACAGCCATACTAAAAACCTGAATAGGCTTTGGAGTCAGGTAGCCCTGGTTTAAATTATTCTGTCTCACTTACTAACAAGCTATGTGACCATTCACAAGTTATTTCTCCTCTCCAAGCCTCCGTTTCCATCTGTAAGTTGGGAATAATAATAGAATATATCTCATAGAGTCATGATTATTAAATGAGATGTACATTTAAAAGACCATGGCACAGTGCCTGGCAAATGGTAAACCCTCGATTAATGTTAGCTTTATTAATATTATATGTGAAAATAGACTATTCCCAGAAAATAAAATAGGTCAGTTGTCTTAGAATTAGGAGTTTGATACATTGCAGTGGAAATGAAGGAAACCATTTCAACAAAAACATACCTTAAGGAAGATGAATGCAAACCCCAAAGTGAAGGAAATAGGAAAACTAAGATATATTATTATTTTTCTAAAACATTAATTCATAGCCATTCTTCCTTCCAAACTGGCTTCCAATATTGCATAGAGGAGGGATATACTGCCTCTTAAAAGGGAATTAAAACTTCTTTGTCCAAGCTGGCAAATGTGGGCAAATCCTCTTTTATCTGATGATGGCTAGACCCACATAGCAGGTGTCTGGCATAATATAATTGAGAAAAGGGGAAAATATGAATATTCAATACTTACTGAAAATGATGGGCTTGGCAGGGGTAGACCTGAATGGCTGAAGCCAAATGTGAGGTTCATGGTGTTCCATTGGTCCTTTTTATTTCTCTGGCAGGACTGGAAGGTAATGTAGATATGAACAATTTTCTAGAGAATTCAAAAGTTAGAGAGGTACAGTAGGTCATTTAGGCCAAGGGATCTATTTTAGATTTGCCTCTTTAACTTAATCTTAGTATCTAAGAATCAGCTCTGCATTGAGCTTTGAGGTCTGCTGAGAGGAAAGGCATCCATCCTGCCATCAGCTGAAGGATGCGGACCATAAATTGGGAAGTGTTGTTGAAAGACATGCTTGCCTAGGACATTTCTAAGAAGTTACGTCTTGATCCAAACATTGGGGTCTTGGATAAAAATGGAGATTTGTGTGCCAGATCTAAATTCAACAAACTTGTTCATACACCATTCCACACTCATGCCATTCTTTTCTCAGCCCTTTACAGAGAGAATACTCTTCTGCAATGTACTGCTTTTGCTACAACTTTTTCAATATATACCTCTACTTCTTGTACATTCTAGTGATTCTACTGATAAAATATTAGAGGAACAAGCATTAAAGTCTAATTATTAAAGTTAAAAATTATTAAACTAATACATTCATTCATTCCTCTACTTTGATCCACAGGCATTTTGAGTAGTTAACAATCAGAATATATTTTATCTTTTTCTACAGAAGTTATTGGTAAAGAATATATGCTTTTAACTTGTAAGACATTTCCAAAATATCACTGTTGGATTTTGTCAAGCTCTTGAGGGATTAAATTCCTAGGATTACTTCTTCCTTTCCCCCACAGCTGGAGTTTGGGAAGTGTCCTGTACCCTCATCAATTTTTAGTGTAACCTTCTAATCATACTTGGACATAAGAATGACATTTCTTGGACTCTAAAGAAACAACTATGACTGTGGTTTCTAATGGTGATTGTTATGGATAGAGTGAGTTAGTTGCTACTGACCTAGATATACTCTTTACATACACATTGAGACTTATTTTGGTTAATATGTTCTTACAAACTATCTAATTAAATGCTGAAGACCATGATTTATTGAATGCAATTACCCAATTAATGTATTGGTTTTCTAGTTTTAGCTTCTCACATGCAGACTTGGCAGAGCCGGCTGCCTTGACAGTGTATCAATAGCAGAGCTGATCTGGCACCTGCCAATTGGGTTTATTTCAGCAAACCCATTTAAAAAATTTTATTAGCAAATAATGAATAAATAGATTTGGAGCCTTTCTCTCCCTCTTGATATCTTATTTTATATAATCAGGATTATGTAGGAAATTTTCCTGCCTTTCTGATCCTGCATTAGTGTTTTCAAAGTAATCAATCAATAAATCCTCACAATGGACTCAAGCTGAAGTAGGATTACAGGCCAAACATAGAGTGTTATGGATGAGTTTTGAAAAGTTAAGTAGGAAGCCGACAAACTTAACCATAAAAATCTTGTTTATGAGGACTTACTTAATATATGACTAATTCAAACTGAAGCAACTTGGCCATGGAAAAATGGTGGCATAGATGTAACTGAAGGACTATTAACCTGATGAATTGTTTTTGAATGGAGTTGTACGTATACTCAGTGTCCTGAATATATGTATTGTCCTGGTACATCCAAGCAGTCAAGAAGAGTGCATACAGCCACAGAGGCTTAGGGTCTTCATAAGGCCACATCAGGCCAGGCATCTTGTTTGATAACAAAATAATGCCCCAGACTGAGGCAGAGTTAGAGGTCAGACACCTTGTTTATTGCAAAAAGCCAAAAACAAAAAACCAAAAACAAGCACACATTGTTTACCATGTGCAGCTGACAGGAAAGAAATATCTCTTCCCATGTAAGAGGCATTTCAGGTGCCAATACTCTATTACTAGACTCATGACATTAGAAACCACAGTGTTACAGTGGTGAGAGAAACCGCTCTTTCTAAATCGATCTTTATTTATTAAAACTGTATAGTTTTGGTAGGGATAGTGTTGAGATAGGGATGCTATAAAAAAGCAGATTATAATCCAGAATCTTCTTACATTCTCTGATAACAATCATGTTAGGACACCAAACGAAGCATCTTTCGATTGATTAATTTGATAGTGGGAAATACATGTGTTAATAATCATGTTAGGACACCAAATGAAGCATTTTTTGATTGCTTAATTTGACAGTGGGAAATATGTAAATAACTATTATTTGTATGCATCCTTTATCTCATTCAGTTATTGTTGTCATCATGTATTATTAATACCTGCCAATTCTAGGCATTAATATTAGCTCCATTTTGTAGATTGAGACATGAAGCTTAGAAAGGTTAGATGACTTGGTGCACTGAGCTGGTATGCTGTTTTCACCATACAGCTCTACCTCTCTTTGTAATTACTATTGTCTGACAGCCTGATAAAAGTTTGCAAAAAAAATTACACCATTGTTGACAAATAGGCACATGCCTTGAATTGGTCTTGCTAATGTTCTCCAGTAGAAGCCTCATATTCATTTAGAGCTCCCCAGGTATCCTAGTATATCAAGATGGTTCTGGAAAGGGAATATAGCTCATCATCTAAGCTTCTCTGTTATTATTTCAATCACTATGCTTTCTGGATTCTTGAGACCATTTTCTTTTTTTTTTTTTTGAGACAGAGTCTCACGCTGCCGCCCAGGCTGGAGTGCAGTGGCCGGATCTCAGCTCACTGCAAGCTCCGCCTCCCGGGTTTACGCCATTCTCCTGCCTCAGCCTCCCGAGTAGCTGGGACCACAGGCGCCCGCCACCTCGCCCGGCTAGTTTTTTGTATTTTTTTGGTAGAGACGGGGTTTCACCGTGTTAGCCAGGATGGTCTCGATCTCCTGACCTTGTGATCCGCCCGTCTCGGCCTCCCAAAGTGCTGGGATTACAGGCTTGAGCCACCGCGCCCGGCGATTGAGACCATTTTCAACACTCACCAAAGCATTTTTCTTTGTACATACTACTCCTAACCAGAGCATTTTAGATACATGACCTAGTATACACGTCCATTTGATCAGCTATGTAAAGTTTTCTAAAATTCCTTCTACTTAGTATGAACTTTCTCATCAGCTCCTCTAACAGGGCCATCTATCATTTACCTCACTTATTCAAGAGGCCCTCTTAGGGAGAACAAATATTTTGCTTCAAGAAGATTTCTTTACTTTCTTACCAATGCAGGGAGCCATATATTATAATGTAAGTGGAAAGAAAAGTTAGATTGTATGAAATCCATTTTGCTTCTCAAAAGGCTACTGCATCAAATTTTAAAAAGTATATGTGTTTTATTCTATTTTCTCTTTCTCCTTTCTCCCAGTCCTCTTTTCTTTCATTTCCTCACTTGTACAATCTCCTTCTCTGATCCAGAAGAAGATCCATGGTGGCTTAAAATGGTTCACAAAATATAGCAAAGTTACATAATTAGAAATAGGTGAGGAATAAAAGAATATTAATCATAGAAACAAAAATACTCTGTGAATTTAATACTTCATAGAAGAACGCTAGGATCAAGTAACTTGCTTGATAAACAGTAAATATACAAACAATACTAGCTATGATTTCATCATGATTATTTTTAGATGAATACAGAATATTGATACTGAAAAGGTCTCTCAGAAAGTTTAACATCCAAATACATGTGTACGTTCATCATTACACATATCGTATTGTGTTTATTTTCTAACTTCTCCTTACTAACTGTAAGCTGTGGTTGGGTAGGACTTTGACTGACTTAGGAGGGCAGCAGATAGTGCTGATGTTCTATCCATATCTCAGGGGACTTACTACTTCAGGGTGCACCAGCAGATCTCAGTCTCTTTGCCTAAGAACTAACTTTTCTTTTTTTTTGAGATGGAGTCTCGCTCTGTCGCCCAGGCTGGAGTGCAGTGGCGCGATATTGCTCACTGCAAGCTCTGCCTCCTGGGTTCCTGGCATTCTCCTGTCTCAGCCTCCTGAGTAGCTGGGACTACAAGCACCCGCCACCATGCCCAGCTAATTTTTTGTATTTTTAGTAGAGACTGGGTTTCACCGTGTTAGCCAGGATGATCTCAATCTCCTGACCTCGTAATCTGCCTGCCTCAGCCTCCCAAAGTGCTGGGATTACAGGTGTGAGCCACCACGCCCGGCCAAGACCTTTCTTTAAGCTATGGAAAGCCACTTTGCTCATGCAGGAAAATTAACACCATTCCTATCCTCCAGAATCCCTTAACAAAAAATAATTAGTTGGTGTATAAATATCTCAACTCCCTCACTCCTTGGGCAATGTAACTCTATGATGCATGTTTCCCAGAGCCTCCCTGTGGAACTAAATCCCAGTCATCCACCATGGTAGCTGGCTAGCTTTTATTCTCTCCCTTCTCTTTTCATTTTCCCACTTCTCAACCAAATAAACCACTAGAAGGTGGACGTTTGTTTTAGAATCTGCTTTTGGGGGAACCCAAATTAAGATAATAATTATATCCCCAGAGCCTACTTCAGGATCTAACACAAATTGATTAATTGAATGATATAATTGAAGAGAAGTATATGCTTTCAATTATAAATTTATATTTGTTGCTATCCCCTAAAATTTTTTATGTTTGTAAATTTTTTTAATTGTTATGAATTTAGGGGTCAAAGTGCAGTTGTGTTACTGAATATATTGCACAGTGATGAAATCTGGGCTTTTAGTGTACCCATCACTTCAGTAGTGTATATTGTACCCAATAGGCAGTATGTCATTCCTTACCCCTCTACCACCCTCCTACATTTTGGAGTCTCCAATGTCTATTTTTCCACTCCATATGTCTATGTGTATCCATTGTTTAGCTTTCACTTACAAGTGAGAATATGTGATTTTTAACTTTCTGTTTCTGAGTCATTTTAGTAAGGATAATGGCCTCCAGTTCCATCTGTGTTGCTGCAAAAGACATGCTTTCATTCTTATCATTAAAAATATTTTATAATGCAAAGAATTAGGGTATTGAATCCCAAAGGTAAATTTCAAATTTTAACTTCTTGGGGAGAAGAGAACTAACATGATGGTAAGTCTGGGGGCTCAAGTGAGGAAGTAGTCACACTCCAGACTCTGAAGCAGAAAGTGCTCCACGTTCACTCCACTTGCTGGCTTCACAATCATGAAGGAGTCAAGAAGGACCAGCATCTTGGAGCCCTTCTCCATCATTGGGTTAAAGAGAGGAATGAAAACCATTTCCCCCCCCCCCAGAAGTTTGGGTTTCTTTTCAGCATTCTAATTACCTTATTCATTTTTTGGAAAGATACATAATATGGAATGCTTCCATCAGTCACACACTCTGCAGTCCTAATCAGGGTTTTTGCTTCCTCCTCCCCTGAAGAGCTACGGTAAATAGATCAATAGCGTGGAAAAGTTTAGTTTCTCATCACCTCTCCCTATATCTTAGAGCTTAGAGCAAACCTCAGCAACCAGCTGCCTGGTTCCTTGCTCTGATGCTACATATGGCTGTTTTAGGTTCTCAGTGATACCAGATTCACCAAAATACAGTTTTCTGGCTTCTTTTAAAAATAATCAGAAGATTTAGTAACTCTGATCCGACAACCCTGTGTGGCAATAGTTGGCTGGAACTGCATCACTACTGTCCTGCTGAGATGGGGCTCTTAATTTCCATTTGCCAAACCTGCCTGCTTCTCTTATTTATGTCAGCTGCTTGTCATTTGAATTTGAGATCCCCGGTAGCTCCTTAGAGCTATCTTGTTCTGTTGTGCATCCATTGTGCTGGAGGCAACTGGAGGAAACTCTGGCAGCTCCTCCCTACTGCCTTCTCTCTCTCTAAGGAAGATCACTTTCTGTTGTTATGCCTTATCTAGACTCACAGAGGCCCATGCCCATATTTAGACAGAGCTTCTTTGTAAAAAGGAAGGAAGTGTAGGAGTCAGCTAAAAGTTAGACTGGGTGACATGGATATGAGACATTCAGAAGACAGGACACACTCTATATAGAATGACACTGCAGTTTGAATGCCACTCCCACGCTGGCCTGTGTGGAACACAAAACACTCTTTCAGAACTGACAAGCTCTCTGCTCTCTACCTTGCTTCATAAAAACATTAGGGCCAGGTCAATTATATCTTTTGAAGGCAAAGCCAGCTGTCTGCGAGTCCCCCCAGGGCATGGCTTCTTAGCCAAACCACAGGGCCAATGAATTTTTTTGAGCTGCCTTCTAAATACCTCATTCTCTCTTTATTTTAATGAATCAAGTTTACCTTCTATATTATAATTTTCTGATACTCTCACATATCATTGTAGCTCCCTCTTCAACTTAATGCAAAACCGTGCTCTTCTACAATCTAGAAACCCAAGTTTTCACTAGTGTTACTGGCCCATTGGTTCAAGGAATGGAGTAGACCCTGAATAGGTGAATTTTGCAAGACTCTAGCAGCATTTATCATGACCTTTTTTGAGAAAAAGTGCAAAAACAACTGGATGATGGGATGGTGAAGCCCATTAGTATCGATTGAATATTTGCTCTGAAAATGAGCTGATAAATTCATGTTAACTAGGAGAGATGTTTTAATAGCTATTTCCTTAGCACTGTCATATTCATTATCTGTTTTTACAACATTACTGTGGCATGTTTCATATATCATGTTTATTATTTTTAATTGGTACTTTGTATAGCCTAAGAATGGATTGTTTACAAAATTTGCAGATGAGATGAAATTGGAAATGTATTATATATAGGCAATGGCAAAATCAGGATCCTGACAGATTTTTTTTTTTTTTTTTTTTTTTTAGATGGAGTCTCACTCTGTCACCCAGGTTGGAATGCAATGGCACCATCTCGGCTCACTGCAACCTCTGCCTCCTGAGTTCAAGCGATCCTCCTGCCTCAGCCTCCTGAGTAGCTGGGATTACAGGCGCGCACCACCACGCCTGGCTAATTTTTCGATTTTTAGTAGAGATGGAATTTCACTATGCTGATCAGGCTGGTCTCGAGCTCCTGTCTCGTGATTTGTCCACCTCAGCCTCCCAAAGTGCTGGGATTACAGGCGTGAGCCACTGCGCCCGGTGATCTTGACAGATCTTGAGAGGATGGAATGATGGGGTGAAACTATTTGAATTGCACGTAAGAGGAATGTCTGTACTCTTCTATATTCACACAGAAGGAAAAACATGCATGTTCAAAAATCACCATTGCACAGTTCTAGTGGGAGAAGATGTGGCTTCTTAGCCACACACATGAAAAAGATTATAGTTACCTGGAGACACAACATGAGTCAACAGTATGATATAATTTCCCAGAGCAATGAAATACTAAACAAATTAATGGAAAGATTTTTTTATTTGTCCAGAAAAAGACAATTATCCACTTTATTTTCAGAGAATTGTTGGTGATCAACAATATACCTCTTTTCTCAAATTCACTTTGGAAAGAAATAGTGAAAATCAAGATTATGATCAAATCATGGCCGAGTGTATAGCTTTTTAGTGTTTGGTGCCAAAAATGCAACATGTATGTACATCTCTGCTTTTTTTACACTGAAGTGTGCTGGCTTTTGAGGATAAAGATGCTCACATTATTATTTTTTTAAAAAGTGGAGGAAAATTTTTCTTTATGGCTAATTCCAGTAAAGACTATTTCCATGA
Source organism: Theropithecus gelada (assembly GCF_003255815.1). Taxonomy (NCBI): domain Eukaryota; kingdom Metazoa; phylum Chordata; class Mammalia; order Primates; family Cercopithecidae; genus Theropithecus; species Theropithecus gelada. The sequence continues at coordinate 76,688,514 of NC_037676.1, forward strand.
TGTCGAATGCTTTCTATAAGTGGCGCATCTTAATGATATTTAGAAGATATTGAGCCTATCACTTCAATTTCAAATATTTCTCAATATTAAAAGAACCAGAAGATGGTTTAATTATCATGAGTTTGAAGTTTCCCAACACCTGACAATTATCATTACTCAGAAGAGACAGGTTGATTACACATTTTAGGGATGTTTAAAAACCAGACACAAATGTTGTTCTACACCTGAAAGAAACAATTCCTTATTTCTTCAGAAAGAAGAAATAAATGCAAAAATGAAATAAAGGAATGGAGTAGAAATCCATTTGATGCTGTATCTTTTGCCAACACATTTCAGGTTTCGGATATGATTCATTAGTTTAGTGTTTGATAGAGCAATGGCAGTAGTTGTGTAAGTTAGGAAAGTTTCCTGCTGCAAGTAACAACAAAAATAAATCAGTGATAACATATCAAATGTATGAAGTCTTGTATTTCGCACATAGTGAGCAGTGTAGACAAATGTCAATTCTGGCACTCTTTGAGGAGCTCCATGATCCAGTCTCTGTATTTTCTTGCACCCTTTGTTCATGGTCATGAGATGAGCGCAGCAGCTCCAGTTATCATACCTCTGCATTCCAACAACAAAGGAACAAAGGAGAAGACTCACTTCTGAACCAAAAGAGCAAAAGCTTTTGCAAGAACCCCAAGAAGACTTCCGCTGTTAATTCATTGACTGACTACTCTTGGCTGAAAGTTGCCAGGCAGGCTCTTTTTGGAAGAGGGAAGGGGAAACATTCAAATATTATCTGTTAGTCTTTCATACTAAGAGAAAGTATGAAAGACTAGCCAGTGGGCTAGCCAGTTTCTCTATAGAAGAATCTTCCCATCTTCTTTCTGGGTGGTGTAAGCCTGGCTGTCAGCAGGGTGTTCTGGGACTTAGTTGGAAAGGGGGACGGTAGAATTATTTGGTTTGAATGGGTATCTCACTTTCACCTTTCTCTATACTTCAGCTAGAGATGAATTGTTACCACAGAAATCTTTATTCAGATATCATAGAAGTCAATATCAGAGCCAGAACCAGAAAATATGCTTTTATAAAACATCCTTCTTTCTTTTATTCATTTATTTATTTAGACAAACAACAACAATTGTCTATATTTATCATGCATAACATGTTGTTTTGAAATACCTATATGTTGTGGAATGGCTAAATTTGGCTAATTAATATATATGCATCACATTACACACTTTTTCTGGTGAAGAGATTTAAAATCTACTCTCTTCACAATTTTCTAGGCTACAATATATCAACTATAGTTACCATGATTTACAATGGGTCGCTTGAACTTATTCCTCCTGTCTAACTGAAATTTTGTGTTCTTTGATCAACATGTCCCCAGTCCCTAATAACCATTATTCTGCTCCCTACTTCTGAGTTCAGCTTTTTCAGAGTCCACGGATAGGTGAGGCACTGCAGTATTTGTCCTTCTGTGCCTGGTTTATTTCACCTGAATATAATGTCCTCCAGGATCACATGTTGTCATAAATGACAATGCGTAAAGGATTTCCTTTCTGTGGATGAACGGTTAGTATTCCATTGTGTATACATACACATAAGAAAATATGGTTTTTGAAACTCAAATCACATTGTCCCAGAAATGCAGGTTTAGAAATGGTGAGTTGAGCACTCCGGCTCTTAACTCCACAAAGTCCACAGAGCTATCCTATTGAATCCCTGGTGTTTTCTATTCCTCGTGGATGTTCCAAATCCCTAACATTTGCCCTCTAAGTGTTGTTCCTGTGTATCTTTTTCTCAGCTTCTTTTTCATTTCCCTGTATTAAGATTGTCTGATGTGAAGACTTCTCTTTCCTTTCTCTACTTTTTCCAAAGTCCAACTTCATCCTCTTCATGAATTTTGTCACCTCAAATTTTTTTCATTTTTGCTCCCTAAGTCATTTTGAGCCTCTTCCACAATGTTTCATGGATGAATTTCTTTCCTTTATTATTGTCAACATCCTACTTCACAAATTTTTGCTGTAACTTCCAACAGATCTAGGCTCATAATAAGACTTTTGGAGAATCGAAACACTGAAAAGACTAGATACTCTTTCCCAGCTACATTTTAAAATAAAAACAAAACAATAAAATAAGTATATATTGTCTAACATGATGAAAACTTTAGATCTTTTTTTAAAGACAACATCTTCCAAGACAGAATTTGGGAGGGATGTCTGTACTCTCTTCAAGTTGTTTCTGAGCTCTGCAACAGGGGAGATAGGGGAGAAAAAATAGGGATGGATTCTTGGGGTGTGCTATGTAGTTGCTTTAAGTGATGAGGCAAAAGGGACTTTTGCTTTTCAGTATAAGCTTAGTGTTTTTTTAAAAACCATGCATTCCATGTATTACATTAATCACAGTATTAATTAGTTTGAATTCACACACACACACACACACACACACACACACAGAGACACGACCCAACCCCCCAAATTTCTGACCCTGACATTTTGTCTCCCTACTTTACACAGTTGCTAATTATTATTATTATTGAAAGTAATAAATAGTGTATAGTACAGAAGAGCTCCTAGTTAAAAAACGTTACTTTGGATCCTTTCTCTGCCCTTTCCTTGTCCTGCTCCCTACTGGGAATCACATCTACCTGTTTCTGTTTTTAGGTTTTCTGAATAATATGTATCATATATATGTATGTTAACTTTAGACATTGTCTATTGATTTTCTGCAATGACATATGAAGATTTAACTCCAATACCATCATCAGTTTTTACATATTTTTTTTTGCTTCATGTATTCATTTCCTGATTTTTGTCTTATAAAACATCATAAATATCATTATTTTATAACATTTTAGAATATGTTATTCTTTCTAGATTTGGGTATGATGACATTTCTCTCATTTATATTTCATAGTTTTCCCTCTTGGTGGTTCATTTGTTCTTGTGGTTTGATCTTTGTTTTCATTGTGAGCTTAACATGTGTGGGGGATTTTCTTCTCTGAGAATCTTGAATGTCCTGGGCTTTGGAAGAATCTTTACAGGGTGGCTTTTGCATTCACCTGCGTTTTTAACCAGCTCTAAACCAGGCTTCTTAAAAATTCAGATTTAGCGTTTCTAGCCCCATTTGGTTGATAGAAATTTGGACTTATCATCCAAGCACAGCACTATCTTGGGTTTCTAGCTTCTTGCCAGTAACTCTTTTTCTATGGAGAGCATTGGCGGATGACAAGCTGCTGTACTGCTTCCTGCTTAGAAAGGAGTGTTTGGAGGGCTCAGTGATTATTTCTCCTTGGTGATAGGACATCTTTATGAGGCTTCCAGCTTGACAAAGAATTTATTTCAAAATAAATCATTAAATCATTAAAATCCCACAGAATCATTAAAATCCCCAACATGAGACTGTACTGTTAACATCTATGTCGTATACTTGTTTATACCCCAGTTGTTTTAAGCCCTTTCTTACTATTCTAACAATGAAATGTACCTTCATTTCTGGTTCCTGTAGATTTCTCTTTCTCTATTTTTTTATTTTTGAGAATTGCTCTGATTTTAAAACAAAATCTGATGTATCCTACCCAGTAATTTTACATCATTGGAGTAAGAAGGTATTTTTGCTCATAAACTGCTAGTTTGACTGAAAGTCCCAATTGAATTTTTCCTTAATTTTTTATTTTTATGAAAGTTATACATACTCATAGTTTTACCAAAAAAAAAAAAACCGAAATAATAGACAAAGCTAATAATAAATTATGGGGGCTAGAAAATAAACGGACTCCTGGACAAACTCCCTTGGGCCTGATGACCCACCCAATGATTGTTTCCCCAGTTCCCAAATGTATAATTAGGATTGACATGCTTGGAAGTGGCACAATCCCCGTATTGGGTGTTGGTCTGAAAGGTAAGGTCTATCATAGTGTGAAAAATAAAGAGGAAGTCTCAGAAGCTACGCTCCATGAGAGCCAAGATAGTAAATCAATAACTATCACATCCCAGAGTGAGGGATATAAAAGATTAGGGACATTTTAAGGATCTGAAGCAGGAACTGGAAAATTATGAACCATGGACAAAGTTGGTGCATGGCCAGTTTTTACACAGCCTGCAAGCTAAGAATGGTTTTTAACATTTTTAAAGGTTGTTAAAAAAATAAAAATATGCCACAAAGACCGTATGTGGTCTGCAAAGCCTAAAATTTTTACCATCTGGCGCTTTATAGAAAAAAGTCTGTTGTCCCTTTATCTAAAGGATATAGGGATGGTGGTCCCAGTACATTGATTTAATTCACCTGTTTGGCCCCTACAGAAACTGAATGAATCCCGCAGGTGACTGCAGAGTACAATAAGCTCAACCACATTAAAGCCCTGATCCCAGTCTTCAAACCAGATATGTAAGGTATTTTTTATAAAGTGATTTAATATAACATCATAAATGCATGCTATTTTATTTTTTAAATAACAATCTGAAAACAATTTGTAGTCACATAGAAGGTACAACAATATACACTTATACTTTTGCCTCAGGACTTCTTCTGTCCTCTGTCATAATATAGTCCAAACATATTTGCATCTTGGCATCCTATAGATCATCATATCCATTCATGTATCAATGATTTTATGTTGATTAGTGAGATAAACCAAAGGCAGACACACTGGAAACCTTGCGAAGACACATGAGCTCCAGAAGGTAGGAGCTAAATATTGTAAAGTTTCAGAGACCATATCGGTAAAATGTTTACAGATTTATGACAATGAGCATGCCAAGATATCTCTTCAAAGATAAAGACACATTAGTGCACTTTGCACCTCCTGTCACAAAGGAGGCACAAACTCTGGTGGGCCAGAGGACAAAGCAAACCGCATGAGTAGGCAGCACAGGCATTACTCACCACGATGGCATCAATGCTCCTTCTTCAGCCTGCAACTATGGCTGTATGGGAAGACCTGTGTGACCAGCTAAAGCAGGAGTAAAAAGTCTGAGCTTAATTTTCAGCTGGGCTGGCTTGGTATGTGGAGATGAGCTAAAATAGATGGCAGTTGCACTGAAGCCTCAATCAGGGGTGGTCTTGAAACACAGTGGCAAGGAAAAATTCTCCTGATGGGTGGTGTACCTGGTAGACAACTTTGTGGCTAAAGAGAAATGGCAGGAAATTAGAATATAGACAGACCTCTAATAGGGGTCTGGAAGGGAAAAAAAAAAGAGGGGGAAGATTAGGGCCAAGGAGGTCTGGAGTCAAGGCACAGGGATTAACATCTGGGAGTGAACACAAAGTATGGAAATCTTTGTACATGTTACACCCGCTAGAGAGAAAATACTTCTTCAAAGAGACAGTAAGCAACCAAGTAGACAAAATCGTCTGGCCAATTAGTGTTTGCCAGCCTCTGTCATTCGCCACCCTAATGCTGGCATGATAGGCAAAGGAAAGTGACTGAAACAGCGGCAACACAGAACAGCCTGCACTCTCTTTCACCATGGCCGATGTAGCACCATCACTGCCAGCAACAGAGACTGTCACCAAATCCCCTTTATGGAGGCATTTCTTCAGGAGACCTACTGGTCACAGCTGACACGTTCACAACTGAATGGATGGAGCCTCTCATCCTGAAGGGTCAGTGGCTTCTTCACACAGGAATGGACCCACATTCAGGTGTGGGGTTCTGTTTCCTGCCGGCCGGGTCTCAGCCAGCGCTATTAACCAAAGGCTTACAGAGTGCGTGCTCGATTCACCAGTACAGGATCCCACATAACACTGCACTGGACCAGGGGTCCACTTTAGAGAAAAGCAAGTGCAGGAGTGGATTCATGACCATGAGACTCCATGGTCACATCCCATACACACCACCCAGAAGTTGTCAGCTAATAGAGATTTGTAATGATTTGTTGGGAGCACAAGCAGAACACCAGCTTGGAGTCAACTACGTGAGGATGACTCAGGATGCTGGATACATATTTATATATGTAGAAAGGACTTTCATTTGAGTGCATAACTCTGGTCAATGTTCCTTTTCTTTTCTGGTTTTGGGTAAGGTTAGGGATTAACAATAGCATACCTTATAGAAAAGTACAGAGTTTTGCCAAGAACAACTGAATGTGCAACAGTTAGAGCCTATAAATCAGTCCATTCATTGGAAATCCATTTTTTATTTTGTTTTGCTTTATAAAAAGATTGGACAAAGATCCAGCCCTACACAATATAGCTGTGGACAACATAGTTATTTTATCAATCCACTGCTCTTGTTGACTCAGTGGTATGTCCTTGTAGAACTGGAAGTGTGTCTATGGGTTCCTGGTTTCCTAGGCTTCTGTTGCCCCCCTGGCCTTTGGAGGGTTTCCAGATGACATATTCTTGACTCATGTTAATGGTCTAAATTTGCCTACTGGGCAATTTACTAGCTGGATTAAAAATAATAAAGGTTTTTTATTGTTGTTGTTGTCAAGAATTTAAGTTAAAGTTTTGTTTGGAAATAATACATCAACTTTTTTCCTAACACTGTTAAGGCTGAGTTGAGAATAACCTCTTTTGCCAAATTCCCTCTAAAGATGTAAGCTCTTCATTCACTAATTTTATTACTTTTGATTGAACTCAAAGTTCTGTCAAAAATTTCCTCTCTGTAAAATACATTTCCTTATCCAACTTTCACATGGGGAAAATAATTTTTCCTACATGTAACTCCTCTTTAAAATGCTTCTTTGTCATTTCAAATTGAAATCTCAGTTTTGCCATGGGAAGAGAGTTTTCCAAAATTCCTCTCTCCCAACAGGACTGTATGCTCTATTCATTTTTTTGATATTCATATACAAATTGTTCCCATACTCTAGTGGTTGTCTGAGCATAGTAGAATTGAATAATAAATTAGTGTAGTTATCCAGAGCATTTACATTTAATGTTGTGATAAAAGCCAGATATTTTGGCCTGACTAGCCACAATGATTTTCTAAACTGATCAAATCCAGTGGCAGGTTGGTCAATTTTTCATATCTTAGAAGCAAAAAAAAAAAAAAACTAATATAAAGATTAAGATATTAAAAGAGAGGCATAAGTGAGGTTTTAATTGGTCAAAAAGCGGAATGTACCCGGAGCTAGGTGCAGCCACCTTCAGATCCTGAACTAGCCCTCTTGAGTTCCTTATTCCTTTTCTGCAAGCCCTAGGGAATCACCCTGCTTTCTTCTCTTGGCATTTGCCACACTGTATCTTGTTTAACCCTATCTTGAAGTTCTTTCTCTTCAAAGAGAAATTATCAGTATTTACTTTCTGTAAATAAGCTACTTGACCTTTCTGTAGCTCAGTTTCTTCATAGTCAGTTAAATGAAGAGAATGATGACTACTTCATAGCATTGTTCTGGAAATGAAATGAGATGCATTGCATATCACTTTTAGAAGGCATTTAGTACGTAGTTGTCCTCAACTTTTCCCTCTCATTTTGTTTCTATATGTACAATTTGAAAGATGCAGAATTATTTTTTAAGTTGTTAAATAATATCATTTTATGTTGGTATGAGAACTGATGGTTTAAAAAATATTTTTTCATGTGTCTCACCTTATTTGCTGCTGCCACACTAATTTGAGTTAGGTAAGATAATGATTTATTATTCTTACTTTCAGATAAGGAAATTGAATCTCAGGGAGATAAAGAGAAGCAAGTGTCTGAATTCATAACACCTTCAACAGCACAGTAGAAATGGGAGTGAGGTAGCGACACATTCCCTGGGTTGTGGTGTTTAGTTAAGACACCTCCTCCCTGGGTTGTGGTACTGGAAAAAGGGTAAATTCTGCAAATGTCTCCAAATATTGGTAGATCAAAACCAGGGAAAGCAATCAGAAGCCAGATTGCATTCTAAATAGCTGGGGAGACTTAGGCAACAAAATTCGATGAAGAAACCACAGCCTGGAAGAATTCTTTAGGAAGAACCTAGGTCTCAAGTGGGTATCTAGTGTGGATTCAGAAATGAACTAACAATTTTGAATGAAAAGGATCATTAAAATGTTTCTACCAGGACTAACTACTTTCTTTTGTCAAATTAGCTCAAGTTAATTATAGAGCAGACACTGCCTGAATCTGTATTTTTCTAATTAATATCAAAATCCACTAAAAAGACACTAACATTTCATGTTGTGTAATGTATATGCATATGTGGAAACACTATTGGATTTTATGAACTGATGAATGTATAGGATTACCTTATTCCATGTCATTCCTTTAACAGATATTTCTTGTGTACCTGGGATGCACCAGGTATACTTCTTTGTATAGGCTCTATACCAGCAAAAATTGTCATGGAGCTTATAATAGAAGAGATTTTATAGCTTAGTAATATGAAAAATCATACAAGATCCATAATTTTTTTAATTAAGAGAAAAATAAAAAGAAAAAACTGTGGATATAATTGGTTTCATCATAATTTTCTTGCATCTGAAGTCATCAAACTGGTATTATCTACGTTGTTAATTATTTTTTCTAAAATTTTAGTAGCAGATAGAAGAAAATTCATTTTATTTATTTATTTAGTAGTATTTGTATCAAGTGTATATGTTTTAATGTTTCAAGTATATATGACAGTTTCTTCTCCACTAATTTTAACTTGCTTATATTGCTAAGAGCACATGCTAATATAATGCTAATCTATACTAATTTTGAATTATATAAGCAAATACTTTTTGCATGTCACAGAACACTTTTTTCTTTGCGTTCACTGGAGGTATCCACATAGGCTTTATAAACCAAAAATAAAATTCTAACCCCCAAATTAATTGAATGGACCCCTCTTCTCAGCCAACGCCATTCCAAAGTTAATCTGAAAGACTAGTTCAGGCCATGATGGGAAGTGGGATTGAACATACATATCTCATTATACTCTCCTCCCTTTGGAATTCAGGCACAACTGACCAGCATTAACATTAAAACAGAGACATTAAGACTGACAAAGCAGGCTCTTTGTAGCAATAAGATACCAATATGATGAATAGCAGGCCCAAAGAAATAGAGAGGGATATTTTACCCAAAAATCTATTTGTTTGACATATTTACAAATGGCCCTGCAAATCTGTCTCTTGTGGGAAAAATCTACATTCTGTAGAGAATCGCTTTTCCTTTCCATGTCTTTTCCTGACACAGGAGAGAATTAACGAAGAGTCTGGTACCTTTTTATGTTAAGAAACGTTACAATCTATTCTCTCTGAAGCCAGCTACCTAGAGGCTTTATCTGTATAAGAACCTTGGTCTCCACAACCCCTTATGTTAACCCACACATTCCCTTCTATTGATTCCAGGTCTTTAGATAAACTCTTTCAACCAATTGCCAATCAGGAAATCTTTGAACCCACCTATGACCTGGAACCTATGTATATTTTACGTGTATTGGTTGATGTCTTCTGTTTCTCTAAAATGTATAAATCTGAGATGAGAAGTCTTCTGATCAAAGGTTTTTCTCGATCAAAGGGTTTGTGGTCTCACGGGCTTCAAGGAATGAAGCCATGGACCGCAGCAGCGAGCCTTACAGCTCAATTAGAGAAACACGTGGATCCAAAGTGTGCAGCTGCAAGATTTATTAAAGCCAAAGCAAAAGTAAAGCGGAACCAAAAGTAAACCTTCCACACCATGGAAGGGCACCCAGAAGGGTTGCCGTTTCTGGCTTGGGTGTCTTATGCTTATATCCCCTTATGACCTCTCCCCTTTTCCTTTTGCTGTCCTATAGAATTAGCTTATTTTCTATCCACTTATGAGTTGGAGGGCCTAATTGGTTAAAAACATCAGGCTGCAGGCTAGACCTTAAACTCCCTATATGATTGGTTGAAGTTTCAATCCATTAGCTTACAGCTATGACTCATTTTGGCTTAGAGGAAAGTCTCCTTAGGGAAGTCCCTATTGACCCAGGAAGTCCAGCCGACTTAGCCCCTTAGTCCCTCAAATCCAGGCTGAAGCCCAACCACCTGGGCCACACATTCTCAGGACCTCCTGAGGCTGTGTCACAGGCATTTTTTTTTTTTTTTTTTTTGGACAGAGTCTTGCTCTGTTGTCCATGCTTGAGTGCAGTGGCATAATCTCAGCTCACTGCACCCCTGCCTCTGGAGTTCAAGTGATTCTCCTGCCTCAGCCTCCTGAGTTGCTGGGTCCACAGGCACGTGCCGCCACACCCAGCTAATTTTTGTATTTTTAGTAGAGACAGGGTTTCACTATGTTGGCCAGGCTGGTCTCAAACTCCTGACCTCAGGTGATCTACCCACCTTGGCTTCCCAAAGTACTAGGATTACAGGCATAAGCCACCGTGCCTAGACACAGGCGTGTTCTTGACCTTAGCAAATGAAATTTTTAAATTGATTGAGATTTGTCTAAGATACTTTTTGGTTTACATTTTCTTAATCTTAGTATTTTTATAATAATTTTATGAGGTAGGAAATAATTATTTATTATCAGTTTATTACAGAAATATGTCATGGGTTAATTTTCTGGTTTAATGTAACCCAGCTAAAAACTGGTGAGACTACTATTTAAACTCCATTTTTACTAATTCCAGAGTATATGCTCTTTTAAATTTCACATAATTTCATTTATTCTACAATAACCTAGTGCCATTTGCAAATTCTATTGTTTCCTTTTTCTTCTATTTCAATAAAAATAGTCCTGCTTGTTTGAGCTTAGAAACCAATACCACCAAATGTGGTGTTTCAACACGTTGAACTAAGGAAGCGCAAGGTCTGTCTGATCCCTGACCCCAGCCATGATCCCTGCCCCCAACCATATCTTCCACAGAAGATGAATTCTTTTTTCTGCCTAAGATTTAGACTTACCAAGGAGAACAATTGTTTTTTCTTTCCCTCCCCCCTACCTCATACTCTATTGCAAAAATGAAGACCAAGATGTGACCACACTGGAATAGATCTTTTTTCAAGGTAATGACTCCCTCCAAGGATCGTTTAATGTTTTAATTTTAATTTTTTTTTTCTTGAGACCAAGTCTCACTCTGTTGCCCAGGCTGGAGTGCAGTGGCGTGATCTTGGCTTACTGCAACCTCCACCTCCTGGGCTCAAGCGATTCTCCTGCCTTGGCTTCCTGAGTAGCTGGGACTATAGGAATGCACCACCACGCCCAGCTAATTTTTGTATTTTTAGTAGAGATGGGGTTTCACCATGTTGGCCTGCTGGTCTTGAACTGCTGACCTCAGGTGATCTGCCCACCTTGGCCTCCCAAAGTGCTAGGATTATAGGTGTGAGCCACTGCACCTGGCTGTCCAAAGATCATTTATATCCAAGAACTATTTACAAGTTAATTTTTGTTTCTTATCGGGGCATTCTCCCTAGTAATCATTTATGGCCTCTAATATAATTCCTCTTCTTCTTCCTCCCATAACCTGTTTCAACAGGATCCAAGTCCCTATTCTTCCTGTAATCTCTTATGACATATAAGCTTCTATACCTATTTGGGAAGTTGAGTCTTCATTCTGAAGGCTCCCATGAATACATGTTAAATAAATTTGTCTGCCTGTTATTCTGTTAGTCAGTCCACCCAAAGTCAGTGATTTTTCAGTGAAGCTTTAGGGAGCTGAGAACCTTGGCCCTCATATACTTTGCTAGAGTATGGTATAGCTGATGCAATCATACCAAATCTCTGGTTCTGTAATTTTAATTTATTACTAAAGACATCTACATGAATGCAGGGAAATTCATTCATTCAATCAATAATTCAATGAATATTTATTAAGGACCTATTATTTACTAGACACTGTTTTGTATCTGAACATTTGAGAAATAAAATATAAAACTTGCTGGCTTTTAGGCCGGGCGCGGTGGCTCAAGCCTGTAATCCCAGCACTTTGGGAGGCCGAGGCGGGCGGATCACGAGGTCAGGAGATCGAGACCATCCTGACTAACATGGTGAAACCCCATCTCTACTAAAAATACAAAAAACTAGCCGGGCGTGGTGGCAGGCGCCTGTAGTCCCAGCTACTCGGAGGCTGAGGCAGGAGAATGGCGTGAACCTGGGAGGCGGAGCTTGCAGTGAGCCGAGATCGCGCCACTGCACTCCAGCCTGGGTGACACAGCGCGAGACTCCGTCTCAAAAAAAAAAAAAAAAAAAAAAAACAAAACTTGCTGGCTTTTAATTTCTCCAGGAGAGAATACTCTGATCAAAACCGTGTGCTCAATTGAATCTGTATACGTGATTTCCAAATTTTGTTTATTTGATTAAATTAGTTGGAAATGAAAAATTTAAATTATTACAAAAATATAGAATTATCCAATGCAAAAACATAGTCATTCTGTAGCAGGATGAGCCATAGACAAGAACCCCTCAGACACCAAGTTGTAGAAGGAAAGGGTTTTATTCAGCTGAGAGCATCAGCAGACTCACATCTCCAAAAGCCGAGCTTCCCCAGTGAGCAATTCCTGTCCCTTTTAAGGGCTTACAATTCTAAGGAGGTCCGTGTGAAAGGGTCGTGATTGATTGAGCCAGCGGGGGTTACATGACTGGGGGCTGCATGCACAGGTAATCAAAACGGAACAGAACAGACAGGGATTTTCATGATGCTTTTCCATACAATGTCAAAATCTATAGATAACACAAGCAGTTAAGTCAGGGATTGATTTTTAACTACCAGGCTTAGGGCGCAGTGTTGGGCTCTCTGCCTGTGGATTCCATTCCTGCCTTTTAGTTTTTACGTCTTTCTTTGGAGGCAGAAATTGGGCATAAGACAATATGAGGGTGGTCTCCTCCCTTAATTCAAAATAATGAATAATCAGGTAATTTCATGTACAGAGTGTTTTTAAAAAAAACCAGATGGTATTATTGTTTAATTACTCACATTTTATTTGTAATTAAAATTAATGTGCTAGAAGATTTGAGATTTATTTTTTAAATCAGGTTAAACATTTCCTTGTAAGTATGTTTGACTGAATCGTTAATATTGTTAGCAAGCCTTGTAACCACTTAAGGAGTTCATTTTGCCTGCTGCCCAATAAAGCCAATTTATCAAGATAAGGGAATTGCAACAGAGAAAGAGCTTAATTCACCCAAAGCTGGCTGAATAGGAGACTGGAGTTTTATTATTACTCTTATCAACCTCCCCCAAAATTTAGAGGCTAGGGTTTTTCAATGATAGCTTTGTGGAGAGGGGAATGGCTAGGGAATGGGTGCTGCTGATTGTATGGGGATGCAATTATACAGGTGTGGAAAATGATCCTCATGCATGCAGAGTTCACTTTTGGGTTGGACTACAGGACCAGTTGGCAGGTCTGGGTGGAGCCGTTGGTCATTAGAAATGCAAAAACCTGAAAAGACATCTCAAAAGACCCATCTTAGGTTCTACAATAATGATGTTATTTGCAGGAGTAATTGGGGAAGTTGCAAATCTTGTGACCTCCGAAACAATGACTGGTAATTGTTTACATCTACACCTCAGCTGAATTCAGGCTCCTCTCAGCCTCCTAACCTGGTGGTCTTTCATTAGCTTTACAAAAGTGAGTTAGTTTTGGGAAGGGCTATTATCATATAAACTATAAACTAAATATCTCCCCAGGTTAAGTTGGCCTAAGCCTAGGAGTGACCAAGGGGGAAGTTTAGAGGGTAAAGGCAAGATGGGGGTTGGTTAGATCAGATCTCTTTCATCATTTTCTCACTGTTATAATTTTTACAAAGGCAGTGTATTAGTTCGTTCTCACACTGCTGTAAAGAACTACCTGAAACTGGGTAATTTATAAAGAGGTTTAATTGACTCTCAGTTCCACAGGCTGTACAGGAAACATGGCTGGAAGGTCTCAGGAAGCTTACAATCATGGCAGTAGATGAAGGGGAAGCAAGCATATCTTACCAAGGTGGAGCAGGAGAAGAGAGAGAGCAAAGGGGAAAGTGCTACACACTTTCAAGCAACCAGATCTCATGAGAACACCACCACAAGAACAGCAAGTGGGGAGTCCACTCCCATGATTCAATCACCTCCCTCCATCACCCCTGATACATGAAGATTACAATTTGACATGAGATTTGTGTGGGGACACAGAGTGAAACCATATCAGGTGGTTTCAGTCTTTATTTTTAAAACAAAATGTAAAATAAACTCCAATTAGCTTCAGACCAAACTTTTAAAAAATCAGAATTAGTTGATACTACATCTGTGTATACAAATCTCTGTGCACAAGTGAATTTTTAATTACTTTTTCTTTCTTTAAGAATTAAAAAGTATGTCTATGGAATCAATTGCTGGTAACTTTACTTTGCCTGAATTAAAGACCCAGGGAGATTTAATCTACATGTCTTGTAGCTGTCAGGCCTCTGAGCCCAAGCTAAGCCATCATATCCCCTGTGACCTGCCTGTACACATCCACATGGCCAATTCCTGCCTTAACTGATGACATTTCATCACAAAAGAAGTGAAAATGGCCTGTTCCTGCCTTAACTGATGACATTACCTTGTGAAATTCCTTCTCCTGGCTCATCCTGGTTCAAAAGCTCCCCTGCTGAGCACCTTGTGACCCCTGCCCCTGCCTGCCAGAGGACAACCCCCTTTGACTATAATTCTCCTTTACCTACCCAAATCCTATAAAACGGCCCTACCCCTACCTCCGTTCGCTGAGTCTCATTTTGGACACAGCCTGCCTGCACCCAGGTCATTAAAAAGCTTTATTGCTCACACAAAACCTGTTTGGTGGTCTCTACACAGGGATGCAAGTGAAAGTAGCCTGTAATTTTCTCTGCCTTTGTCCTAGTCAAAACAAGCCTGGTTGAGGGGGAGCAGAATAGAAGCAGTGAAGAAACTCACATTCCAGAATGCATGCTTCATTATTGGAATCTTTGAGCATAATAAATATTCTTATGTCTGGATGAAGACATTATTTAAGGTATGTTCTGATGGATTGAGAGGAAGGAGTTTCCAAGTTTTAGGTGCATGGGGATACATGACACCGAATTTTATCAAATTTAGACTTGGTAAGAGTCTCTGCATGACAATAATAAGAAATATGTAGTTTATTTCCTATAGGCTTTGAGCAATTTAGAATTTGAAGGGATTTTGGAGAACACATAGACTATTTAGAGAAAAAAACCCCAGAAGTCTAGAGAGGCAGAACGGCTTGTTCAAGGTCACTCCATTGGTTGGTAGTGAAGCCTGGAGCCAACTGCAGATTCCCTGAAGCCCTCTCACAATCTCTTTCCATTACCGGGCTTCCTTTGTGGGTAATTCAAACCATTAATGACTTTCAAATACATGGCTTTCTTTTCTTTTGAGTTAAAAAATTGTAAGTTAACCGTCTTTGAATCAGTAATCCAGAGCATTAAATAATATTTGTCTTCAGTTCCTCGAAACATAAACTAAGACCCAAAAGGAAACAAAACTAGACTTTGAATATCTCAGATATTTATTATAAAATCCCAGTATGGAAGTCATGCAGTTCTTTTTCTTTATGGAGGGATTCTCAGATTCTCATTCAGATTATCTGTTTTGCTTTGGTTGTTTAGATAAACAAATGTTTTAATTACAAATCTAGTGTTTTTCTGCAAGTTGAGTGACGTGAAGCATTGGAAAGTGTTGGTAAGAAATAGTATGGGTGAAATGGCAGTGAGTTCAATTGTTTGTGATGTATGTCCAATTTTGGTATATAATATATACTATATATGTATATATACTTTACGAAGTATAAAAATATACTTTAAAAAGTCATCTGCAGTCCTAGAAGATGGATGGCAAATATTAATATTTCAGTTTTCTGTGTCATTTTCAAGGGATTGGTAATGAGCTATTTTGCATGCTACATTCAGGAAGATTTTGTATATACAATTTTAAGAATTGTATATACAATTCTTAAAAAGCTAGTTAGAGGTGATCATCTAGAAGAGTGATCATGTAGAAGAGTTGATCAATGATCAGTGATCAATGTCCAGCATGCAGCGATACTAGTTTGATTTATAGCTACCTACTGGCATCAGTCAGTCTAGAGTCCTAACAGCAAGTGGCTTCAGGAAATTACTTGGGGTGTGGGGGGGTAGAGGGGTTGGGATGTGACTGCTGTGTCATTCCAGTGCTTCTCTTGGCCAGATAATTTTAAAAGGGCTTGCATTCCTCAGATAAAAAAGTTTATTTTCTTTCTCAAAGCAATAATAATAGTAAAGACCTGATAGTTGATGGCCAAATGGTGAAGAATATTAAATAATGTTGTATGTAAACATGTATGAACTATGCCATTTATAATAGTGAATTTGATTCATGTCAAAGAAAAAAAGAGTGTGCACAGTATACATTCTGTTCAATAAGTTGGGAACGTATAACACATTTTATAATGGTGTCTTTCAAAATTGAATATTAGTCTTGAAAATTATAAACCTTAACTGTTTGGAGAATATGTTTACATTGAGTACTACTGTCCTCAGGAATGCTAGGTTGTTTGGTTGTTTAGATAAGTAATAATAGCGCTATACGTTTTAGAAAGTTACTTTATAACTTTTTTTTAAAACAAATGATTTAATTACAAATCTAGTGTTTTTTTGCAAGTTGAGTGAGGCGTAGCATTGGAAGGTGTTGGTAAGAAACAGTATGGGTGAAATGGCAGTGAGTTCAATTGTTTGTGATGTATGTCCAATTTTGGTATATAATATATACTATATATATGTATATATACTTTACAAAGTATAAAAATATACTCTAAAAAGTCATCTGCAGTCCTAGAAGATGGATGGCAAATATTAATATTTCAATTTTCTGTGTCATTTTCAAGGGATTGGTAATGAGCTATCTTGCATGTTACATTCAGGAAGATTTTGAGGTTTTACCTGAATTTGGTGGAGAAAAACATGTTTTGAATGATTAGCCACGTTTGAAACAGGCAAAGAAAAGGGAAAGGGCACTTGTGCCATTTTTTCTCTCAATCTCTGACTTAGATCTATCATGGCCTATTTCCTTTTATTATCACTTTAATTTTTATGTTACTACTGCAAGCAATCAGTGTTTCTGTGTGTCTGAAATCTGATGGAGTTCAGTATTAGTTCTATGCTGTGGTGGGAAGGACAGGTGGATTAGATTTGAATCTCAGTTTTCCTAAAGGCTAGCATTAGCTTGAGCAATTTCCATGAGTCTCAGTTTAGCATCTATAAAATAGGCATAATAATACTTGTATTCTATGGATTTATGAGAATTGAATGGAAAATTATTAGTAAAACCCCAGCACTATATCTGAAGTTATTTACTTGCCTTCTTTCCCAGCCAGTGCTGGTATGCATTTGGGAACATAATGATACTGGTTTTAAGTAGACAAATCTGTTACACAATATTTGTACATTCTAAAGAATGATATACATGGGGCTTAAATACTATCCCGATTCCTCACTTGCCTAAATGTAGAAAACTGAGAAACGTCTATTTTACCTGAATGCAACTCTTCTGTGACTTGGTATAATTGATGTGCAAAGATATTTTACATGTTTATTTAAAACATTGTAACATTCTGAGAGATAAAAGTACAGAGACACAGTGTAAACTAATTAAAAGCAGATTAAGCATATAATATATTATATCAACATATAATTGATTTATTTAAGCAATTCTGTTTACCATAAATTTTAGTCAAGCCTTTGCACAGCAGATCTTTGTTCCAAACATACATTGCTTTTTCTTTTGTTTGCCATACAAATGAGTTTTATTTTCAGAACTGCAGCCTGTCCAAGCACACCCTCTACTGGTTTATGTCTTTGGTGCAACAACACTTAGGTCCTGACAAATGACATAACAAAAGAGGACCATTCACTTTTCAAGTAAAAGCAGGTAACCTTAGAAGGCAAGCATACAGACAAGCACACAGAGATTATATTTCAGATACCTGCCTTCTAGTCACTTATCACAGAGAGAGGATTGATTTCTGTGAATTTGTTGTTTTAGAATTCTGTACAACTTCTTAAAGCTTACAGCTAGAATGTATTCATTTCATACTACATGCATGGAAATTACACCATGTTTAGGCATAGCTTAAGAAAAGAAAGACACAATATCTCTAACTTCATGGAGAATATGTTCTGCCTAGAGTGCCAAACAGTAAAAAGTTAGTGTAATTTCAAATGTATACAAGCAATCTGCAGAAAAGAACACTGTATTGGGGCAGCACCTTTGTGTGTGGGTGGCGTAGGTCTTAACAATAGTTTCAAGGAGGATCTCTCTAAATGAGTGATATTGGCACTGAGACTTGAGTGTTGAGAAACAGTTGGACAAGCTAAAATCCAGGCACATGAGACAGCAAGGAAAGCATCCTGCAACGCAATACATCTTGGGGTGGTTAATGAAGAAAAATAAAAAAGAAGCCAGAGCATATTGAATGTGGGAGAAGGCTGATATTAAGCAGAAGTGGTAGACAGGAATCTGATGCTCTATAAGACCTGGAGATCACTGTGAAGTTTTTTTTCTTTTCAAGTGCATTGGGAAGCCATTTGAAGGTTTAAACAGGAGAGCAATGCCACTTAATTTATATTAAAAAAAAGTGACCCTAGCTGTTCTATGGAAATGGATTTTAGAGGAGCAAGGGTGGGAGCAGGAAGCAGAAAACCCAGCTATCACTGTGATTCAGGCTGAAGGTGATGTGTTTAAAAACAAAAAGCTGTAATTAAAGATACTGTTTTTTTTTTTTCCTTTTGGCAGTCTGGTGAAGCCTATAAAACTGTTTCAGAGTACCGTTTTAAAATGCATAATATAAAATAAATGAGGTGCCCAAGAATTCAATTGTACTGAAATGTAGTTATGAAAATATTAAAAAACAAATTTGGAAATATTAGTATATGCACTCCTTTAGTCACACATTTAATATAATAATTAGAGTGTGTCTGATAACCACTGTTATTTCCAGGCCATGATAAAAACAAAAATCATTATAATAGTGCTGAAATAGTAATTTTATTAAAAATATCTGTGACTTCTGTTGATGATGAAGTCAAAGGCACTGCATCTATGTTGCCAGTTTTTATATTGGAAGGAAATATTAACATTTCAGTTAAAAACTACCAAACATAAAGATACAATTTTTTGTACCTTCAAGTTTGTTGATTCCTTCCTTGCTTTGGTGGTAGAGGTGACAGAACTTGCTTATGAATTGACTTTGGGGAATAAAGAGACAAGAAAAAGAAAGGACCTAGGGATAGATTATAGCATAATTCAGGTGTGTAAATCTGTGTTGAAATGATCAAAATAATATCAACTGTGCCTAGGCCTAGGACGGATACTTTTATTTATCCAGATATGCAAGTTAGTGGGGATTCACTTTCTTGAACTGAACACAGGGTGAAGAGGATCCTCTGTCTGCTTCACAGTCACCTGGATCTCACACACTGATACCAATGCGACAGTGGGAGTGCCTGTACCCCAGACACCAGTGCCATGACTGTCCCTGAATCCAGAGCCATAGTCCTTCCACATGTGCCTGTGCTTCAGACTTTGACCTCCAAGTTTGCTGTATTGATGCCACTCATCAGTCACTGGTACCACAGACATTGCAAACAAGTCCACAAAACAGACCCAGTGCCAAGAGGGATTCCCTCAGCCACAACTTCCCCAGTGGGAGAAAAATAGATTGAGAGGATCTTTTTTGGTGGCAGTCATCACCACCAAAAGCCCCAACAACCCTCAGTGTCACTGCAGATATCCACAGTACTGGATACTGAGGATCCCTGCAATCTTCACCAACACTGACCTAAGATGATAGAGCTACACAGATACAACATGGCTGGCACCCTCACTGATACCAGAACTGCTGCACCCTATCCACGCTGTCCCCCACAGAGGAAGGTCTTTCCATAGTGAAACTAGCTCATAAAGTCTGCACAAGGTGACTGCTCCATCAAAACACAGATATCAACATAAAGCTAGGAGAAACATAATAAAACTAAAGAAACATAGCACCATGAAAAGGATATCATAATCTCCCAGTGCCTGACCCAAAGAAAAATAGAGCTATAAATTACCTGACAAATAATTTAAAATAATTGTTTTAAGGAAGTTCAGTAAACATTAATAAAGTACAGACAGACAATTCAGTAAAATCAACAAAATAACAAATGACTAAAATGAGAAATTTAACAGAGAGATATAAATAATATTTAAAAAAACAAACAAATTATGAAGCTGAAAAATACAATCAATAAAATGAAAAACGAAGAAAGAATCTGCAGACTTGAAGATAGGTTATTTGAAAATATACACTCAGAAGACAAAAATGAAAAAATAATGAAAAGGAGTGAAGAAAGCTTATAATATTTGTGGGACAGCATCAAAAGAGTAAATATTTGAGTTACAGGAATTAAAAAAGAAGAGAAAGACAAAGGGACAGAAAACTTAAAGAAATGATAGAAGAAAACTTTCTAAATCTGGAGACATATATAAATATCTAGGGACAGGAAGGTCAAGTGTCTTTAGGCAGATTCAATCCATACAAGACTACATTGAAACACATAATCAGACCATCAAAAATCACAGTCAAAGAGAGGATCCTGAAAGCACCAAGAGAAAAGAAGCAAATCACATATAATAGAATTTCAATAAGGCTAGCAGTGGATTTCTCTACAGAAGCCTTACAGACTAGGAGAGAGTGGGATCATATGTTCAAAGGAAAACATGTCATTGAAGGAAAAAACCTGCCAACCAGGAATATTGGACCTGGCGAAGCTGTTCCACAGAAATAAAGAAGAGATAAAGACTTTTCAGATAAACAAGCTGAGAGAGTTAATCACTATCAAGTCTGTCTTACAAAAAATGATAAATTATTCAAGCTGAAAGAAAAGAATACTGATTAGTAACACAAGGCCATGAAAGTATAAAATTCACTGGTAAAAGTAAACGTACAGAAATATTCAGAATACTGTAATAGTATAATGATGGTGTGAAAATAACTTATATCTTTAGTATGGAGGTTAAAGACAAAAGTACTAAAAATAACAGCTATAATAATTTGCTAAGGTGTACACAATATAAAAAGATTCAAATTGTGACATCAAAAACATAAAATGTGGGTAAAGGGGTCAAATAAAAGTGTAGAGTTATTTTATGCAATGAAAGTTAGGTCATCATCAGCTTAAAATACATTGTTATAACCATAAGATGTTTTATGTAAGCCTCATGGTCACCACAAAGCAAAAATCTATAGATATATATAAGATAAAAAGTAAGGAATCAAATCATACCACTAGTGGTAATTATCTAATCACAATGGATGACAGTGAGAGAGGAAGAAAGGAACAAAGGATTTAAAGATAAACCAGAAAACAATTAACAAAGTGGAATTATGAAGTTCTTACCTATCAATAATTACCTTGACTCTTAAGTAGATGAAATACCTGAATGGATTAAAAAAAAATAAGACCCAACTATATGCTGCCTACAGGAGACTCACTTCATGAACTTCAATGAGACACATTCATTGAAACTAAAAGGATAGAAAAAGATATTCCATGTGTTATATAGAGTTTATGGGAGGCCACTGTTTGGACTGAGCTCATACTCTAGGCCTCAGCAGACCACATCAAACTCAAATGGAGTCATTCATTCTAGGTACCATGTAATCAAACAAATCTGAAATGGGCCATTTTCTCCAAGCCTTGCCACCACAGGCTATAGGGCTTTGAGGTTCTAAATAAGCTTGAAAGGCAGTCCTAGGCCACAAGGACTTCAACTCCTAGGCAAATTCTAAGGCTGTGCTGGGTTCAGAGCCAAGGGACTTGTGATCACACCACCTAGTGAGACATCAGCCAGGGTGCCTAAGGTAGTGCTTGTGCCATCCCTCTCCTGACCCCAGGAAGTGCAGCTCACAGCTCCAAAAGAGACTTCTTCCTTCTGCATGAGGAAGGGAGAGGGAAGAGTAAAGGGGACTTTGTCTTACAACTTGGATATCAGCTCAGCCACAATAGGATATGGCAACAGGCAGATTTGTAAGGCCCTCATTCCAAGTTCTAGCTCCTAGATAACATTTCTAAACACACCACCGGCCACAGGGGAACCCATTGCCTTGAAGGGAAGAATCTGTCCTGCAAGATTCGTCACCTTATGACTAAAAAGCCTTTGGGTTCTCAGTAGTCAGCAGCAGTAGCAGTATGTACATGCCATGGACCGTGGGTGAGATTCTGAGACATACTGACTTCAGGTCTGACCCAGCACATTCCCAGCTGTGGTGGCTAGGAGGAGATATTCCTTCTACTTGAGAAAAGCCAGGGGAAGAGTAAAGGTAACTTTGTCTTGCAGCTTAGGTATCAGCTCAACTACAATGGGGCAGGGCACCAAATGGGCTCCTGGAGTGCCTGATTTCAAGCCTTGACTGTTGAACAGCATTTCTGGACCTTCCTTGGGCTAGAAGGGAGCCCACTGCCCTGAAGAGGGAGTGCCAGGCCTGGCAACATTCACTATAAGCTGACCGAAGAGCCCTTGGGCCTTAAGAGAACATTAGTGGTAGCCTGGCAATACTCCCTTTGGGCCTGTGGTGTTGGCCATGGGGAGAGACTTCTCTGCCTGTGGGAATGGGAGTGAAGAGTGGGAAGGACTTTATACTGTGGTTTTGTGCCAGCTCAGCTGCAGTAGAATAGGATACCAGGTAGACTTCTAAAATTCCAACTCCAGGTTGTGGCTCCTGGGGAGCATCTCTGGACCTGCCAAGGGCTAGGGGAACTCGCTGTCCTGAAGGAAAGGATGCAAGCCTGGCTGGCTTCACCACCTGCTGATGGTAGATCCCTAGAACCTTGAGCAAACATAGGCAGTAGCCAAGCAGTGGTTACGACAGGCCTTAGGTGGGACCCGGTGCTGTGCTGACTTCAGGTTTGACCTGGCACAGTCTCATTGAGACTTCTGTCATCCCTCTCCCAGCTTCAGGCAGCTCAGCACACACACACACACACACACACACACACACACACACACACACACAGAGAGAGAGAGAGAGAGAGAGAGAGAGACTTCGTTTATGTGGGAAAAAGTAATGGAAGAGAACAAGAGTCTCTGCCTGGTAATCTAAAGACTTCTTCCAAATCTTACCTAAGACCCCAAAGACAGTACCTCTATGAGTCTGCAAGAACTTAGACCACAGCACCCAAGTCCTTTGGAACACCTGGAAAGCCTTCACAAGATGGATGGATATAAGTAAACTCAGACTGCAAAGACTACAATAAATATGAATTCTTAACTGTTTAATGCCTAGACACCAATGAACATCTACAAGCATCTAGACCATCCAGGAAAACATGACCTCACCAAATGAACTAAAGAAGACACAGCTGGGTGCGGTGGCTCACGCCTGTAATCCCAGCACTTTGGGAGGCCGAGGCAGGTGGATCATGAGGTCAGGAGATCAAGATCATCCTGGCTAACACGGTGAAACCCCATCTCTACTAAAAATACCAAACAAAATTAGCCAGGCGTGGTGGTGGGCACCTGTAGTCCCAGCTACTTGGGAGGCTGGGGCAGGAGAATGGTGTGAACCCAGGAGGCGGAGCTTGCAGTGAGCCAAGATTGCGCCACTGCACTCTAGCCTCAGTGACAGAGCGAGACTCCATCAAAATTAAAAAAGAAAATAGGCGCCAGGGAGACACAGAGATATGTGACATCTCAGGAGATAATTCAAAATAGCTCTTTTAAGAAAACTCAAAGAAATTCAAGATAACACAGAAAATGAACTAAGAATTCTGTTAGACAATTTTAATTAGGAGATTGATATAATTAAAAAGAATGAAGCAGAAATTCTGGAGTTGAAAAATGTAATTGACATACTGAAGAATGCATGAAAGTCTCTTAATAGCAGAATTGATCAAGCAGAAGAAAGAATTAATGAGCTTGAAAACTATATGAAAATACACAGTCAAAGAAGATAAAAGAAAAAAAATAAAAAGTATGAAACATATCTAAAATGTGTAGAAAAACACCTCAAAAGGGCAAATCTAAGAGTTAATGGCCTTAAAATGAAGCACATGTGCATGAGAGAGCTAAAGATAAAAAATTTATTCAAAGGAGTAATAACAGAAAACTTCCCCAACTACAGAAAGATATGAGTATTCAAATACAAGAAGGTTATAGAACACAAAGCAGATTTAACCCAAAGAAGACTAATTCAAGACATTTAGTAATCAATCTCCCAAAGCTCAAGGATAAAAGCAGCAAGAGAAAAGAAACAACATACAATGGAGCTCCAATATGTCTTGTAGGAGACTTTTCAGTGGAAACCTTATAGACCAGGATAGTGGCATGAAATATTTAAAATGCTGTTGGAAAAATATCACTTTTATCCAAGAATGGTATATCTGGCAAGAATATCCTTGAAACATGAAGGAGAGATAAAGACCTTTCCAGACAAACAAAAGCTAAGGAATTTCATCAATACCAGGCATTTCCTACAAGAAATGGTAAATAGAGTTCTTCAATCTGAAAGAAAATGACATTAATGTGCAATGAGAAATCATCCGAAGGTACAAAATTTATTGATAATAGTAAGCACACAGAAAAACAAAATATAATTAACACTATAATTGTGGTGTGTAATCTCATATCTTAAGTAGAAAGACTAAAAGATAAACTGATAAAAAAATAATAGCTACAACAATTTTTCAAGACAGTACAATAAAATAGAAATAAAAACAATAAAAAGTTAAAAAGTGGGGAGATGAATTTAAAGTCTAGAGTTTCTACTAGTTTTCTTTTGCTTGCTTGCTTGTTTGTTTATACAATAAGTGTTCAGTTTTCACCAGCTTAAAATAATGAGTTATAAGATACTATTTGCAAGCCTTGTGGTAACCATAACTTCAAATCAAAAAATATATAACTGATACACACAAAATAAAAGACAAGAAATTACAACATACCATCAGAGAACATCACCTTCACTAAAAGAAAGATAGGAAGGAAAAGAAGATGACAAAATAACCAGAAAACAAATAACAAAATGGTAGGAGTAGGAGTAAGTCTCTATTAATGATAACATTGAATGTAAATGGGCTAAACTCTCCAATCAAAAGCCAAAGAGTGACTGAATGGATAATAAAGCAAGAAGTAACACACTTCACCTGTATACACATAGACTGAAAATAAAGGGATGGAAGAAGATATTCCTTGCGAATGGAAACCAAAAGGAGCAGAAGTAGCTACACTTAGACAAAAATAGATTACAAGACAAAACTATAAGAAAAGACAAAGAAGGTCATTATATAATGATAAAGAGGTCAATTTATCAAGAGGATATAAGAATTATGAATATATCTGCACCAACACTGGAGGATCCAGATATATGAAGCAGATATTATAAGAGCTAAAGGAAGAGGTGGACTCCCTTGACACAATAATATGGGGAGACTTCAACACTCCACTTTCAGCCTTGGACAGATCATCCAGACAGAAAACCAACAAAGAAACATCAGATTAACCTGCACTATAGACCAAATACACCTGATAGATATTTACAGAACATGTCATCCAATGGCTGTAGAATATACGTTTTTCTCTTCCAGAACATGGATCATTCTCAAAGATGGACTGTATGTTAGACCACAAAGCAAGTCTTAAAACATTAAAAAATTGACCACCATGTAATAAAACTATAGATCAATAACAAGAGGAATTCTGGAAACCATACAAACATGTGGAAATTAAATAATATTCTCCTAAATGACAAGTGGGTCAATGAGGATATCAACAAAGAAACAGAAATTTATTGAAACAATAATGGCAACACAGTATACCAAAAGCTATAGGACACAGTGAAAGCAGTACTAAGAGGAAAGTTTATAGCTATAAGTACCTATATCAAAAAAGTAGAAGAAGTTCAAATAAACAACCTAATGATGCATCTTAAAGAACTAGAAAAGCAAAGCCAAACCAAACCCAAAATTAGTAGAAGAAAAGAAATAATAAAGAACAGAGCAGAAATAAATGAAATTGAAATGACAAAAACAATGCAAAAGATCAATGAAACAAAAACTTGGTTTTTTGAAAAGAAACAAAATTGACAAAACTTTAGCTAGAGTAAGTAGGAAAAAGAGAAAAAGCTAATAAATAAAATCAGAGATGAAAAATGAGATGTTACAACTGATATAGCAGAAATTCAAAGAATCATTAGAGGCCACTATGAACAACTATTTGCCAATATATTGGAAAACCTAGAAAAAATGAGTAAATTTCTAGATACATACAACCTACCAAAATTTAATCACAAAGAAATAAAAAACCTGAACAGATTAATGAAAAGTAACAATATAAAAGCTATAATAAAATGTCTCCAAGCAAAGAAGAGTGTGGGACCCAATGGCTTCACTGCTGAATTCTACCAAACATTTAAAGGTGAACTGATGCAAATACTACTCAGACTATTCTAAAAATAGTGGAGGAGGGAATACTTCTAAACTCATTCTGCAAAGCCAGTATTACCCTGATGCCAAAACCAGACAAAACATATCAATAAAATAAAACTACAGACCAGTATCCATGATGAACATTGATGTAAAAATCCTCAAAAAATACTAGCAAACTAAATTCAAAAACACGTTAAAAAGTTTATTTATTGTGACCAAGTGGGATTTATCCCAAGAATGCAAAGATGGTTCAACATATGCAAATCAATCAATATGGTACATCATATCAACAGAATGAAGGACAAAAACCATAAGATCATTTCAATTGATGTTGAAATACCATTTGATACAATTCAATATCCCTCATTAATTAAACCCCCATTCCCATAGAAAAACGGGGTATAGAAGGACTATATGCCAGTGCAATAAAAGCCATATATGACAGACCCACAGCTAGTATCATACTGAATAGCGAAAGACTGAGCACCTTTCCTTTAAGATCTGGAGCATGACAAGGATGTGAACTTTTCACTGTTATTCAACATAGTGCTGGAAGTACTAGCTAGAGCAAGCAGACAACAAAAAGGGATAAAGAGCACCCAAATTGGAAAAGAAGTCAAATTGCCCCAGTTTGCAGATGATATGATCTTATATTTGGAGAAACCTAAAGACTCTACTCAGAAACTATTAGAATTGATCAACAAATTTGGTAAAGTTGCAGGATACAAAAAATCAGTAGCATTTCCATATGCCAACAGTGAACAATCTGAAAAGGAAATGTAAAAAGTAATCCCATTCACAATAACCACAAATAAAATTAAATACCTAGGAATTAACCCAAGCAAATAAGTGAAAGGTCTCTATAATGAAAACAGTAAAACACTGATGAAAAAATTGAAGAGGACACTAAAAAATTAAAAGATATTCCACATTGATGGATTAGAAAAATCAATATTGTTAAAATGTTGATAGTACCCAAAACAACTTACATATTCAATGCAATACCTATCAAAATAGCAATTACACTCTTTATAGAAATAGAAAAAACAATCTTAAAATTTATGTGGGGCCAGAAAAGACCCAGAATAGCCAATGATATCCTGAGCAAAAATATAAAAGTAGAGGAATCACATTACCTGATTTTAAGTTATATAATACTACAGAGTAATAGTAACCAGATCAGCATGGTAGTGGCATAAAAGCAGACACAAGACCAATAGGAAAGATTAGAGAATTCAGAGATAAAACCATACATCTAAAGTGAACTTATTTTCAACAAAGGTGCCAAGAACATATGTTGGGGAAAGAATGGTCTGTTCAATGAGAACACTTGGACAAAGGGTGGGGAGCATCACACATGGGAGCCTGTCATGGAGTGGGGGACATGGGGAGGGATAGCATTAGGAGAAATACCTATTGTAAATGATGAGTAAATGGGTGCAGCAAACCAACATGGCACACATATATCTATATAACAAACCTGCACATTGTACACATGTACCCTAGAACTTAAAGTATAATAATAAATTTTTTAAAAAAGAATGGTCTGTTCAATAAATGGTGCTGAGAAAACTATATATCCATATGTAGAAGAATAAAATTAGACCCTTATCTTGACATATACAAAACTCATTTTGATTTGACTTTTGTATATGTCAATAATCAAATCAAGAATGGATTAAAGACTTTTGTGTATATCCAGAGACATACACAAATCAGAATGAATCAAAGACTTAAATCTAAGACCTCTGTCTGTGGAACTACTAAAAGAAATTGGGGAAATGCTCCAGGACACTGGACTTGGCAAAGATTTCTTGAGAATTATCCCACAAGCATAGTCAAGTAAAGCAAAAATGGACAGATGCAATCACATCATGTTTAAAAGCTTCTGCACAGCAAAGTAAACAATCAACAAAGAGATACCACACAGAATGGGAGAAAATATTTACAAGCTACCCATCTTACAAAGGATTAATAACAAGAATATATAAGGAGCTCTAACAACTTTATAGGAAAAAATCTGAAAAATGGGCAAAAGATCTGAATAGACATTTCTCAAGAGAAGACATACAAAAGGCAAACAGGCATATGGAAATGTATTCAACATCACTGACCATCAGAGAAATGTAAATAAAATTACAAAGAGATATCATCTTACCCCAGATAAAATGGTTTTTATCCAGAAGACAGGCAATAACAAATGCTGGCAAGGATTTGAAGAAAAGGAAAGCCTTGTAAACTGTTGGTGGAAATGTAAATTTGTACAACCACTATGGAGAAAAGTTTTGAGGTTCCTCAAAAGACTAAAAATGGAGCTACCCTATGATCCAGCAACCCCACTGCTAGGTACATACCCAAAAGAAAAGAAATCAGTTTATCAAAGAGATATCTGCACTCCCATGTTTATGGCAGCACTATTCACAATAGCCAAGATTTGGAAGCAACCTAAGTATCCATCAATGAACAAATGGATAAAAAAAAATGTGGTACATGTACACAATGGATTACTATTCAGCCATAAAAAAGAATAAGATCCTGTCATTTGCAACAACATGGATGAAACTGGAGATCATTATGTTAAGTGAAATGAGCTGGGCATTGAAAGGGAAACTTCACGTATTCTCACTTATTTGTGGGACCTAACAATTAAAACAATTGAACTAATGGATATAGAGAGTAGAATGATGCTTATTAGGAGATGGGAAGGGTAGTGGAAGGTGTTGGGGGATATGGAGATGGTTAATGGATACAAAAAGTTGTCAGAATGAATAAGATATAGTGTTTGATAGCACAACAGGGTGACTATAGTCAATAATAATTTAACTGCACATTAAAAAATAACAATGAGTATAATTGGATTGTTTGTAACAGAAAGGATAAACATTTGAGGTGATGGACACCCCGTTTACCCTGATGTGATTATTGTGCATTGTATACCTGTATCAAAATATCTCACATATCCTACAAATATGTATACCCACTATGTACCCACAAAAATTAAAAATTTTTAGAACTATTTTTAAAGTTTTTTTAAAAAATTTAATTTCTATAGGTTTTCAGGGAACAGGTGGTGGTTGGTTACATGAATAAGTTTTTTAGTGGTGATTTCTGAGATTTTGGAGCACCCATCACCAGAGCAGTGTACACTGTACCCAATGTGTAGTCTTTCATCTCTCACCCCCCCACCCTTTCCCCTGAGTCCCCAAAGTCCATTGTATCATTCTTATGCATTTGTGTCCTCATAACTTAGCTCCCACTTATGATGAGAACATATGATGTTTAGTTTTCCATTCCTGAGTTACTTCACTTAGAATAATGGTCTCCAATTCCACACAAGTTGCTTTGAATGCCTTTATCTTGTTCCTTTTTATAGCTGAATAAGTACTGCATAGTATGTGTGTGTGTGTGTGTGTGTGTATATATATATATAAAAAACATTTTCTTTATCCACTCATTGACTGATGGGAATTTGGGCTGGTTCCATATTTTTGCAATTGTGAATTGTGCTGCTATAAACATGTGTGTGCAGGTATCTTTTTTGTATAATGATTACTTTTCCTCTGTGTAGATACCCAGGAGTGGGATTGCTGGATCAAATGGTAGATCTACTTTTAGTTCTTTAAGGAATCTCCATACTTTTTACACAGTTGTTGTACTAGTTTACATTCTCACCAACAGTGTAATAGTGTTCGCTTTTCACTACATCTATGCCCTCATCTATTATTTATTGCTTTTTTGATTATGGCCATTCTTGCAGAAGTAAGGTGGCATCACATTGTGGTTTTGATTTGCATTTCCCTAATCATTAGTGATGTTGAGTTTTTTTTATGTTTGTTGGCCATTTGTATATCTTCTTTTGAGAACTGTCTATTAATGTCCTTAACCCATGTTTTGATGGGATTTTTTTTTTTTTGCTAATTTATTTGAGTTCGAAGACAAACAAAAATGGAAACACAACATACCAAAACTTAATGATGCAGCAAAAGTGGTTATAAGAAAAAAGTTGATAGCAATAAACTTCTACATAAAAAGGTTTTCAAATAAGTAACCTAATTTTACACCTCAAGGAACTGAAAAAAGACAAATGAAACCCAGTGAGTATGAGGATGGAAATAACAAAGATCAGAGCAGAAATAAATGAAATAGAGACTGAAAAAGCAATAGAAAGTATCAATAAAACTAAGAGGTGGTTTTTCGAAGAAATTAGCAAAATTGGCAAACTTTTAGTTAGACTAAGAAAAAAAGAGAGAAGACTCAAATAAATAAGATCAGACATGAGAGGAGACATAACAACTGATACCACAGAAATACAAAGGATCATAAGAGACTACTTTGAAAAATTGTACACCAACAAATTGGATAACCTAGAAGAAATGGATAAATTTTTAGCCACATAAAACGTAACAAGACTAAATAATGAAGAAATAGACAATCTGAACAGACACATAATGAGTAGGGAGATTGAATCAGTAACAAAAAGTCTGTTGTAAAAGAAAATCTCAGGACTTGATGACTTTTCTGATGAATGCTACCAAGTATTTAAATAAGAACTAATACCAATCCTGTACAAACTCTTGAAAAAGGAGGCTTTCAGAGTTTTTCTTTTTGTTTAGTATTGCTTTGGCTATACAGGCTCTTTTTTGGTTTCGTATGAATTATAGTATTTTTTTCTAGTTCTGTGAAGGACGATGATGGTATTTTGATGGAAATTACACTGAATCTGTAGATTACTTTGGGAAGTATGGTCACTTTTGCAATATTGATCCTACCCATCCGTTAGCATGAGATGTGTTTCCATTTGTTTGTGTTATCTATGATTTCTTTCAGCAGTGTTTTGTAGTTTTCCTTATAGAGATCTTTCACATCCTTGTCTAAGTAGGTTTCTAAATTTTTTTTTTTTTTTTTTTTTGCAGCTGTTGTAAAATGCATTGAGTTCTTTATTTGATTATCGGGTTGGTTGTTTTTGGTGTATAGCAGTGTTACTGATTTGTGTACATTGATTTTGTATCCTGAGACTTTACTGAATTCATTTATCAGATCTAGGAGCTTTTTGGATGAGTGTTTTGAGTTGTCTAGGTATATAATCATATCATCAGTGAACAGTGACGGTTTGACATCCTGTATTCCAATTTGCATGCCCTTTATTTCTTTTTCTTTTTTCTTTTTTTTTTCTTTTTTTTTTTTTGAGACGGAGTCTCACTCTGTCACCCAGGCTGGAGTGCAGTGGCCAGATCTCAGCTCACTGCAAGCTCTGCCTCCTGGGTTCACGCCATTCTCCTGCCTCAACCTCCCGAGTAGCTGGGACTACAGGCTCCCGCCACCTCACCCGGCTTGTTTTCTGTATTTTTTTAGTAGAGACGAGGTTTCACCATGTTAGCCAGGATGGTCTCGATATCCTGACCTCGTGATCCGCCCGTCTCGGCCTCCCAAAGTGCTGGGATTACAGGCTTGAGCCACCGGGCCCGGCCTCTTTTTCTTGTCTGATTGCTCTGGCCAGGACTTCTAGTACTATGTTGACTAGAAGTGGTAATGATGGGTATCCTTGAAGTGGATAAGGAAAATGTGGTGTATTACACCATGAAATACTACTTAGCCATAAAAAGGAAAAAAGTACTGTGTTTTGTAGCTATATGGGTGGAGCTGGAAGCCATTATTCTAAGGTGAAGTAACACAGGAATGGAAAACCAAATATTGTATGTTCACATTCATAAGTAGGAGGTAAGCTATGAAAATGCAAAGGCATAAGAATAATACAATTGACTTTGGGGATTCAGGGGTAGGAAGGATAGGAATAAAAGACTACATCTTGGGTACAATGTACACTGCTCAGGTGACAGGTGCAGCAAAATCTCAGAAATTACCACTAGGGAACTTACCCATGTAAACTAAAATCACCTGTACCCCCCCCAAACTATTTAAATAAAATAAATAAAGAATGAAGGAGGAAGAAACACACATATGTGTTTTGGTGGGAGTCGGGGGAAGTTAGAGAGACACAGTTTTGGAAGAAAAAAAAGAAATGGAAGAGGAAGGAAAACTTTGAAAGTCGTTTTACAAGTCCAGCATTACCCAGATACCCAAACCAGACAAGAACACTACAAGAAAAGAAAATTACAGGCCAGTATCCCTGATAAACACAGACACAAATATCCTCAACAAAATACTAGCAAACCAAATTTAATAGCACATTAAATGTGTCATTCACCATAATCACATGGGATTTATCTCTGAGACAGAATGGTTCAGCATATGCAAATCAGTACATGTGATACATCACATTAACAGAATAAAGAACAAAAATTGTATGATAATCTCCATAGATGCAGAAAAGGCATTAAACAAAATTTAACATCTTTTTGTGATGAAAACTGTCCATAAATTAGATATAGAAGGAATATACTCCAGTACAATAAAAGTGTATGACAAATCTGTAACTAACATCATACTCAATGGTTAAAAGTTAAAAGCCTTTTCTCCAAGAGCAGGAATAGGAATAAGACAAGGATTTCCATCCTTGCCGCTTCTTTTCAACATAGTACTGGAAGTCCTAGCCAGAGCAAAGAGGTGAGAGAATGTAATACAAAGCATCTAAATCAGAAAGGAGGAAGTTATATTGTCCCTGTTGCAGATAACATGGTCTTATATCTAGAAAACCCTAAAGAATACACCAAAAACCTATGAGAACTAATAAACAAAGTCAGCCAAGTTGTAGTATTAAAAATCAGCATACAAAAATCAGTATCATTTCTATACATGGACAACAAACTCTCTGAAAAAGAAATCAAGAAAACAATCCCATTTACATTTCCTATAAAAAATAAAATATTTAGGAGTAAATTTAACCAAGGAAGTGAAAGATCTCTGATCTCTGTGCTGAAAACTATGATGAAAGAAATTGAAGAAGATACAAACAAATGGAAAGATACCTTGTGTTCATGAATTGGAAGAATTACTATTGCTAAAATGGCCATACTACCCAAAGTGATCTACAGCTTTAGTGTAATCTCTATCAAAATTCCAATGTCATTTTTCACAGAAATAGAAAAAATAATTTTAAATTTGTATGGAATCACAAAATACTTCAAATAGCGCCCCCCCCCAAAAAAAAAATCTTGAGCAAAAAGAATAAAGCCAGAGACATCAAAGTACCTGATTTCAAAATTGCTGAATGCTATAGTAATCAAATCAGCATTGCACTGGTGTAAAAACAGACCCATGGATGAGTGTAACACAATAGAGACCCCAGAAATAAATCCACACATTTATAGTCCATTGATTTTCAACAAGGCTGTCAAGAACACAGAATGGAGAAGGTATAGCCTCTTCAAAAAATGGTGTTAGGAATACTGGATATCCATAGGTGAAAGACTAAAATGAGAACCTTATCTCACATCATGTGCAACAATCAACTAAAAATGGATTAAAGACAGAAACATAAAACCTCAAACTGTAAAACTACTAGAAGAAAACATGGGGTAAAAGCTGATGATACTGGTATGGATAGTGATTTTTTTTTTTTTTTTGATATGACTCTCAAAGCACAGGCAACAAAAACCGAAATAGACAAATGGGATTACATCTAACTAAAAAGGTTCTGCACAGTTAAGGAAACAACACAGTGAAGAGACAAACCATGGAATGGGAAAATATATCTGCACAACATCCATCTGATAAGGGATTAATATCCAATATATATAAGGAATAAAACAACAAAACAAATAACCCAATTAAAAAATGAGAAAATATCTCAAATAGACATTTCTCCAAAAAAGACTTACAAAGGAGAAAGGTATATGATAAAATGCTTAACATCAGTAATCATGAGGGAAATGCAAATTAAAACCATAATGAGATACCACCTCATACCTGTCAGAAAGGCTATTATCAAAAAGACAAAATATAAATGTTGGTGAGGATGTGTATACTGTTGATGGGAATGTAAATCAGTACAGCCATTATGGAAAACGGTATGGAAGTTCTTCAAAAACTTAAAATAGTACTAATATATGATCCAAAAATTTTACTTTTAGATATATGTATAAAAAAACTGGTATGTTGAAGAGATATCTGCATCCCATGTTCATTGCAGCATAAATCATTAAAACCAAAATATAGAATCAACCTAAGTGTCCATCAACAGATGAATGGTTAAAGAACATGTGATAAATATACACAGTGGAATACTATTCAGTGTTAAAAAAGAAGGCAATCCTGCCATTTGCAACAACATGGATGAACCTGGAGGGCATTCTGTTAAGGGAAATAAGCAATGCACAGAAAGACAAATACCACATGATCTTACTTACATGGGGGATCTAATAAAGTTGAAATCATAGAAACAGAGTAGAATGGTGGTTAACAGTGGTTGATGGTTTGAGGAATTGGGGAGATGT
The DNA here is from genome assembly GCF_003255815.1 of Theropithecus gelada. Taxonomy (NCBI): domain Eukaryota; kingdom Metazoa; phylum Chordata; class Mammalia; order Primates; family Cercopithecidae; genus Theropithecus; species Theropithecus gelada. The sequence goes on from NC_037676.1 coordinate 76,723,164, forward strand.
TGGTCAAAGGACAAGAAAATTAGTTAAACAGAAGGAATAGGTTTAAAAGGTATATTGTACAACATGGTGACTATATTTAAAAATAATACATTATACACTTGCAAATTACTGAGAGTAGATTTTGTGTTATTACCATTAATATACCGTTTAAGTGTTATTACCAAAAAAGTATGTGAGGGAATACATATATAGTTTGATTTAGCCACTGTAAAACCTTGTAAAACATGTAAAACATATACATATATCAAGACATCATGATGTATACCATAAATACATATAACTTACTGGTCAATTGAAAAATAAAACAAAACTAAACCCCAAGTTACTTTTTTTCTCAAGGTAAAGAAACTAAAGAATGTCACTAGAAAACCAAACAGACCTTCTGTGGTTCAATATGACTAGAAGGGGATGGCTGTGGTGGCTCACACCTGTAGTCCCAGCACTTTGGGAGGCCTAGGCAGGAGGATTGCTTGAGGCCAGGAGCTTGACACCAACCTGGGAAGCCTAGTGAGACCCCTTCTCCACAAAAAAGTTTTAAAAAATGAGCCAGGCATGGTGGTGCATGCCTATAGTCCTAGCTGGTCAGGAGGGTGAGGTGGGCAAATCTCTTCAGCCTAGGAGGAGGAGTTCGAGATTACAGTGAGCTATGATGGCACCACTGCACTCCAGTCTGAGCAACAAGCAAGGCTATGTCTTTATTGATTTTTCTTTTTAGTTTTTCTTTTTTTGTAGAGACAGGGTGTCATTATGTTGCCCAGGCTGGTTTTGAACTCCTGGGCTCAAGCTATCCTTCCACCTTAGCCTCCCAAAGTGCTGGGATTACAGGCATGAGCCATTGGACCTGGCCCCTGTTTCTATTGAAAAAAAAAGACCTGAAGGACAGAGTCAATTTTCCTGGAAAATGAATTACTGTTTCTACAATAGTATATATCGTTCTTTTGGAGATTATGTTTGCAAGGTGATATGGTTTGACTGTGTCCCCACTCAAGTCTTATATTGAATTGTAGCTCCCATAACTCCCACATGTTGTGGGAGGGACCTGGTGGGAGATAATTGAATCATGGAGGCAGTTTCCCCCATACTGTTCTCGTGGTAGTGAATAAGTCTCACAAGATGGTTTTATAAGGGGAAACCCCTTTCACTTGACTCTCATTCTCTCTTGCTGCTGCCATGCAACAAGTGCCTTTTGCCTTCTGCCATGATTGTGAGGCCTCCCCAACCACGTGGAACTGTGAGTCTTTTCCTATTTGAATATCCTTTATTTCTCAGCTTGATTGCCCTGGCCAGAACTTCCAATGCTTTGTTGAATAGGCATGGTGAGAGAGGGCATCCTTGCCTTGTGCCAGTTTTCAAGGGGATGCTTCCAGCTTTTGCCCATTCAGTATGATATTGGCTGTGGGATTTTCATATGTGGCTCTTATTATTTTGAGGTATATTCCTTCAAAACCTGGTTTATTGAGAGATTTTAACATGGAGGGATGTTGAATTTTGTCAAAGGCCTTTTCTGCATTTATTGAGATAATCATGTGGTTTCTTTGTTTTTAATTCTGTTTATGTTATGAATTACATTTATTGATTTGCATATATTGAGCCAACCTTGCATTCCAGTGATGAAGCCTACTTGATCGTGATGGATACATTTTTGATGTGCTGCTAAATTCGGTGTGTCAGCATTTTATTGAGGACCTTTGCATTCATGTTCATAAAGGATATTGGCCTGAAGTTTTCTTGTTTTGTTGTATCTCTGCCAGGTTTTGGTGTTAGGATGATGCTGGCCTCATAGAATGAGTTAGGGAGGAGTCCCTCCTTTTCAATTTTTGAGAATAGTTTCAGTAGAAATGGTAGCAGATCTTCTTTTACCTCTGGTAGAATTCAGCTGTGAATCCATCTGGTCCTGGACTTTTTCTGATTGGTAGGCTATTACTGCCTCTATTTGAGAACTAATTATTTGTCTATTCAGGGATTCAATTTCTTTCTGTTTCAGTTTTGGGAGGGTGTATGTGACCAGGAATGTATCCGTTTCTTCTAGATTTTCTGGTTTATGTGCATAGAGGTGTTTATAATATTCTCTGATGGTTGCTTGTGTTTCTGTGGAGTCAGTGGTGGTATCCCCTTTATCATTTCTGAGTGTGTTTATTTGATTCTTCTCTCTTTTATTAGTTTAGCTAGTGGTCTATCTGTTTTATTATTTTTTTCAAAACATCAACTCCTGGATTCATTGATTTTTTGAAGGTTTTTTTTTGTGTCTTTATCTCCGGTTCAGCTTGGATTGGTTATTTGTCTTCTTCTAGTTTTGGGGTTTGTTTGCTCTTGGCTCTCTAGTTCTTCTAGTTGAGATGTTAGGTTGTTAACTTGAAATCTTTCTAGCTTTTAGATATGGACATTTAGTGCTATGAATTTCCATCTTAACACTGCTTTGGCTGCATCCCAGAGCTTCTGGTACACTATGTCTTTGTTCTCATTAGTTTCAAAGAACTTCTTGATTTCTGCCTTAATTTCATTATTTACTTAAGAGTCATTCAGGAGCATGTTGTTCAGTTTCCATGTAGTTGTGTGGTTCTGAGTGAATTTCTTAATCTTGAGTTCTAATTTGATTGCACTGTGGTCTGAGAAACTGTAATGATTTCAGTTCTTTTTACTTCTGATTATGTAATCAATTTTAGAGTAAGTGCCGTATGGCAATGAGAAGAATATATAGTTTGCTGTTTTGGCATTGAGAATTCTGCCCTTCTTTGTTTTTATTGATCTTTGTTGGTTTAAAGTCTGTTTTTTTTTTTTTTCAGAAAGTAGGATCACAACCCAGCTACTTTTCTGTTTTCCATTTGCTTGGTAGATTTTTCTCCCTTTCTTTATTTTGAGCCTATGTTTGTCTTTGCATGAGAGATAGGTCTCTTGAATATAGCATACTGATTGGTCTTGGCTGTTCATCCAGTTTGCCATTCTGTGTTTTTTAAATGGAGCATTTAGCTCATTTACATTTAAGGTTAGTATTATTGTATGTGAACTTGATCTTGTTCTCACGATGCTAGCTGGTTATTTTGCAGACTTGTTCCTGGGTAATGGATTTTCCTTTCCATATTTAGTACTTCCTTCAGGATCTTTTGCAATGCAGGCCTTGTGGTGACAAATTCCCTCAGCATTTGCTTGTCTGGAACAGGAACTTATTGCTCTTTCATTCATGAAGCTTAGTTTGGCTAGATATGAAATTCTGGCTTGGAAATTATTTTCTTTAAGAATGTTAAATATTGGCCCCCAATCTCTTTTGGCTTGCAGAGTTTCTGCTGAGAGGTCTGCTGTTAGTTTGATGAGCTTAGTGGGTGACCAGGTCTTCCTCTCTGGCTGCCCTTAACATTTTTTCTTTCATTTTGACCTTAGCAAATCTGATGATTATGTGTCTTGGGGTTGATCTTCTTGTAGAGTATCTTACTGGGATTCTCTACATTTCCTGAATTTGAATGTTGGCTTGTTTTGCTAGGTTGAGGAAGTTCTGCTAGACAATATCCTGAAGTATGTTTTCCAACTTGATTCCACTCTCCCCCTCTCTTTCAGGTACCCTAATCAGTCATAGCTTCAGTCTCTTTACATAATCCCATCTTTCTTGGAGGTTTTGTTCATTCCTGTATTAGTCCATTTTCACAGTGCTATAAAGAAATTCCTGAGACTGTGTAGTTTATAAAGGAAAGAAGTTTAATTGACTCACAGTTCCACATGGCTGGAGAGGCCTCAGGAAACTTACAATCAGGACACAAGAGGAAGAAGCACCTTCTTCACAAGGTGGCAAGAAAGTGTGAGAGAGCAAGAGAAGGGGAAAAAGTCCCTTAACATCAGATCTCATGAGAACTCACTCATTATCATGAGAACAGCATAAGGGAAACTGCCCTCGTGATCCAATCACCTTCCCCCAGGTTTCTCCCAGAAATAAGGGGATTACAATTTGAGATGAGATTTGGGTGGGAACACAGAGCCAAATCATATCATTTTTGCCCATGGCCCCTCCAAATCTCATGTCTTTCTTACATTTCAAAACATAATCATGCCTTCCCAAAAGTAACAGTACCCCAAAGTCTTAACTCATTCTGGAATTAACCCAAAAGTCCAAGTCCAAAGTCTCATCTGAGAGACAGCAAGCCCTTTCTGTCTATGAGTCAGTAAAATAAAAAAGCAATTAGTTCCTTACAAGATACAATGGGTGCACAGACATTGGATAAATTCTCCCATTCCAAATTGGAGAAACTGGCCAAAACAAAGGGGCTGTGGGCCCCATGGAAGTCCAAAATCCAGCAGGGCAGTTATTACATCTTGAATCTCCAAAATGATCTCCTTTGACTCCATGTGTCATATCTGGGGCACACTGATGCAAGGGGTGGGCTTTCACAGCCTTGGGCAGCTCGTTTGTGGGCTTTCATTGAGTGCCTGTAGCTTTTTTGGTACACAGTGCAAGTCATTGATGGAACTACTGTTCTGGAGTCTGGAGGATGGTGGCCCTCTTCTCACAGTTCCACTAGGCAGTGCCCCAGTGGGGACTCTGTGGGGGGGCTCCAATCTCACATTTCCCTTCCACGTTGCCCTAGCAGAGGTTCTCCATGAGGGTTCTGACCCTGCAGCAGACTTCTGCCTGGACATCCAGGGATTTCTGTACATTTTCTGAAATCTAGGTGGTGGTTTCCAAACCTCAGTTTTTGACTTCTGTGCACCTACAGGCTCAACACCACTTGTAAGCTACCAAGGCTTGGGGCTTGCACCCTCTGAAGCAATGGCCTGAGCTATATACTTTGGCTGCTGTTAGCCATGGCTAGGACATAGGGTGCCGTGTTCCAAGACTCACAGAGAAGCAGGGGCCCTGGGCCTGGCCCATGAAACCATTTTTTAAATGATGGTTAACAGACCTGTACTTTAACTATGTTTAATATGTTCAAAAAATTTAAAAAGAAACAAAATAATTGGGAAATTTAGCAAAAGACTGAAAAGCACTAAAAGAGCTAATGAAAATTCCAAAACGAAAAATATTCAGTGACTAAAATTAAGACTTCGTGGGATTGCATAACAACACAGTAGAGAGAGTTGAAGAAGAATTAGACTATCAGAAGATAGATTGGAAGAAAATATTTAGGCTGAAGTATAGATAGAAAAAAGGGTGGAAAATTTAAAAAACAGCATTAGAGGTAAAAAGGCTATTGAGAAAAGTATTTACATATATAGAATGAGACTTGTAGAAATTAAAGTGTGAGAAAAAATGGGACAGAAATACAATATTTGAAAAGGTAGTGAGTGAGGATTTTCCAAGACGAATCAAAGACACCCAGCTACAGACTTAAGAAGTGCTAGAAAGCTATTTCAGAATTGTTAAACAAACAAACTACACTTAGGCACTGCATACTCAAATGTTTAAAAGTATAAAATAAAGAAAATCTTAAAAGTATTCATAGAAAAAGACAGAAGGACTTCAAAGGAGCAATAATAGACTGAGAGTTGGCTTCAACAACTCTCAAAAAACAAAAGGAAACCAGAGGACAATGGCATACCTTTGAAGTGCTGAAAGAAAATAACTGTGAAAACAGAATTTTACACCCAGCAAAAATATTCTTCAAACAGGTGAAATAAAGGTATTTCCAAATGAAGGTAAGAGATATTCTTAACAGTATACCTAGGCTAAATAAAACACTTAGGTGTATTTTTTCAGACAGAAGGGAAATAGTCTCAGCTGAAAGCCTAGAGATACTGAAAAGAAAGAAGAGCAATGGAATAGGTAGATATGTGGGTAAGTCTGAGTGAATACTGGCTATATAAAGATATAATAGACCGTGCGCAGTGGCTCACGTCTGTAATCCCAGCACTTTGGGAGGCCAAGGTGGGCGGATCACAAGGTCAGGAGATTGAGACATCCTGACTAACACAGTGAAACCCCGTCTCTGCTAAAAACACAAAAAATTAGTTGGGTGTGGTCGCATGCGCCTCTAGTCCCAGCTAGTCGGGAGACTGGGGCAGGAGAATCACTTGAACCCAGGAGGTGGAGGTTGCAGTGAGTCAGGATCTGCACTCCAGCCTGGGTGACAGAGCGAGACTCTGACTCAAAAAGACATAATAATGTCTTATGGTCCTTAAAATATCTATTGAATTGAAAGGAACAATAGTAGCAAACAATTTAGGAAGGGAGTAAAGAATAATGTAAAGTGATGAAACTACTAAGTTGTTTTAGGCATCTCTGCAGTGCTACCAGTAGAACTTTCTTTCATGATAAAAATATTCTATATATGTGCGATCCAACATGCTGACAGAAGTCACATGTGGCTATTGAACAATTTAAATTTGACTGATACAACTGAATAACTTAATTTTTAAAGTTTTTATTAATTTAAATTTAAATTGCCACATATGGCTAATGACTGTTGTATTGGACTGGACAGTAACCAGATACACATAAAATAATAGTAAAGTAACTACTAGGCTAATGGAAATATTATCTCAAAATAATAAAATATAAAACAAAAACAATATAATCAAATATTATATATAAAAATAATAACACATAAGGTTAGACACAAAGGAACCTAGAATAAGGGGGACAAATAAAAACAAATAATAGGATGGCATATGTAAAATAAAATATACTAGTAATTACATTAAGTGAACAAATTAGAAATAAAGATTGTCAGTCTAGATTTAAAAACTCTATGTTACTTTTAAGAGGCAAACCATTAAACATAAGAATATAGCAAAGTTTAAAAGTAAAAGGGTAGAAAAACATTCACCATACAAAGACTTAAAAGCTAGCAGAGCTAAATTGATGCTAGACAAGATGTTAAGCTAAAATATTACTTGAGAAATAAAAAAAGCATTTTATAATGATAAAATTCTTACTCCACTAGAAATATATAGCAATTCTAAATTTGAATGCACTTAATAACATAAACTCAAAATATACACAAAAAGAACTAAAAAGAGAAATAGATAAATTCTCAAGCATAGAAGCTGATTTAACACCTCTCTTTCATTAAGTGATAAAAAAGACAGAAAAGTGGCAAGACTGGAAAATTTAAATAGCAAATGCAGATCATTTAACCACTTCTGGTGATGGGACCAGCTTAGAAATCTTTTCTCCAGGTTCCCATATGGTATTTTTAAGGGAGTATTTCTCGTTTCTAACTGTGAGACACAGATTGCTGTTAAGCCATGCTTATCAGTCCTGATAGCTGATAATGGCATTGCAGCTTAATTTTTATAGTTCTTTGCTTTTCTTTCAAAGTACTTTTCCCAGAACTCTCATATCTGCAATGGTTATCTTTCTTTTGTAGATTAGGAAATGTCAGCTTAGATACTAAATTACTGTCAGTTTCGCGAATGATAAGTGTGTGCGATAATGCTAAGATCCAAGTCTTTTGACTCCAAATCTTCTGTTCCTTCTACTAAGATGTTGTAGAAGAGATGGCTTGTTTGAAACTTTTAATCTAACTTGGAACCCTTGATATTCAATAACTATCTGTTGCTCTTTGTTGAGCACCAGCCCCTTGCCTCTCTTGAAGGGCTGCTGGGTAATGAAATAAAACGAACATGGAGTCTGAAGACCAGAGTCTAAGAACTACCTGCTGGTATTGGTCAAGAAACGTAAATCTCCCTGGTTCTCAGTTTCCTCATTGTTAAAGTAAGGGTGATATTGCCCACTTCATATAGAGTTATTAAGAGTCTTAGAGGGGGCCGGGCGCGGTGGCTCAAGCCTGTAATCCCAGCACTTTGGGAGGCCGAGACGGGCGGATCACGAGGTCAGGAGATGGAGACCATCCTGGCTAACACGGTGAAACCCCGTCTCTACTAAAAAATACAAAAAACTAGCCGGGCGAGGTGGCGGGCGCCTGTAGTCCCAACTACTCAGGAGGCTGAGGCAGGAGAATGGCGTAAACCCGGGAGGCGGAGCTTGCAGTGAGCTGAGATCCGGCCACTGCGCTCCAGCCTGGGCGACAGAGAGAGACTGCGTCTCAGAAAAAAAAAAAAAAAAAAAAAGTCTTAGAGGGATAAGATATATATTTCCCAGGTTACCCAAAGAGATGGTAAAAATCACAAATCAACAGTTATCTGGCTTTACCATGACTTGCTCTATGAGATTCCTGGTGCATTCAATTCTGGATGCCACTAGCAATGTCTCAGACTCTTTGTTGCTTAGTCTTATTGAAAAATTATCAGAAGAATACAGGAATAAGTAATATCTGGGTCCTGCCTGTAAGAATATTATTGTTCCAATGAGAACACCTGGGCACAGGAAGGGGACCATCACACACCAAGGCCTGTCATGGGGTTGGGGGAGGGGGGAGGGATAGCAATAGGAGATATACCTAATGTAAATGACGAGTTAATGGGTGCAGCACACCAACATGGCACATGTATACATATGTAACAAACCTGCACGTTGTGCACATGTACCCTAGAACTTAAAGTATAATAACAACAACAAAAAAAGAATATTATTGTTCCATTTTCATAGGCTCTAGGTATGATATTAAACTAAAACAAAATTTTGAGGCAGCAATATCTAAAGGAGTGATAATCCATAATTGAGTGTGTGTGCTAAACTTAGTTTTATGCTTTAAATAGAGGGTTACCCTAGGCTAATGCTTCTCAGATATGAATATGCGTACAGGTTATCTCGGGATCTTGTGAAAATGCAGATTCTGATTCAATGGGACTGGGACGGGCAGGCAATTCTGAATTTCTAACCAGCTCCCAGGTGATACCAATGTGGCTGATCCAAGGAGCACACTAAAAAGTAAGATCTTATATGACTTTGAAAGAAAATAATTTGTCCTGGTAAGTGTTCTATTTTTTCTGGTTAAAATGCTTCATTACAAATAATGCCAGCTTATTTCTGGCAATGTTAAATGAAAAGGAAATGTATTAGAAGGATACCAGATAGCTCACAGTATTGATGGAGATGTTGGGGAACCATGTTCAAGAAAGTAGTAGGATAAAAGAGAGGTAAGGCATGGCCGAGATCATCTTAGGAAGTCTGTTCAAGACTCCACTACTAGGAACAGCTGTGCTAGACCCTCCCCACAGCAGTGCTGGAGTCTTGGCTGCCATATATGTGACAAGTGATCTTTGACTGGCTTTGAACCTGTGCATCACTCTCTAAAGAGATTCAAAGTCCCAGGCTTGAGACATTGATTAACTATGCTGAAATCACAATCCTTCTCCCAGCTGCTAGAACTGCCTGCCTTTCCTTCAAGCAAGATTCTGCCTCTTACCCATTTTGCTATTTCCAATAAATACAAAGTGTATTTGAACATTGGTATTGAAGCTCAAAATGGCAAATGCCACAACACTCAAATCTTAGAAAGGTGGCACCAACAAGAACTCAGAGTCCCAATGCATCCTTTTGAAGAATGTAATTTCTTGGGATGTTACGAAACTTGCTAAAGTTTTCGTATAAAGTTAGTAAGAAGAAGTAAGACTAGAATTTTCAAATTATTTCCAATTTTCACCCTGCCCATTTCCTGAATCCTTTGAGGACTTTTCATTTGTTGTGTTAATTAATCATTTTACATATGTTTATGAGAAAAGTTGAGCAGATGGGAGATTTCAAAAGCCCATGCCATTTCATGGTCTGCTCTGTGGATTCTAGGGAAGAGAGTTACTGTTATGAAAAAGACTGATAAACTGTGACAATAGAGTAATAAAACTGGATTTATTTAACACAGAAACTTGCAATCTCTTTACTATATAAGTGCATTTAATAAGAGGCTGGAAAAGATAAAAATAGGTAAAGAGAAACATATTTCTATGTTATATTGAATAGGTAAAATATTTTAAGTGAATGTACCTTTAATGGAGTGTAGATGAAATTTTGAATTAAAAATTAGAAACTTTAAAAGTCAGAGGGAAAAATTTTACAATGTTTCTTTAAGAATTATCAAATGAACTTTTTTTTTTTTCTTTTTAAAAAGGTACATAAACACACACTCACATACAACTATTTCCTTCATGGCTGAGCCTTAGAGATTCCAAGTTATTTTTGGTTGTCAGATTTTAACCAAAAGGAAGTTTTATGGCTGAGTTAAAAGCCCCCAAAAGCAAAGGTTACAATGGAAATGCTGACAGAGTCCATGCCATGGCAACATTTTTGAGTCTAGTTTTATTAAAACAATAAACAACTTTTGTTCAAAGTCAAGTGGATGTAAAAAACAAAAAAGCAAAAGAGAAAGGCCCCTTCCTGCATTTAATACCTAATCTCTCTGTTATTTTCTTGCCTGGGTTTTCATCCTGAGCTTGCTGGGTCTCATATGCAGTGTACGGATTTGAAATCAACCCTTGCACACCAGCTCCTTATAAAAAAGACAATGAAACATGAGGAGAGAAAGATCATGGCTGCATTAGCTAAAGTGGATACTAAGTGTATACTCATTTAGGGCACTGGGTATACTTATAACTGATCAACGAATCTGTGTTTCACATTTCCTAATTGTCTTTGTATGCACTTTTGTGCCAGATTATCATCTAACAAATTATACCTGTTTCCTCTTTTGTTGCCAAGTGACACATCAAGGTCTAAATAATACCTCAGGTTGTACACACGTACATGCTCCAGGGAGACCAGAAGGCTCACGTTGCACAAGGTGGTTAGCAGATGGGTGAAGCTAGTTAATGCTTCTCCCGTTTAGTGTCTACAAAGGGAGCCTCAGTGACTCTATGGGGTGTGGGGTCATGGGGAGAACAATAGTACTTTATTCTTCTTGGCCATTTTCTCACCAGAAGTGATTCTGTGCATAGTGTTTAAAAATAACATGAATCTAGCAGAAAAATAAGAACCATTCAAGAAACAGCTAGAATACAAAAAATAAATATCAATGAAACCAAACTAAAATATAAAGGAAACCAAATTGAATATGCTGAAATGCCCAGAAAAGACATTTTTTTTTAAAAAAAGCCTTTGCATTTACAGAAGGTTATTGAAAATAACAAAAGGGAATAAGATGTTTAAAAAGTAACAGTGAGCTGGAGGCAAAAGGGCAGTGAATTGGTGAGAAATTTTCCACTGCCCAGGGAAGTGCCTGAACCCAGCAGAACAAATGAACCCAAATTTGTTGTGCAAATTAAATTATATGGGAGGTTTGGTGGTTACATCTTCCAGTTACCAAGTCCTATCTGTTTGGACCAGGCATTCTCAAACCAGACTGAAAATCAGAATCACCTGTGTGCCTGGGTCACACCCCAGAACAATTAAATGGAAGTCCTGGGGTCTTGGGGATGAGATGAACATCAGTACTTTTTAAAGCTCCTAGGTGATTGCCTGGTGCAGCTGAGGCTATGAACCACTGACTTAGAGGGACCCAGCTGCCCTGGAAATATTGGCCTTTCAGCTGAAGAATAACTACAGATGTTTGTGGCAGAACATTTCCTCAAGGCAATTTACTGAGCCCCGCTGACTGTTCCCAGCAGTCACAATTCGGTTCTGTGGCTCAGAGCCCATTGGTAGAATGTGTATAGCAGATGTTTGAATGACATTAACAAATGGAAGCCTCCAAATCTTTCCTTGTTTAATAAGTAACAGCAGGTCCTTGTTTAAATAGTGATCATTAGTGATCAACTTTAATCCTTTGAGTATAAATCTCCCATTTCTTCTTCTCTTCTATAAACTAGCTGACCTTTGGATGCACATTGTGGATGGCAGCAAACTGGAATTTGGACTAGTTGAGTAGTCAGTCAGAGTTCTATGCACTCCATCTCATGTAGTTAGTAAGACTGAAATTATGGAAGGTGGTTGATTATTCTAGACATCTGAAGGATTGTTCTGAACTCAATCAATTTCTTCTTCATCAGCTGTTCTCAGGGCCAAAATGCTGAAAAGAGTGGATACCATTTGGGATATGGAAAGGCCAAAGTCAAACCCAGCTGGGACTCAGCAATAGAAATATTCCTTTTCCTCGTGTACTTTTAAAGTTTCATGTTTTAGTCACATTTTCACGATTATTAACTGTTACTTTGGGCAAAGGATTGTTTCTAAGAAGCCAATGAATTGCACATATACAAACAGGCTGTGTTTCGGATCCATTTGTAGGAAACACCTTCTCAGTCCTCTGTCTCTTATAACACTGTGGCTCCTTATGAATGCACCTGCAGGAGAGGCACACACTATGTCACTCAGCCCTGGCTGCACCCTCAAGCAGGTGGTGTGTGGGTGCTTTAGCAGCTCTTTGAAGAACGTGATGCAGAACCATGAGCTAATGAGGAGTACTGGGCACTGTCCACCTGCAACAGTATACTGCTCAGCAAATGTTCTCATCTAGCAAAGCAGCTGCCCTTTGTCCACACTCCAATTTAGACAGAAGGCAAATGAAAAAGGACACACACAATTTTTAGTTTTCATTCTCCTTGGAAACATTTCAAAAAACTAAGTAAACAACTGCCTCCTCCCCTCCTCTACCTCCAGGCCCTTTGGGAGCAACCCCTTAAAGCAATTGATGGTTCTTTGGGAGCAAAAATAAAGAGAAAGTGACTTCCTTTTTGAACTACCTTAATCTGTGAGAAAAAAAACTCTAAGTGATATGATGGGTGTAACAAGTCTATGTTTATCATGATTTATTGTTCACAAAGGGCTTTCTATAGATGATCTCATGTATTCCTTACAACTTCCTTGTGAAGATTTTGGAAGAGGTATTGCCATCCTTCCTAGACTAATAGGGACTAGAAAGGGTGGCAATATCTCTTCCAAAAACTGAGACTTGTTGATATTAAGTGAGTTGCCTCAGCAGTCAATGGCACTTTAAAATGTGTTTTACCTATTTTATAGGATTTTTTACATGTTGTTTTTAACAATGGGAAGGGGATAGCCACTAGGGATACCAATATACACTATTCTGAGCCAAAGAAGCCAAGTTAAAACATACCTTCATGGCACTTGAATTCTTTATAAAGTAATTTTTGAAGTTGAATTGAGACTACCTGTTTAGAAGCTTGATTATAAACCCTTGGCTAGTTCTCTGACTTGCATATTTGTGTTCTGCTATTCCGTGGTCCTGAGACCAGCCTCAGTCCCCCAGGGTTTTCTAATTATAGACCTCTTTCCTCTTTACAATAAACCACTTATCACTTTGGGTCAACTTTCAACCAAACAAATCTCATTCAGGTAGGGGTCCTAAGTGGCTTCATCCTCTTAAACAAAGGAAAACCAAGATGGAAACAAGACAGGGAGCATTACAGTGACTTGTGCGCAGGTAGTGACCAATAGCTACTGGGTTTTCCCAAAAACACAAAATCAAGCAGATCAAGGTGAAAGGGTGGGGAAGTGGTGCTGACAGTGGCAGAGAGGGTCTGAAAGGATTTTCTTGCTTGTCTCCAAGCTCTCAAGATTTGCAGGTACAAGAGCTCATCCAGGGGCCAAGTGCCATCTGTTCGTCAGAGACCATGCACGCACTGTGGGCCTTAGGAAGAAGAAAGTCAACTGCAAAAGGATTCTAGAAAAACATAGGTATCCGGTCTTATATGCCATCTGGAAAATGCATAGTTTCCATGACTGGAAGTAAGAGGGTACCTCACAAGTCAAGACTGTCCAGTTTGCCTCAGGGTCTGCTTGTAGTTAAAGTATTTTTTTTTTTTTTTTTTGACGTGGAGTCTTGCTCTGTCACCCCGGCGGGAGTGCAGTGGTGCAATCTTGGCTCACTGCAACCTCTGCCTCCTGGGTTAAAGCGATTCTCCTGCTTCAGCCTCCCGAGTAGCAGGGACTACAGGTGCGTGCCACCACGCCTGGCTAATATTTTGTATTTTTAATAGAGGCAGGGTTCACCATGTTAGCCAGGATGGTCTCCATCTCCTGACCTCGTGATCTGCCCACCTCAGCCTCCCAAAGTGTTGGGATTACAGGCATGAGCCACTGCACCTGGCCTAAAGTAATTTTTTAAAAAGTTATTTATTTTAAAACATTTTGTATTAATTACATTTATCCCCATACTTCTAGAGAAAGGGTGAAAAAACACTTTTGCACATTATCTGGGAAATTACATACAGTGCATTGCTGGAAGTAATGGGCTTGGGATCCATAATACAATATTTTTAGTGATTATGATAAAAGTAGAGAATGATACACATTTTGAGAAACAATACTTTTGGTATCATCTTTATGATAATGGTATTAGAATTTATTGTGAGTTCTGGGATTCGTATATCTTTTATTTATGATAGTACTTTGAAATTTTCTAATTCTCTACACCAACTTTGAATTTAAATAAGAGAGAGACAACTAGACACTAGAACTAGGAGAGTTACAATCATTTAGTCAAAACTACAATTTTTATGAGAACCGAGGGTCAGGGAAGTTACATGATTCGCACAACATCAGACATCTTTTTAGAGGAAGACCTGGAACTAAAACTGAGGAAAAGATGCAGTGGATTCTTTTTCCTTTTTTGTGCATAAATTTCTTGAATCTTTTCAAATACATTGCGTGGAAACCACTCAGCAAGCAGGTAAGAAAGGGTGTTTGAAATACAGGATTCTCTCAGAATGCTACAGCCAGTCAAAGTCAGCAGTGGCTGCCTCTGGCTGACCTTTAGGCAACTTTTATAATTCTGGCTGCCACCTTTTTGATTTTTTGGTGCAACTTAGTTGTCAGTTTAGCAGTTTATGAAGTACCAATACTAAATTTCTCGTTTTTTTCCAGTAAAAATAAAACAAAATATAGGGATTTAAGAATTCTATTTACTTATGCGTATCTCGATTAGTCTATAAACTTCATGAAGTCAGGAAGTGAACTGTCTTGTTCACTGTCATATTCCTGGCGCTTCGCACACATTAGGGGCTCAATAAATACTGGTGTCTTTTGCAGATTTTTAACTACCTGACATGAAATTACCAGTAAATACTTGGGCATGCATTGAAAATATCTGCCTATATGAAGTGTTTCTCAGGTCTAGGGTAAATATACTTTTAAAAATCTCTCTAAAACGGCTAGCTAGTAAAAGCTTTTTTATTTCTACATTTGTGTTTAAAATTTGAGAGTGACTTTTCTAGTAATGAGAAAAATGTTCACTTGTAGGCATGGTTTCATGTAGGACAGAGTTGTGTTTTTGCAATTATTCAGTGAAGACTCATTGATTTTGTTTTACAAGGTGGATTTGGCTTGCAACTTCATTTGATTTTAATAAAATTCCTATGAAATAGGTGAGGTGGATGTTATCATCCCCTTTAGTTTATGTAATGGGAGGCTCAGTGGCTGACTTAGACCATTTCCTGCCAAAGAGGATTGAAAAAAAAATCCTGTCACTGGGGCTAAGGACATAGACCTTCTGACTCTAAATCCCATATGCTTCTCCAAACACCATGCTTTCTTTCCAGATAGAAACTGTGGCCTTAGTAAATTACTCGTTATAACTTGCTGCTTTTTAAATGTTATTAAAGATCATGGTCCTGCCCCTGTTCCACTGGAGGACTGTAGAGCTTACTCAATAGAGAAGGTCAAGTTGCTGGTAGCTTCATGGGACCTTCCCCCTTTTCTGTGTAGTCTCCTCCTTTAATACAAAATTTGGTGGCCTCTCTTATATGCCTCAGTATCAAATCTGCTTGTGCAAAATTTCATATTCCTAAAAATCTCCAGATAGCAACAAGCTATACATTGGTCTTGTAAGAAATGTATTGTAATCAAATGCTGACAATAGAATTTGGACAGTTACTTTGAATTTATGACAATGAAGTTTCAAATCAATTTAACAAATAACATTGAGTACTATCTATGATTAAGGCAGATCTTGTGTTTGCAAACATACGACAGACTCCCTGTCTTTAGGAAATATGCAGTTTCATGGAAGAGACTGACCTGAACAATTAAATGTACGATGTAATGTATGCTAAATAATCAGGATAACCAAGCTGTTATACTTGGTCAGATCGGGGTCATTTTACAGGTGACACATTATCTGGGCTTTAAAGATGAATTGGATGGAGCAACCATCATTCCAGGTGAAGGAAATGGTATAAGCAAAGGCATAGTGGCATAATGATGCAAGGCTTTTAAAGAAATGATAGAAACTATTGTAGTTAGGTTATAAAATTTTTAGGAGGAAATGATGGGAAATGAACATGGGCAAGCATATTGGACCAAAGTTGGGAGTCCTTGCATATCAGATCCTATTTGTGCTTATGGTTCAAATATTCTGGGAAATCTGATGGATAGATGTAGGTGGTAAGACTTAAGCATCTCAATGATTACAAGCTGAAGTTAAGGGCTGTGGACCATGTGTGATTCAGAGGCAGCCATGGCATATTAATAATGTAACTTTAGCAGGAGACCAATCTATGATACAAGGACCATATAGATCCTTACCCATTTATCTATAATAAATATGATTAGACAAATGACCTAATGCAGGGCTTATTGACTTGAATATGCATGGAAATTACCTATGGAGCTTGTTAAATGCAGATTCTGATTCAAAAAGTCTGGTCCTAACTTAAGCTACTGGTCCATGGACTGTGCTTTGAGTAGCTAGGACCTTCTGCACTGAATGAAAACCCAGGCTTTTGTGAGTCTCGTGTTCTAGACCTAATACTCTTTTGCATTTTGTATATAGGGCAAATAATTTAATTTTGCTGGATATCTTGGCTGTCAGGCAATTATCATTTTAAGACTGCCATTAACACCAAAAGCTTACTTAACCTCAATAATCATGATAATTAACTCTACCAAGATCTTCCAGCAAATGATTATAAAGTACTAGAGTAAATGTAAGACAAGTGACATCATTTAAAGTAAGATGTTTTTCTTGGAAGTAAACTTTAAGGCACTGAAACAATGAAATAACTTTATTTTTTAGCTATGTCTTGTGTAGACTGAAAGCTGCATCTGTTAAAAGAGTCAGAAAACAGACCCCTTCTGTCTAAGAGATTTAGATTAGATTAGATTTTGCCCGGAAAACTAGAGTGTTAATCGTGTCATTACTGGAAAAAGGTGTGGAATGTCTCAATCCCATCACAGTACTTCAGTCTCCATAAACACCCCAGTCTCCATAAACACCCCAGATTCTCTCTTGTATCCCTAGCCAGCTGGTGTCCTCACATTCCCTGGACACTTCCAATTTATGTTCTCTAAATTAGTTACAGGACAATGGCTGGCTGTACGTATTTACACTACCATTATACTTTGTTCTCCCACTTTTTGCTCTTTTAAAAGGGAGCACACAATATTCCAGTATGGTTTGAATTACTCAGAAAAATTGGGAATTTTAGAAATTCAAGCACAAATTAGAGTTTTGAATTTGAAAAATATTCCTGGAAAAAAGATTCTCCACTGAAACTCACAAGCACAAGATAATTCTATCTTTAAAAAGTTTCTTGCCACAGGATATCTGCTGGAGAAGAGAGTTCACTGTTGATTCTAATAGAGTGAAGAATTCATGACCAGACCGTTTTGTGCTATTGTTGAGATTAATGTCTACTTGTTTGCCTATTATTTAAGCCACCTCCTGTTAACGAGTACTCTGAAAAGACAACAAAACCAAAGCAAACCACAAACGAAAACAAAAACTCAAAATGAAACAAAAAGTTTTCCAATTCACTGAGAAGTAGGTTTTTAAAGGAATTTCGATAAACAAAAGACTGCTTATTTCCTGCAAAGAAAACTGTGCGTGTGCACGTGCATGTGTTTTGTATGTGGCACAGAAAGAGATTAAGGAGGAGTTTGTATAATTAAAATAGCAGATATGGAACTACTTGGAGGCCGGGCAATCATATATACAAGTTTAGGGCCTGGGTTAACGTTTCACAAAATAGAGAAAAGAAACATTATTTTCCATTTTTTTTAATTTCGAAATGTATCCTGTATGTACTAGGCACTTTATTATGGATAAGGCTTAGTCAGGAAATAAAACAAGTCCAGGATTTTCAACAACAAAAACTGGAAAGAAATAATCTGTAAGCACAGAACACTTATTCCCAACTGCAGTATCTTGATATTTCAGGATGTTGGCAGATTTTGCAAGGGGTTTACAGATATTTTAAAATAAATTCCTAAAATTGTTCATGGGTGAGTCATTAAATACTAGTTGCATAGGATCAGAACCCCAAACATAAGTTTTTGTAAGAAAAAGTAACGTATGGTCAAGTAAGGCCCAGATCAGAAGTCAGAAAATGAAGATTAGATTTCAGATTTGCCACTAATGAACTGACTGACTGACCACCTACCCACCTACCTACATACTTAGGTAATCTTGGTTAAGTTGTTCAGTTTTTCCGAGCTTCAATGCCTCATCTTTAATATGGGAGTGACACTACTTGCCCTGACTTCTTTCAAGGGGTATTTTAGAGACCATAATAAAACAGAAATGTGAAAATGCTTTGTGGATGTCAAAGTGCTTTACAAAAATGAGGTAAGAGATAGTGTTTGTTATCTAGGGAATATGCAGTAGTTTCTATTTGCAGAAGTTACATTTATTTTTTTATTTTTATTTTCTACTTTTATTTTAGGTTCAGGGGTACATATGCAGGTTTGTTATATAGGTAAATTGTGTTTTATGGTGGGGTTCCATTTAATCTTCAACAAAATCATAAAAACATTTTGAGAGTTATTGCAGGTTGGGCTTCACAAGAGGCAGATTCTGAGATGGAGATTAACATGCAGGGGGTTTATTCAGGATCTTCTTGGGATCAACAGCTGTGGAAGGGAAGGGTAGGATTGGGCTGAGGGAGGAGCTAAGCAGGGAGGCAGTCCCACTAGAGGCCTCAGTGAACACTTTGGGAAGCTCTGAAGTGAGGGTGACTCTTCAGAGTTGTCCAGGGTGGGTGAGAGGCTCTGTGTCAATCAGTCATTGGACATGGGTCTTCCTGGAAAGAGGGCATGCCCTTGAACAAGGTGGTTGTCTTCATCTTCAGTCACATAATCCCTAATGGAGATTGACAATTGACCATCTGCCAGCAGCATTTCTAATAGGGATATAAAGCTCATCACTCCCAAAGGCGATTCTGGGGGTAAAATGCCCTTTAGCTAAAATACTAGAAGAGTCAAATGTTCTTTTATTTAAGCTGTATCACATTAGTGTCTCAGAGTGTTTTGCTAGATTCCTACATAAATAATAAGAGTCATATTAACTTCTTCCTTGCAAATACTGTTAGAATAGTATTTCCTGAGAGACAATCTTTATTGTTTAATGGTTTCAATTCCAGGAAACCATTTTTTTGCCCTAAATTTTGTGCTAAAAACATTTATAGAAGCAATATTTTTACATTCTTAGCGTTATCATAGTAAGGATATTTGCTCTTATGATTTAAAAATCTGCAGGACCCCACAGCTGTCTTTCTGAAGAACAGGGTGAACATGCACATTACTGTGTGGTATGTGTCATGACAATATTGTCACTGTCCACAAATGCAGAGCTTCTCACTTGACACTCAGAATATACCCTGACGTGTCAGGGTGTTATTGCTCAGGGCCCATTTCAGAGGTGATGAATAAGGCTGAGAGCTTAAATAATTGGCATAAGATCACAAAGATGCAAAAATCACAAAACCACTGCAAAAACCTCAGTTTTCTGACTTCGATATGGTTTGGCTGCGTCCCCACCCAAATCTCATCTTGAATTGTAGTTCGCATAATCCCCACCGGTTATGGAAGGGGCCCAGTGAGAGGAAATTGAATCATGGTGACAGTTACCACAATGCTGTTCTTGTGATAGTGAGTGAGATCTCACAAGATCTGATGGTTTTATAAGGGGCTTTTCCCACTTTGCTTGGCACTTCTGTCTCTCCTACTGCCATGTGAAGAAGGATGTGTTTGCTTCCCCTTCTGCCATGATTGTAAGTTCCCTGAGGCCTCCCTAGCCATGTGGAAGTGTGAGTCAGTTAAACCTCTTTCCTTTATAAATTTCCCAGTCTCAGGCAGTTCTTTATAGCAGCATGAGAACAGACTAATACAGACCTGAAGTGCAGCAATACAGTACTGTTCACTAGATTCCAGTCTCTCAGAGTAGAAGATTGCTCTCCATATGCATGGACCTCACATTTATGTTCTGAGGATTGCTTTACCCCAGTAAGTCTTTGAGGATAGGCTAGTTCTCTTTCTACCTTCTGAAATTAAAGTACAGTAATATTTATCCATATGTTCATTCACTTAATGAATATTTTCTGAGTATTTATAAAGTAACTGACCTTGTACTGAGCCCTGGTGGTATAAACATAGACAAGCTACAGCCCCTGCTTTTAGGAAGCTTGGCATCTACTAATTCTGACCTGGCATCTGCTTAGAGGAGCTTTGGAGATAGGGTGTTCTCCACTGAGTTAGAAAAAGGGGCTGTGTCATATACTTCTTTAAATTTCAGATATACTTTCATTTAAAAATTGTGGCTATGCATAGGATATGAATTGTCAAGGTACTATAGGTCTTTTTCCCCTCTGAGTCCACAAACATGACACCATCTTATCTGCCTCTTGTACCTGAAAGAAGTAGAAGTTCTTTCAATTGGAAGATTGGAGGGAACGAAGATTTCAACGATGCTCTAATATTTTTCTGAAGTCTAAACAGAATCCCCAAACAGCTAGGGGCATATCCATTGTAAATCAAAGGAGGAATGTCTTCCACATTATTGTCTTAAGAACATTTCGGCTCTTAAGTTTCAATTTATGATTTAAGAGATTTTTCTCACTTCTCATGCCTGAATCATGACATGGAATAGTTTTACTATGTAATGATTACATAACCGAAATACAGGAAGACTCTGGAGAGTGCTAAAAAACATTAATACTGGTGAATTGAAATACCATTTCTGAGTAGTTTAAAAGTGAATTCATTCTCAGTGTCTTTGTTTTGGAATTGTTTTAGAAGCTGCCCCCTAGAAAAGCAGTACCAGTTAGAGCCACCTGTGCCCACTGTCACAGGAGACTAGAGCTGGAAAAGGCATTGATTGACCTTGACTAACGTAATGATTGGTGAGGAAGTCAGTTTCTTTCAAAATTGATTGAAATTCTGTTTGCTTCATAGCAACAGAACCTCCACACTGAAATATATTCATTGTGGATATATATTTGTTGCTGGTTTATATGTCAGTAATTAGGAATTGACCCCTCTGCTCAAGGGTTATTAAAATAGCTTTACATGAACTAGGCTAAGTGGCCCTACTCTGATCAAATGGTTTTGTACTTCGCAGAACTGGCTTTAGACTGATAATAAAATGCCAACATGTGGGGTAGTGAGTTTTTAATTTATTTTCGATCAAATATATTCAAATATATTATTCTTTAAGACAGGTGAAAATGTAAGTTATCCTGTTTTCTTTACTACTCTACCTTTTATTTCTATTGAAAATACTCAGCTTACTTCTAGAAGTCTAAATGAAGTGCACAGTCGAAAGCATATAGCAGATGACATAAGTATTTTCCAAATATAATTTTTTTATCAGAATAAAAAAAGTAGATCTCATAGGGTTAGAGAGTAGAATGGTGGCTACCAGAGGCTGGGAAGGAAAGAAGGGAGAGAGGGATAAAGAGAAGTTGGTTAATATGTACAAAAATACAGTTAGATACAAGAAATAAGTTCTAGTATTTGATAGTACAGTAGGGAAGTTATAGTTAACAATAATTTATTCTATCATTCAAAATAGCTACAAGAATTGCAATATTCCTGACATAAAGAAAACATAAATGTTTAAGGTAATGGATTTGCCATTTACCCTGATTTGATCATTACACATTGTATATAGATATCAAAATATCACATGTATGTGATACAGGAAATGTGATACCCCAAACTATGTACAATTAATTTTAAAAATTAAAAAAAAACCCTTTTATGGGGCAAGTGGAGTCTACCATTGAAGCCACCTTTACAAAATTGTAACTGAGGAAATTTTGACAGTGAAAGAAATCAGACCTAACCGACTCCATCTTGCTTCTGAACTTTAAGGTGTCCTTGTTCATTCCCGGATGTAGGCCAAACTAACTCTGGGAAGGAATTCAGTTCATGATTTGACTCTGAAACAAAATTGATAACAGCTCTTTCCTGAAGAGACCCCCTTCTTGCCTGGGGACCAGTCTGCCTTGCAGGACTAACAAATTAGCTACAAGATTTGAAATTACAATATAGGGATTGTGCAGACTCTGGCTCCAAAAGTCTGAACCTCCCCAGATTGCTTCTGGGGATAACCCCACTATTGGAAAACCTAAGATCAGTACTTGAGATATTTTGCAGACCCTGTTCTCAATGGATCAGCAGACACCACCCAGACTGGTAATCTGGCTCAACTAGTTCTACCATCCCAGGAACAGAAGACAGCAAGAAAACCTCACTTCGTCCCCCTATGATTCCATCTCCAACCTGATCAATCAGGTGTCCCCATTTCCCAAGACCCTACCCGCCAAATTATCTTTAAAAACTGATCCCCAAATGCGTGAGGAGACTGATTTGAGTAATGATAAAACTCCAGTCTCCTGCATAGCTGGCTCTGTGTGAATTACTCTTTCTCCATTGCAATTCCCCTGTCCTGGGAAATCGGTTCTGTCTAGGCAGCAGGCAAGGTAGACCCCTCGGGTGGTTACACCATTACATATTCTAAAGATATTACAAAGTAATCTTATAATTAAATAGTTTCATGATTTCTTATTTCAGAAATAATCAGTATATCAGTACGTTTTATTGTCCAACATCTGAAAGCAGGAAGCACTGACTGAGACATGGTTTGTCACTCATGTGCACAGTTTCTTTTATGGGGAGAACTGTTTTATTTGGCATAAAATTGATTTTTGTTGTTATTGGCTTGGGTAACTCAGTTCTTAGATTAGCAATTTATAGATGTGATTATTTCAGTACATAAATTTGCAATGCTGGTGAGGGGAAAAATATTAGATGTATTTATCAAAAAGTATTACCTCTTATTTAAAACTCTTTCCCAGCTTCTGGGATTAGACATTATAGGTATATTCCACATTTGCAGCTGTAAGACAGTTTATATTTTAAATATTCAGAAAAGACAATAGTAAGAAAAGTAAAAAAAGGGCTGTCTTTTCTTACAAGCAAATCATTTAGAAGATACTAGTACTGAACTCTTTTATGGAGAAATTAGGTCATTTTTGGCCCATTTGCACATATTGAGAATAACCTGTTTTTCTAGTTTTTTAATTCAAGGACCTAATTTTTCCCCAAAGAGTATATAGCCTATAAAAATGAAGCATAATTCTATCTGTTACACTATCTTTTAAATATACCAAAAGATGAGAGGCCAGAGTTCCTATAGAATCTTTGACATTGCTATTTAATCCTAACTTTAAAAAATGTTTTGTATTTTTTATAATAAGTACTTTGTGAACACTGCCACTTTTTAATTAAAATAGTATAAATTACGGTTTAAAAAATAATTCTTTGATTAATAATGGACAATGAATAAACAACTTATTTTCAGAGGCAAGGGAAACATCTTGAGCTTAAGCTTAAGTAACTAATTAAATAAACATATTTATTTCCCCTGTGATATCAGTGTCAGGTCCTTGACAAGTATTTGTCAGTCTACAATTGTGAATGAGCTGGTAAACAGATCGATCAGACTGTTATCTTTTCACTGGTGCTAGTATCCACAATGATCTCATTCGCAAATTCTTGACAAATTTAAGTAGACAAATAAGCTTCTCCTGCATATTTTGAACCAGTTATTTGGTTTACTTCCTACGGTTTAAATTCCCTGTATTCAACTTCATTTTGACTTGTGCCAACCCCAAAACAATTCTCTTTCTTTTTTCCTACTTCCAAATCTGGCTTATTTAGATAAAAGATTATTAACTTGACATGATTACTTACATTTTAATCTTTAGTGTGGTGTCAAAGAATCCTAATGAAAGCAAACTTTAGACAATCTGAGCTGCTGGGTAATTTATAAGTAATCTAACTCACTATGGTGAGTTCACACTATATACATGAGACAGATGCAGACGGGTCAATTTATGTACACAAGTTCATATGGTTACTCGGTAGAGCTTGGAATAGAATCTAGGTATATGAACTCCTAAATCCCCAAAGTATAGAAATCACACACACACACCTGGTTAACTGTGCTTTCCTGGAAATAAACTACAAACTAACACCTTGATTTCAGTTTGAATTGTGAAAATAATTTTACTCTTTCTGCAATTTCCAATTGTCAGATTCGGTCTGGCCACTTTCAGGATAAGCACTAAAGCAATTGGGTATTTGGTTGATATTGACACACAGTATGCTCTCAAATTCCTTTTTATTCTGGAGCTTTCAAATAGAAAACTAAATGCTTGATCAGCTTGGGGGTGGAAGTTGTCATTTGTCTCACATGTTAAAATATAGTACTGTTTGTAATTCACAGGTAAAGCAGACAGCAGTATATTAGAAATAATTGGCAAGCAGATTGGACACTGGAAATAGTGAAAAAAATGTTGGCGTTTGCCAGAGAAAGCATATGCAAAAATCTTGCATCTCAGTCCTGGTCCTGGCTGCTGGATTCTGCCATGAACAAATCAGTATTGGGGCCCTCTCTCTTTTTCTGAAAAGCTACTCCAGTCTGGAAAACATTAGAGAAGCAAGATAATTCTAAAGGAAAGAGGAAAAAGCAGAGTAATTTCAAGTCAGTACTGTGTCAGAGACCTGATCTTTATAAGTACATTATAAAATACCAAAGCTAAAACTGAACAAACGGAAAAATGTGATACTTACTGGTAGAGAAAAAATAAATTCTACAATATAAACTCTTCACATACACATAATGGATGTTACATATGATTCTTTTTTGTAGCAATAAGTTATAAAAAAGAAGGATTTTTAGCAATAGGCAAAATTAAGAAATAGATTCTGAATTATTTATAGGAAAAAAAATTGACACAAGGTTTTAATTAATGCCTGAAATCATGTTACATTATGTCTTAAGATGCTTGGTCTGAACAAAATAGAAGAAACCAATTTTCCCCGGAATATAAGTTTAATGAGGGCAGAGTGGTTTCAATTTCCTGATCAGGAGATTTGAGGCTAACTTTTGATGATTATTTAGTAATAAAAACTAGCAACTTATACAGAGTGCTTCATTATACATCATCTCACTTAATTTTCTTGTAAGAATGAGGTAGGGCAGACATTATCATTACCATTTTTACATAAGGAAAATGAGTTTTGGTAAAATTATATAACTCACAATGGATAGAATCAACATTCAAATCCAAGATCCCAGATTCTAAATTCTAGCTCTTTCACTCTATTGTATTGATTCGATGCATCTTTTTTCATGTGTAAAGTCATTACTGATCTACAGAATGCAGGGTCATCAAATCTTAAAGATGTTGTTATCAAAATCAACCTCTCCACTAATACACAGTTCTCTTCCACAGTGTCTGTAGATACTTGACAGGTTCAGGCAAGTGGAGTTTACTTGTTTATCTAACAGTCCATTCCATTAAACAGCTGTTCTTTTTAGAAAGCTATTTCTTAAGTAGAGTGAAATGTACCTCTTAGTAATACCTACTAATTGCTTCTAGTTTTGGTTTCTGGACCACTTTGGACAAAACTACTTACTCTCCAAATTATTACCTTTTAAATTCCTAAGACAACATTCTATTCCTTACTCCTTTGAGTCTTTCCTGGGCTAAATCCTCTTAAGTTCTCCAAGTCTTTTTTTTTTTTTTTTTCTTCTAAATGTGATGTAATTCTTCACATCACTTATTTGTCTCAAGTTTGCCAGTTTCCATGTAAAACTGAATATTCAAAATTCATTAAACTACTCAGATGTTTCTTGACTAGTAAAGAATATAATTTTTTTTGGCCAAGATTCCAAAATTTAATTTTTATTTTGATTTATATTTTGGCTTTTATTGAACTTGGGGTTCAGTAAAAATCTCAGGTTGATTTTTTTATATAAAATATTACCAAACAAAGTTTCTAAACATTTATCTCTTGGGCTTCTATTATTTTAGTTGCTTGAGATAATTTTGAATATTGTTTTTCCAGCCCTATTCCACCCTGCCAAACTAAGGAACAGCTCCATATGTGATAAGCTGTCTTCAGTGCCTTCATTCTAAGCATTGATAACAAAGCTGAATAGGAGTGAAACAAGGTCAGGGTCTTCTGACATCATAAGATTGGAGAGCTCAGTAACACTGAGCCCTTTCCCATTCTCTGGTACTTTTGTTCTCCAGATTTCTTTCTCGAGATACCAAGAATGATGGAAATTGTTTAATGCTCATTCCTCTCAGCTCTTATTGCATTTAGCAATTACCTTTTGCAGTGATCCTAAATACCTGCTTAACTCAGTTTTTCTCCCAGACTTTAGACACTTAGCAGAGGATTCACCTAGAGTAGGAATCCAGTAAATATTTGCAGCTTTGTTTAATAAGATATGACATATTGGTGAACAATTTGGCCTTCTCTTTCCCTCTGAAATTCACCTAGATGCTCTTCATACATTAAATAAAAATGTTCAAAATTGAACTTGTCATCTTCCTTTTGACCCCTCTCCTCCTCTTGGTCATACTGGTTCATGGTCCCACTTTATCTCTGACATCAAATTCTTACCAACATTTTGGCCTTTGTATTTCTCACATCCAACCAGCAGCTGCATTGCTTAATTTTAGTTCTACGAATCTCCCATGCTGAACCCTTATTCTTTATTCTTGATGTCTCTATCTTGCTCAGTTCTTCTTTTCCTTTTTCCTGGATTATGACAAAACTATTATCTGCACCTGATACCACTTCTGCCTTAACTCCCCACTGTCTGTTCCTGAGCACTGTTCTGATGGATTATGTCACATCGTAATCACGGTCCACAGTGACTGTACACTGATATATTCCTCAGTCTGACACACCCCCATGAGTAGAACCTGTCTCTTTATTCTCCTTCATCGTTTCTTCCAGGTGCCCTTTGCTCTGGTCACCATCTACCCTCTCAGGTACTTTCTCAGCTCTGTATTTATCATTTGCTTTTCTTCTGCTCCTTGAATGATTTTTCTCATTCTTGAAGGATTTATATAGGGTGGTTTCTGACATGCGTTTCTACAAATGGAGACTCATCTATGCATTTATTCAATTTATATTTGTTGTGTCTTGGGAGTCAGACCTGAGTTCTAAGGCTGCCATCTAGCACTGCACTACCAGGCAATTTGATGAAATCTTTTAACATGAAATTTTCTTCACTTGAAAGTGGAAATGGTAATACACCCCTCACCGGGTTTGAGAGCTTTAGATGATGCACATGTTTCAGCACTTGGGTTGTGTTTACAGGTCAACAAATAGTAAAAATTATTTATATCATTGAGCTTTTTTTATGTGACAGGCATTCTGCAAAGAGCTAAGGAGATGAATGAGAAAAGTATTTGTTTCTGAAAAATTCAAGGCAAAATAACTATGTTAAATATAATGTAATTTTGGAGGTTTTAAAAGTGAGGTAGCTTTTTTTAAGTATAGGCATGGAAAAAGATATTCAAGTCACATTTTTTAGTGAAAAAAGCCAGTTGTAAATAGTCTGCATTGCACAAATCCACTGTGAACATTTTACATATTACTATTTGCATATAATAAACCTGGAAAAATTCCCTCTCAACTCTGAGAAATGCTCATCTCAGAAGGGGCTAGTGATGGCAGTGGTAAGATTATTTGGGCTTTTAATGTGCTAAGTATGTCTACATTTATACACATACACGTGTTTTTAAAGACTGAATACATATGAAATTTATAAACAGAAATAATGAGAATTATGTAAACAATGATAAAATAAGGTACTCAAATATAAACACATACCAGACATTCAATAGGGGTACAAGTCAGGAAAATAGATACTGTAACTAGAAGGGAGGAAAGGTGTGCTCTAGTCACCAAATCCTTTCTTTATAGGTTTTCATCTCTGCCCTGTTTCTTTTAATTCAATTTTATTTATTTATTTTTTATTTCAACTTTTATTTTAGGTTCAAGGGGTATATGTGTAGGTTTGTTACATGGGTAAATCGTGTGTTCCGGGGCTTTTTATCACCCAGGTAATAAGCATAGTACCTGATAGGTAGTTTTTTGATTCTCACTCTCCTCCCACCTTCAAGCAGGCCCTGATGTCTGTTATTCCCGTCTCAGTGTCCACGTGTACTCAATGTTTGGCTTCTACTTTAAGTGAGAACACGTAGTATTTGGTTTTCTGTTCCTCCATTAATTTGCTTAGGATAATGTCCTCTAGCCGCATCCATGTTCCTGCAAAGGACATGATTTTTTTGTTTATATCCACGTAGTATTCCATGGTGTATATGTACCACATTTTTTTTATGAAGTCCACTGTTAGCGGACCTCTAGGTTGACTTCATGTCTTTGCTACTGTGAATAGTTCTTCTATGTTTCTCTGTTCTCAGATTCCTTCTTTGAAAGTGTGCCTAAGACCCCAGCTCCTCTAAGACTAGAGATATGTGCTGCTCTCCAAAAAGCATTTGTATCCTGGCCCTGAACTCAAATCTAGTAGCCGAGGTGCAACTATCTGCATCAAGATATACCCAACTATAACCTCCACTGGGACCTCCGCCTGTTGGTTCTCTTAAACTCTATGTTCTGGCCTGGGCCATTTGTTAAGACTTTGTTTTTTTCACATGCTGAAAATTCACACACCACCACCTGCTTTGTGGGCTGTCTCTCCCCTTCCTTGCTGTATAGATTTCTGTTTGCAATCTCTGAGGATTGGTCCACTAATAGCCAGTGCCATCCTGGGGTATTAATTTATTTATTTCAGTCATATATTGTAGTGAAAACGTGGACTTTGGAACAGATCTGAGTTTGAGTGGCAGGATACTTTATGAATTATGTGAACTTGGAATTTTTTCCCTCTATTTTGTCATCTGTCATTGATTATGTCTATATTATTATTATTATTATTATTTTTGAGACAGAGTCTCTCTCTGTCACCCACACTGGAGTACAGTGGCGAGATCTCAGTTCACTGTGACCTCCACCTCCTGGGTTCAAGCAATTCTCCTTCCTCAGCCTCCCGAGTAGCTGAGATTACAGGTGCCCACCATCACACCTGGCTAATTTTTGTATTTTTAGTAGAGACGGGGTTTCCCCATGTTGGCCAGCGTGGTCTCGAACTCCTGACCTCAGGTGATCCACCTGCCTGAGTCTCCCAAAGTGCTGGGATTATAGGCATGAGCCACCACGCCTGGCCGTCAATATATATTATTAAGTATATTGCTAGGTTCTATAGGTTCACTGTTGAAATAGAAATACACTTTCTCCTTATTGAGCTCATGATCTGCTATAGGATACAGAGAGGTGAACTTAAAAACATAAAGAGGGCTGTGATAATAGAAGTATGGGGTATCCTGGCAGAAAGAAGTGAGACACTGAACCCAGATTTGGGGTCGTCAGGAGAGAGTGAAGCCCCAGCTGAGACCTAAAGATAGAGAGAGATTAGCTGTCAAGGGGGATGACAAGAGTAGGGTGGGGAGAAGATAGTCTAGGCAGATGTAATAGTTTAGGCAAAGGTCTAGAGACAAAAAGAACATGACATTTTTCTAGAACTGATGGCTTGTGGAGCCTGTGTGTAAAGGGAATCGGACTAATAAGCTGTATCAACCAGGGCCTAGTCAGTGGTTTGAGGGGTTTAGGATTTATCGTATAGAAAAACAAAGCAAAACAAAACTAGGAAGCATTTGAAGGACTTTGAGTAAGGAAGCCATATTAGTATGTTCTAACACTGCTATAAAGAAATCCTGAGACTCGGTAATTTATAAAGAAAAGAGGTTTTCTTTTTTTTTTTTTGAGACGGAGTCTGGCTCTGTCGCCCAGGCTGGAGTGCAGTGGCCGGATCTCAGCTCACTGCAAGCTCCGCCTCCTGGGTTCACGCCATTCTCCCGCCTCAGCCTCCCGAGTAGCTGGGACCACAGGCGCCCGCCACCTCGCCCGGCTAATTTTTTGTATTTTTTTTTAGTAGAGACGGGGTTTCACCGTGTTAGCCAGCATGGTCTTGATCTCCTGACCTCGTGATCCGCCCATCTCGGCCTCCCAAAGTGCTGGGATTACAGGCTTGAGCCACCGCGCCCGGCGAGGTTTTCTTTTATATTTATAAAGAAAAGAGGTTTGGCCCATGGTTCTACAAGCTGTACAGGAAGCATGATGCAGGCATCTGCTCAGCTTCTGGGGACACCTCAGGAAACTTACAATAATGGGAGAAGGCAAAACGGGAGCTGGTGCTTCACATGAATGGAGCAGAAGGAAAGTGAGGGAGGTACTACACTTTTTTTTTTTTTTTAGATGGAGTTTTGCTCTTGTCACCCGGGCTGGGGTGCAATGGCGTGATCTCTGCTCACTGCAACCTCTGCCTCCCAGTTTCAAGTGATTCTCCAGCCTCAGCCCCCTGAGTAGCTGGGATTACAGGCACCTGGCTAATTTTTGTATTTTTAGTAGAGATGGGGTTTCACCATGTTGGCCAGGCTGCTCTCGAACTCCTGACCTCAGGTGATCCACCCGCCTTGGTCTCCCAAAGTGCTGGGATTACAGGCATGAGCCACTGTACCCAGCCAGTGCTACACACTTTTAAACAGACAGATCTCACGAGAACTCACTATCATGATGACAGCCCCAAAGGGGGTTGTGTGAAACCATGAGAAATGACCCCCACTAATATGGACAGGAGACAGGGAAATACTGAGTAGATGAAAGTGGTTCCCCAGCAAAGGCACCACCCTCAAGCCTGAAGACCCACAGCCTTAAGTGGGAACAGCCATTTCTGTTTTCACACCCAAAAAGTTGCATTTTTGGCCTACCATGCACCCCCATCCTTTACCCACATAAAGTCTGAGCCCAGGTTCCAGAAGCAGATGAGGAAACAAAGACAAACAGTGGAATGCTGTAGCAGAGAAAGAGAGAAGAGAAGGAATGTCTGAACACCAAGAGGAGCTCAGCTGGAGGTGGTTGGAGAGTTTGGCCACTGGATGACCAAAACTCCAGGGGAAGATCATCTTCCCACTCCATCCCCCTTCCAGCTCCACATCCATCTCACTGAGAACCACCTCCACTACTCAATAAAAACCCTATATTCATCCTTCAAGCTCACATGTGACCCAATTCTTCTGGGATGCTGGACAAAAGCTCAGGATAAAGAAAGTTGTCACACTAGCCCTCCTCCCTTGTGAAAAGGCAGAGGGTCCATTGAACTGGTTAACACTTAAGCTGTCTGTGGATGGCAAGGCTAAAGGTGCATTGTAACACTGGGGTTGCAGGCACCCACCCCTAGACACTATCGCAGAGTCAGAGCCCGAAGCACTTGCCCCGACTCCTGCACCTGCCCATCTGCATGCTCCCTCTCCCATCAGGGGTTTGAGCATTGGTAACCAAACATGTGAGCCACACCCCTGTCAACATCCTGTAAGGGGATGAGGGAACTCTCCAGTTTCACCATGATCCAGCCAGTCCCCAGCTCCAACATTGGTGATTACAATTTGACATGAGATTTGAGTGGGGCCACAGATCCAAACCATATCAGGAGCAAAAGGGTAAGGTTTTCATCTTAGAAATGTTTCTTTGAGTGCCATATAGAGAATGGGTAGAGGACTAGAAGTTACGAGAAAATTTGGAGGTAGCTGCAGTATGCTAGGATTCATGGAAGCAGAATCTGCAAGCACTCAGAGAAAATAATATTTTCAGTCACAGAGATTTCATAGATGTACATGGAAATATTGATCTCATGAGCCACACTTGTTGCCTCTTGATTATTTACAGGTACTTCTGGAGGCATATGTGCTTCAAGCCTAAGTATAACTAGTCAAAATAAACTGGATTGTTAAAAGACTTTTTATATAACTGTTAGGTTGTTCAATTCAGGACTCACCACAGATGTCAGAACTTTTATTGTAATTAGGTTGTTGTCAATAATTATGTGTACTACTGAGTATGAAGTGAGAAATTGTGGCACATTTTAAACTGATTCTCACAATGTTTCTGCATTCTAATTAATTAACATCTTTTTAACTGACTAATTTGCATAAGAATCTCCCTTTTTCGAGTAGTAAACAGAATGAAGTTGCAGCCTTTATGTGCTCAACATATGTAGGAATTACTTACAGTGATGGATGATGTTGTAAAAAAAAGTTTCTTTTAGTTTGTTTTGCCCACTGGAAGAATCTATTATCTTCTGGAGATAATAGATATTTTATGGTTTTAATTTTGAACAACACTCTTAAAGGAAGATAATGGCCAACTACCTTGCCTTTAAAGGGGAAAGAAGATGAGAGCTTTGCTCAAAACAATATTGTGAAATACTTAGCTTAGACAATGAAGGACTTTTTTGAGGCTTTGGGAGTAGTTTTAGGGTTGTTGTCACATGACTGACATCACATGATCATGTAGATGAAGAAAGCAGATTAACTTTACGTTCTGTAAGAAATAGGACTGGTAACAATTGATTGAAGTTGAAGGGGTGGTGATTTTTTTATAGAGCATATAACAATCATAGCAGCCTAAGGAGGATGTGACTTATGAGTTTCCTAGGGAGAGAATACAGTCAGAGTTCTTAGTTTCTGTTTCCAGTTGGGCCAGTAAAGACCCTTCCTCATCCCTCTTTTCTACTTATCACTAGAGATAGAAACTAAAAACCTAAAACAAAACAAAACAGAGCAACAACAAAATAAGGCAAGTTGGACAAGTTTGGTTTAAACATTAAGTTATTCAACAGATATGATTATGGTATTTCAATTGTGTAGGTTGTATTCTTTACAAGGGAGCTTGACCAAGAGGGGTTGCTCTATTGGCCAAGCCAGGTATCTTGACTGAGAACCATGGTTGCCAGTTACTGTCGTGGGTGCTTAGAATATATCGATGAACAAAAGAGTGAAAAACCCTTGCTGTAGTATAAGAAGATGAACCCCAAATACAACAGGTAAATTATATAATATATTAGAAGTTGATCGGTGCTATGAAATAAATTAAAGCATGAGTACAGTGTGGGACATTACCATTTTAAAAAGGGTTGTGAGGGTTGGCCTCATTGAGAAAGTGACTTTTCATGAGAAATTTTAAGGTAGCATGTGAATGAGCCTTAAAGGAATGTGATTATGGGACCTGAGTCACTTGACAGACAGCTACACCCTCTGCAGCTGTAACCTGGGAAGCTGTGACCCTCATTTTTCTAATGATAGATTAGCCTTTTCTTACCTACAGTTTTAAAAAATGTTTTAAAAGAATACAGGGTGCAAGAGACGAAGACCCTGCCCTCTTCACTGTTAACATATCTATTATAGATTAGCTTCCCTCTTACGTCTCTTACGCAAAGACCTTATCATTATCAAACTGTTACAGAAAAGGGGTCTGGATCCAAACCCCACGAGAGGGTTCTTGGATCTCACACAAGAAAGAATTAAGGGCAAGTCCATAGAGTAAAGTGAAAGCAAGTTTATTAGGAAAGTAAAGGAATAGAAGAATGACTATTCCACAGGCAGAGCAGTCCCAAGGGCTACAGGTTGCCCATTTTTGTGGTTATTTCTTGATGATATGTTAAACAATGGGTGCATTATTCATGCCTCTCCTTTTTAGACCCTATAGGGTATCTTCCTGACATTGCAAGGCATTTGTAAACTGTCATGATGCTGACGGGAATGTAGTAGTGAGGACAACTGGAGGTCACTCTCGTTGCCATCTTGGTTTTGGTGGGTTTTGACCAGCTTCTTTACTGAAAACCTGTTTTATTGGCAAGGTCTTTATGACCTGTATCTTGTGTTGACTTCCTGTCTCATCCTGTGACTTAGAATGCATTAACCATCTGGGAGTGCAGCCCAGTAGATCTCAGTCTCATTTTACCCAGCACCTATTTAAGATGGAGTGGTTCTGATTCCAATGTCTCTGACAACATTGTCTAAGGTGGAATATTAAATATACGTTTAGATTGTGAAAGGAAAAGAAAAACAACTGTAACTGATCAAATTGTGGTAACTCATAAACTAGCCTTATGAAAAACATATTGTAATCCTGTTAAATTTATTTGTTTTCTGCCTATATAAACAAGACCTAACTTTTCAGTTGCCAGAGCACTGCCCCCATTCCTTTGGAGTCTGTATTACCTTAATGGCCATTGTCAACTTAGAGCTTGAATAAAACTCTTTAAAACTGGATTCTCGTCTTTTTGATTATTTCAGCTTAACAGCAAACTCCCAGCTCACTTCAGGAAGAGTGGTCTAGGCAAAGAAATTAGCCAGTGCAAAATTCCCAAGGCAGGAGAGAGCCTAGGATGTTCACAGCAAAAAAAAAAAAAACCATGAATATCAGGGATGATAATCATTTTGTAGCACAAAGATCAGAGGCTTTAGATTTACATGATCTGAATTCAAAGCCTTACTGTACCTGTTACTAACTTTGAGTCTTGTTTAGCTAAGTGTATTAGTCTGTTCTCATGATGCTAACAAAGACATACCCAAGACTGGAAAATTTATAAAGGAAAAAAGTTTAATTGACTCACAGTTCCACATGGTTGGGGAGGCCTCACAATCATGGCAGGAAGTGAATGAGGAGCAAAGTCACGTCTTTCGTTGCGGCAGGCAAGAGAGCCTGTACAGGGGAACTCCCTTTTATAAAACCATCAGATCTCGTGAGACTGATTCACCAACACAAGAACAGTATGGGGGAAACCACCTCCATGATTCAATTATCTCCACCTGGCCCCACCCTCGACTCATGGGGATTATTACAATTCAAGGTGAGATTTGGGTGGGGTCACAGCTAAACCATATCACTGAGTTACTCCACCTTTCTCACTAAGTTACTTCACCTTTCTATGCTTTAGCTGCTGCTTCTGCAAAATTGAGAAGAGAGGATGTTTTGCAGCACTGGCCTAGCAAGCGTGGATTCTTTCACATAACGGAATTATTATCATGTCGTAAAAGATTGATTTTGTATGACAGGTAGAAACAGAACTTGAAACCACTATGGGAGTTAAGGGGAGCTAGAGTTCCAGTGGGAGGTAGTTTGAGCCAACAATCATAGCAGTCTGGAGGCAATGAGTGGTATAATGAGAAGTAATTGAGAAGCTAATAATATAGCATTTATTTTCTGTATTATTTATTGAGTGCCTATTATGTGCGAGACTCTGACATTCATTTTATATAGTTACACAGTTTCTCATTAATTCAGACACTAAAAAAGTCAATTTAGTCTTTTCTCTCTGCCTCTTTCTCCCCACATTGAAAGAATTTTCCACAGCAATTTAGTTCTCATCCTTCCTTTTGTAGATGGAGCACACCACTGCTGCTTCTTTACCTGGAGATTTGTCTTTGTAGTTGCTTAGCTGATCAAAGCAAAAAGATCATCCTTGTATTTGTCCTTAATTTCATGAACATTCATTTTGCATTTTAACTCTCCATAATTCTTGGTACACTAAACAGTTAAAAAGCTCTTTACTGACTAACTGAAACTGAGTGGAGATCAAAAGAAAAGGGAACAGAGAAGTCTTTTTCCTCTCACTTGTGTGTGCTATTTTAAATTAATGTGCTTGACTGAGGACTTGGGTACCAGCATAATTGACAAAGTGGCCATAAATAGACATTTTCTGGTTTTGTGAAATGTTGGTGACATTATTTCACCACATGTAAGATTCAGCTATTATGAAAAGATACATTTGTGCTTTACTTTGGGTGCATAAGAAATGTGTTTGTGTCATTTTTTATGGGGTGAGATAATGGCCTGGGGGTCTCCGTATTCTGTTTATAGCACTGGTCCATTAACTTGATGTCTTCAGACCTTTAAAAATTAAATCACACAAATGTATTTAATAGCTGCATTATAGATATTTAAGCCTGTTCATAGACATTCTATTTACTGCTTTTTTATTTGATTTTTCACTGTGATATGATCATAGAGATAACCAAAATATCACCAAAAAATTATTTTATCTTTAACATTTCCTGACATAGTGGATGGAGTAAAAATTCCTAATGAGTGAACATTCTTTCTTAGGGTTCAGAGAACAAGTAAAATATGCATAACCAAAGGTCAGAAAAGCAGAAACTCTTGAGAAAGGGAGAGCATGTCTTACCTGGTTTCTCACTTTTGTGCCACCACTTCATGTGACGTCTCTGTCTGCCCTCATTCCACATACTTCCTGTGGGCTGTGTTCTTGGATGGATTTGAGAAAGCGATAGAGATGCTTTATTACCAATGGCCACTAGAAATTGCTGGCTTCAGGTTAGCTCTTCATTCATTTATTTATTTTCCAAGAAAACTGTAGTTCTACTTTCAGGAGAGGAAAGGACACTGCCCTGAAAAGAGGACTTGTCGTCTGCTCTCTGGAGGTCTCACTGTTTTCATCTTTTTAAAGGCCAAGTGAAGATTATTCTCTTTTAAACACAGTAAACATGCACCCTAAAAATTCCCATCCAACAGATTACTTAGGGCCTTCTACTCTAATTGAAAAAAGTCCCTTGTATTGTTCTATTTAATTGATCCAAATTGGAGAGCAATGAATATAAGCTTCCTTTGACATTTCTGCCAGGAGGTCCTAGGCTGTCCTTGTGCTGATGAGCCAGAAAGTTACTGTGAAGTTCTTTCCAAGCTGTTTTCAGTTAATTTAAGGAGGAAAAAAAAAGCCAACATCTAAAGCAATAAACTTATGTCCACTGGGCTTCATAGCGTAAGACCTTAAGTTGCTGAGATATTTTCTCCTTAATGTATGTATATTGGACATGTCAGCTTTGCTAAACCTCACAGAGAGCTCTAATATATTGATTAATCAAAGTAAACAGAACAGATGCTTTTAATCTTCAATAAACAGCAGAACAATTTGTTTACTCTCCTCTGTCCATTTGCTGTGTCATTATTCTTAATAATTCTCTGGATGCAACAATTAGACAATGTCATCAGAAACAAATCAAGTATATAAGCAGACTCAAAGTAATTTTTCAAGTGTTATTTAAAATGTTTAGTCAACAAACTAATCTGTTAGAAAAGTTACAAAAGAGAGGTGTTTTTGCTTAGACTAACCAACTGACTGATAAACTTGAAAATAAATGTCACCGTCATTTCAAGGCATCTGATTCTGCACATCCACCACCATTAATGGTTCACATAAAAGACTCCTTGGAAGAAGATCAATACCTTCTTTAAAAAAAATCAGATTGGATGCTTCCTTTGATATAATTCAGTTTTTCAAAGGATTTCAGGGTAGAGTAAAGCAGAAGCAGGAAACTAAAGCATTCTTTGCCACTGTTGGGAAATAATTGTTTTTGATCTTCACTTGAATTTTACATCTAGCTCTTCAGAAGCACTGTTTATCCATTCATTGTCAGTTAGTGAAGATGTATGTATTAGCCTGCTCAGGCTGCTATAACAAAATATCATAAACTAGGTAGCTTAAATAACAAACATTTATTTGTCATAGTTCTAGAGGCTGGGAATTCCAAAATCAAGATGCTAGCCAATTCAATTCTGGGTAAGGGACTGCTTCCTGGCTTGTAGACAGCTGCCTTTGTTGTATCCTCATATGGTGGGGGTGGGGGTAGTGGAGAGAAGGTGATAGTCCTGGTTTCATCTTATAAGGACATTAATTCCATCATGAAGACCCCACCCTCATGACCTCGTCTAAACCTAATTACCTCCCAAAGTCCCTACCTCCTAATACCATCACACTGTGGGGTTAGGGCTTCAAGATAAGAATTTTGGAGGGATATAAACATTCAGGACATAACAATATACCTACTAAGCACTTGCTAGTGCCCTAGCAGGGTGCTGTGCCTGGACTGAGAGTGCTCAGGGATGATGAAGTCTTCCAAATAGTTTAGTGAAAAAGACAAGAAATAACAAAAGGCATAGGACAGGTGAAGTGTGGGGAGTTATGAAAACATGCAGGCATGGGGTAATACCTAACCTATGTCATGAGGTGTCTGTCATTTCAATCCTATTTCAGTTGTCAAAGTAAATAATGAGAGTGTCTAAATATTTTCCTCCATCTGTGTCTTTAGCCTTTTAAATTTATTTTCTAATCCCATACTTCCTATTCAAAAACTGCCACATTATAGCCATACTTTGTGCTATAAATAATTGTAAACTTTGGGTTTTAAGATCCCCAAGGCATAGCCATGTATGACTTCCTTTCTATTTGGAAATATAATGTAATATTTTCCCAAACAACATAACTGCCTTCTTTCTCTCTGTCTGCCTTTTCCTTTAGGGTTTCTAATAATCTTTGGATTATAATATGATAGTACATTTTCTAGGACGGTTCTGGGATTTCACATGGGGTCAAATTTTGCATTCCATCTAAATGGAACATCCAGTCTCCCCTGCCTCTCTCACAAAATCTTGTCACTGATTTCACAAAGAATGAGAGTGACAGAGTGTAGATGCTTGTAGTCTTCTTCACCACGATTGCTGAAAGGCATCCTTTTGTTTATGAAGGGAAGAGGCAAGAGGTACTCTGAGGCTAGGCCCTGAGGGAAAGCAACATTCCTTGACTGTCTTGGGGAGGTTCTTAAGGGCTGATCCTGCCTAGGGTTGATTTCATGGTCACAACTGAGAAGATACATAGCTCCCTACCCCCATCCCCAATCTGGTAATCTTACTCCTGATGAGTAGTGTAGAAATATTTTTAACTTGAAGGATTGAAAGTATTTGCTATGGGGATTATGATGTTTGGCTATTGCTGGAGTAAAGTGAAAGAGGTTATGGGTTATATATGTTTGTCACATTAAGAAACCAGCAATTGTGAATGCATGCTGCAATAAACACTAACAGAGCTTGCAAATTTTTGCTAAACTAAAACTGTAGTTATTGGTTCTTCCTCTTCATTTCAGGATCCATAGCATTCATTGATTGACTCTGGATGCAACCAGATTCTTCAACATTATGTCTGTTTCTGAATACTGTGGGTTGTCTTTGACCTAGAGGTGGAAAAACCTCTGCTGTCTGGTGACCCAACTGTTAGCAAAAGGACTGATGTGAAAGTTGATATAATGAGCAGAGATGTGGTTTCAGGAAGTGGGCTGGCTCTGGACCCAGCCTGCCTGTCATTCAGATCCTGATTCCACATTTGCTAGGTGTAAATTGGCTCTTTAGTTAACTCCTCTGTGCCTCAGTTTTCTCATTCACAAAATGGAGCAATGATAGTACTTTCCCAGGATCAAAATTGTTTCTCATTTTAAGAAGTTTTTGGGAGGACTAAATAAAGTAATGTACGTAAAACATTTAATACAGTGTCTAGCACATAATGAACATTTAATAAACATTAGCTATTATGCGAGAAGTTCTAGAGTCTCTATGAACCTTTACCAGGGAATTCAGCTAAGTCTGCTTTATTGAGGCGCCCTTGTCATCTTCATTTATTAACTGTAGAACATTAAAGCCTTTTTAACAATACATTAAGCAACCTAGAATATTAATCTGAGGCTCCATCTAAATTAAAAGGCTCTGTCCTAAGCCAGTATACTGTATTAACCCATTCTTGCATTGTTATAAAAAAATGCCAGAGACTAGGTAATTTATAAAGAAAAGAGGTTTATTTGGCTCACAGTTCTGCAGGCTGTAAAGGAAGCATAGTGGCTTCTGCTTCTGGGGAGGCCTCAGGAAATTTACAATCACAGTGGAAGGTGAAGGGGAAGCAGGCACATCTTACAAGGCCAGAGCAGGAGTAAGAGAGGAGAGTGGGGGAAGTACCATACACATTTAAACGACTAGGTCTCCCAAGAACTCACTCACTCCCTATCACGAGATCAGCACCAAGCAAGAAATCCGCCCCCATGACCCAATCACCTCCCACTAGGCCTCATCTTCAACATTGGGGATTACAATGAAACATGAGATTAGGGTAGAGATACAGATCCCAACCATATAATATACTAAGCAGAAAATATATACAGAATATCTTTAAGATTTTTTTTTTTTCCCAGAAAAAGGCTTTCATTATGCAGTAACATTTGAGCAGACTTTAATCTGTGGGAGGATTATGCACTGTCAGTTTGGAACTATATAAACCCTTGAAGTATATGTTTTGTGTTCCAGTACCTTAGTGTTTTTAAGCCCTATCTTTATAAACTTGGTACATCAGACCAGGAGTGAATTTGGGAGCGATCACATTCAATCATTGAAAACAGAGAAGTTACTATTCTGCCACCAGCAACACTTACAACAGTGAACCTAAGACTGGACTGTAAGAAAGGAAAGATAAAAGAATGAAAGTTTATGATGAGAGATAATATTGTTTGAAACTGTAAGTTGCTATATAAATTGCAATAAAAGATATTATTTATATCATTAAAATAGGGGAATTCACCTCCCTAAACAGGAGGCCTTTGAATTTTTAGGCATTTGCTGTCACTTGTAAGTCTAGGGGTTGAGGGACTTGCACTGCCCTCTGCTTCCCCTAGAATTATCAGCACTGAGTGTATGTCGACAAGACACATAGTTGTTTTACTGCTGCGGCTGAAATCCTGGGTGTTCTCAGGATGACAATATTTGTGAAAAATAAACTAGCAGCAAGTTTATATCTAGCTCCCTGGGGTCATTCCTCAAAGCCTACTGATGAGGCAAGTTTACAGGATCCACTCTCCCCAAGCCAGCATTTGACACCAACACCTTTGGCAGTGAGAAGTGTGGCCGTAACTCCTAAGTATGGGCCAAAAGGGTGGGTCAAGAAAGCCTTGATGTGATTCATCTCATAAGGGAAACATAAGACAGTTAATGATTTCATCTTTAGCTTGGAGGCTTTGCAGTGCCTTGGCAGATAGACACTGGCCTTGGGACTTAGCTTGAAGAAAGCTCATGTCAACAGAGAGAAACACTGTGACCACCTGTGTACTTTGGCTGGAAGAGTGTGTACAAAACAAGTGCATACAGAGCCCTGGGAAAAGCACAGGGAAACAGAAGTCAGGTAGGGGAGGCAGAATAGTCTGGCTCTTCTCATAGAACCCATGAGCACAACTTAGCAACACAACTCATATGGCCTGGCCTACCTGCCCAGATCCATTGTAAGTTCAATGGTGAATCTGAAAGGAAGGTGGCTGCCCATGAACTCACCACAGAGGGATCCTGAGTCCTGAAGATCCTGAACTCACACCACAGAGGGATCCTGAGGTCAGCATTGAGCTTGATGGGTGGTCTAGGGTAAAAATGGGAAAAGAATCTGAAGTACAATGAAGGATAGGTTCCCAGGAGGGTTGAAGGTCAAGTTGGAGATGACACTGTAAATGGAAGATAAGCATTGGGCTTGGAATCAGGGAGGTTCCCAGAGGTGCTGATGGTTTCACATCAATGCTGTAAAGGTAGAAGGTGCTCCTGCTGCTGGTCCCTTCTAATGCTGGGGATGTTTGTGTGGCAAAGTGGGGATAGAGGGCAGCAACAGAGGGTTAAAGAAGGTGTGCAGGCAATATCTACTCAGAAACCAAACTTTCTTACCCATCACACTCAGAGTATTATTACAAATGACTTCACTTAGGCAGCAACTTAAAAAAATAATGCATGGACTTTAAACATAATTATTCCATTACCATTTAAATTGGCTATTCTTTGAAGAAGTGAGAAAGGAACCTTTTTCACTGATACAAAAAAACAAACTTGCACAGCCATGATCAGTCTAATCTTGTCTTGTTCTTGGTTTTGTACCTCTTGGCTTTAGACAGGTGCACAGATTACATTACCTTTGGATAAACCAATAGTAACAACGCCATTCATTTGTAGAGTGCTTTACAAAGGATAAAGTGTTCTCACTTCCATGACCTCATTTCCTCCTAAAAAGTCTGTGAGCTGTTATTATCACTCCAATTTCATAGATGAGGCTAATCTTATGGATGAGGTCACAGGGCTAATAAGGAATAGATCCAGGACTAGAATCGATTATTGCTTCATTTCTAGTACAACAAAGAAAATGTATTGTTTTTGAATTTTAGGTTGAAACAACCTCCGTTACTAGATTTCAGCTTCTTCTATATATTTATTTTAGTTTAATTGTCCTTTTCTCCTTTTCTTACTGTACTTCAATAAAAAATGTTTGTGTGAGTACATGTGAAAGGAACCCAAATGATACATAATTTTATACTGAGGGCACACTATCAACACCCTCAGCCTGCACTTACCCAGGCCTGTTTCCTATGGAATTGAAATCTTCTTAGGGTCAAATGGCCATTTAAAGTTCATTCCTTTTGAAAGCATTTGGTTAATACTTGATTCACTGGGCAAAGGTATTGTCAGGTACCAAGTGATCATCTGAGGCTTTGAAAGAATGCTCACACTGGTTGACTTCCATAGTCTGCTGATCTTGGTTTCTGTGCATTTAATACTATTTTTTACTCATGATGGTTTCACTTGATTATGTTTCCTGGAATGGCACTCAATTAAGGTGTGTAGCCAACTCTGGGCCCTGAGCTGTCAGTGAGGCTCTGGTCTCAGCTAGGATGTGTATTCTGTATTCTTGGCAATACAGGTAAGCTTGTGAAGTGC
Organism: Theropithecus gelada; assembly: GCF_003255815.1. NCBI lineage: Eukaryota > Metazoa > Chordata > Mammalia > Primates > Cercopithecidae > Theropithecus > Theropithecus gelada. The sequence goes on from NC_037676.1 coordinate 76,765,501, forward strand.
AGTGGTTGCAGGCCAGCAGAAAAGACAATGATCTCACTGCACTTATCACAGTGGCATATCTGAGTGCTGAGAAAATAATTTGAACCATATCTCAAGTAATTTCATTTTTAAAAATTAGATATATGCTCTTAGGCTTGATACCAGAGAGGAGAGAACAGAGATGTTCCTGGAACTACAAGTGGAAAAAGTTATTTTGAACTTTTATTGTTTGGTGACAATAGAGAATTCCCTTGGATTTAACTCATCTCATTAAGCATTCTTCATGCTGGAGGCAACAAGATTCAGAAGTTCGATTGTGATCCGTATTTATAGTGAGGACATTTTGCAGATGGAGACATGGTTACGCAGAGCTGGGTGTCTGAAGCATAATCCTAAACCGTGAAGTGCTCAGGCTTGCTGGACTGCCCTGTAAGGCAAAGTGAGATAAAATCACTGAAGTTAGATTTGAGGAATAAACTCTAAAGATTCCTTGCCTTTGAAAAATAAATCTCTGCTTTCTTAAATCTTAGCATTATTTTTTTTTTCTTCAGGATTTTGATAGAAAGGTCTGGGTTTTTTATTTGCTTAAGTTGGGGCTTATCTGGAGAATGGTAGCCAGTTGACATTTTTGAAGAAATCAGTTTACCTGATTGCTTCACAGGCACCTAGTGGAAACTAAAGATCAAAAAGATTAAGATATGTCTTGGGAAATTTATTTTGTGCAAGTTTTGAAGTGGGTCACTGTTTGGGAATAAGAGCAGAATGGGTTCTGAGAAAAAAGGAAAAATCATAACAGCAGAAAATTATTGGGCTTGAGATGAGGGAGGGTGGCAAATGGTGGAAGAAGGAATGTTGCAACAGAGTGAAGGTTGAGAGAGATGACAAGGGCTTTTGTCTTGGGTATCTTAGATGTACTCTGATTGAGGTGGGCCACCAAGTTGTTTTTTATTTTTTATTTATTTTTTTCTTTTACTTAACTCCCAATGATCTACAAAAGGACATCAGATTGGGTTTGTTTCACTGGCGGCTAGAAACATGGGTCCTGAATTTTGGAGAGAGGATTATGCTCGTTGGGAGTCACAGGCACGTAGACAACAGCTCTCGTCAGGAAAGAAACCCAGGCCATTCAGGGAATTGATGTACCATGGAAAGGCCAAGGACAATCGAGAGTCACAGTAACACTTATGGGCTAAGAAAGGGAAGATGTGTCAAAGCACATCTTCCATGGGTAGGAAGACCATCAGAAAGGTATAGAGGTTTAAGAAGGAGAAAGCAGTACACAATGATAACTGCTATGGAGAACTTAATGGCTGAAGAGTATTATATATTTGAGTTTGAAAATTAGTGAGGGCCTGGTATTTTTAGCAGAGAAATTTCAGTAGAGTTTTGGGGGCAGAGTCATAATCTGATGGTGGAGGAGTAAGTCATAACTGGAAAAGTGGAGTAGATTGGGATGGTTTAGAGTCTAGATTCAAAAACCAGGATACGTAGGCTTGAATTCCTGCTCTGTCAGTTTAGTAACTATGACCTTGGGAACATTAGTAACCACTTTGTACCTCAGGCTTTACAACTGGAAAATGGGAGTAGTGATGACAGTGAGGATTAAATATGTTCTTTTGCATGTAAAGCACTTAGAATTGTAGATGTCCTACGGTAAGTGCTATCTGTAAAAGTGTTATTATGTTTTAGAGAAGCTCCTCTGAGAAGAACAGTTGAGAGGCATGTGTATGAGTTTTCTATGGGTACATAATGCATTACCATCCACATTGAGGCTTAAACCAACAGCCATTTATTATCTCACCATTCTGGAGGGTAGGAGCCTGGGTAGAGCTCGTTTCTCACAAGTGTGAATCAAGATGTTAGCTGGGTTGTCTTCCTTTCTGGAGACTCTGGGAAGAATCTGCTTTTGAACACACTCAGGTTGTTGTCAGAATTTGTTTTTTTGTGGCTGGAGGACCAAGGTCCCTCTTTGCTTGCTGGGGTCAGACAGGGGCCACTCTCAGTTCCTGGAGGTTACCCACATTCCTTGCCATGTAGCCCCCTCCATCTTCAGAGCCAACAATAGAGACTGTCTCATGCATTAGCTCTCTTTCACTTCAAATCTTTTTTTTTTTTTAATCAAGGAAAAGCCCCATCTGCTTTTAAGGGATCAGCTGTCTAGGTCAGGCCCACTGAGGACAATCTTCCTTTCTTACGGTCAACTGTGGCATATAACATAAAGTAACCACAGTAGTGGTATTCATCATATTCACAGGTTCCTCCCAGACTCAGATGGGAGAAGATTATACAAAGCATGAGTCATTGAGATTATCTCAAAATTCTTCCTATCACAGTGTGGAAGGTTAGGTTTTGTGTGGTTTAGATTCGCACAGTTGCAGGTAGCGGGAAGATAACAAGTAGAGAAGGGGAGATTAAAGATATTAGAGATTTTTTTTTTCCCTGCAGTAATATCTTGAAGTGGTTATACATAGGGCTGAAGACAAAACTGGGTGGGTAACATTGAGGAGGTGTAGGGACATCTCTTAGACAGCAGGAAATGAGGTTAGAATATATAATATTGTAGTACTTGATGTTGAGCAAGCAATCTCAAAACTTGTGGTATATATAAATGACCAGTTATTTCTCATGCATCTGCAGGGCTCAGCTGATTTAGGCTGGACTCCTGCATGCACCTGTGGTTCACCCAGCCCTATCACATGTCTGCATGTCGGATCTGCTCCTTGGTTCTCCTATTCACCTCCTGGTATCATCAGACAAAGCTCAGGCAAATTCTTCTCATGGTGATGACAGAGGCACAGGATTTCTTGTGGCCTACATACTGGTACATCGCCACCTCTGCCTCATTCCATTGCCCCAAATTAGTCATATGTCTAGCTCAATATCAGAGTGCAAGGGCACCACAAAGATATGGTGGGCAGTGAAGGACTGAAGTTATTAATGCAACCTACCAGAATGACAGGCAAGTTTGGAAACCGAGATGTTAGAAGGGATAAAATTCACACCTAGTGGCATCTTAAGTTTTTGCTAGAAGACTATGCAATTTAAAATTTTAATTTGAACATATGGAAAAAAAGGCAAAAGGAAAAAAATCTGTAAATATTTAGAGCAAATTCTAGTTTGGCTCGATTACAGAATGTGTAAAGGGGATTTGCAGTAAAGTAGAAAGGTCATTTGAGGATAGATCAGGGAGCGATTAAATGTTAAGGTGATGTGCTGGATATCTTTCTTCCAGCTCACATTCTGCTCTTTTCTATGTTATGCCCCAGGATGCTGGTCCGTGTTGACTGTTCTTCCTTGGTCACTGGGTTCCAGGTGAGTTCAGCCATGAAGGAGCACCGGAGGTGATGGCATATACCTGGGGGGTGAGGTCTGAGTTTACTCTCTGACCTTCTTCTCTGCAGGTTGGCTGAGTCCCTCTACAATGGGCCACAGCTCCTGTCAAGCAGCCCTCTCCATATGTTATCCCCTCTAGTTTCTGGCAAGTTCTGCTTTTTCTTGCTGCTTCAGGATTAGGAGTAGAGAGGTTCTCCATTATCATTAGCCTTCAGATCCTACATTACACTTGATTTCCTTCCACTCTGCCTATACTTAGTATGCCTATACTCACCAAACTCTCCTCAGTCATCCAGCTTGAGTCATCTGTTTCCTGCTGAGACTGACTCATGCATTAAGGACTTGGGACTTCATTTAGTAGGCAACGAGAAAAAAAGAGTTAGGAGAAGGCTAGAACTGGACTGTGCTGTGGGGAGATTAACACAGAAGCCACATATACAGTGTATTAGAGGAGACAGGAAACCATGTAGGAGTCTCACAACTGTCTGGGAGGAAGAGTGTGAGGGCCTAAATTATAGATGGGATTGTGGAAATGAAAAGGAGAAATGGGTGCAATAGCTATTGTGGGTGCAGAATGGATTCATACCGTGACATTTGGTAAGCATTTAGATGGTTGGAATGAAAGAACATGATATTTCCAGAATTTCCAGGCTTGGGAACTAGGAAATTAGTAATGCCATTACTAATCCCTAGAAGAACTGGTGATCACAAAAGAATAAGATGTTCTAGTTTTGACATTTGGAATTTTCCATGTAATGTTCAGTGTCCTCTATATGATATGAAATGTTGAGCTTGGAAGAGAGATCAGGCCTGGGAGTAATTTGGACATTGTCCACATAGGCTCAATTGAAGTCACTGAAGTAGATAAGATTGCTTAGAACTAGAATGCAGAGAGAAGAGAGTAACAGAAAAAAACAAACAAATAAAAAACCCCAGAAAATAATGACATGGAGGAATAAGACCAAGAGAAGCCAGAGATAAAAGAGTGATCAAAATTTAAATTCAGACACAAGAGTTTAGTGTTTGAGAAATTTTTAATGAGGATATTAATAATTTTTAAACATCGTGTCAGTTTACAAGGGTTGTGGTGGAAGCCTGAGCATGGTGGTTTGACTGGTGAGGAGAGGGAAGGAAGTAACAACAAATGTAGACTCTTCTTTCAGGACATTTGATTCCATATGACCCCTAAGTGTTTTATGTAAAAAATTTAGGCATTGCAGGCCATTAGGTCTCTGTTGTGATGATACAACTCTGTCGCTGTTGTATGAACCCAAAGACAATATGTAAACAGATGGCCCTGCTGCATTCTGCGAAAACTTTATTTACAAAAACAGATGGAGGTGGGACTTAGACTGCTGGCCATACTTTGCTAAATGGAAGTAGGAAGACAAATCAGTACCTGTAAAAGGAAGTGCTGAAGTTGTGAAGACAAGTCAGGGTTTAGGGAAGGGTTTTATTATTATTATCGTGTATATGAGAGACAGTAACCAAGTTGAAGTACAGGGAAGAAGCTGATGGGAAGATGAGGTTGAGGAGATGGGGAATAATTAACCCAGCAAGTCACACAGAGGAGGAAGGACAGGAAATGAGGGGATGAAATGCATGGTCTAGGCTTGGTTTGAAAAATACAATTTTTGAGACTGGAGAGAAGAAGTGAAGACAAAAACAGGCACAGACTATTATTTCTTCAGCTTAATGTTTATTTCAGCCCTCCTTTTGTAAAGTTGTTTTAAAATAAACTAATTTATTCGGGATTAGGAGGGTGTTTGCTTGTTATTTTTTCTTCGTTTTTGTTTTATTTTCAGGGCTAAGCATCCTAGCATGGGTTTTGGATTGCCTCATGAAGACCACGGATCTGGTGTGTTACCTAAGAAAATTCTTAAGTGCAATCTTTTTTTTTCGTATTTTGTTCTTAGGCTCCTTTATCATTTCATTTCTTTTCAACCGAAAGTTTTTTTGACCAAGTTTCTTTTTTTTTTTTTTTTTTTGTGATGACACTTGGAGGCAGAAAAACCTATAAAAACACAAGGAAGCACCAACCCTCTGTGTCCCTGCAGTTCATAATATCTTCTGGATATTGTTGCTGTTTATCTTGCTTCTTTGCCCATTATTCTCCATGGATTTATATTATTCGATCAATGATAGTCCTGTATAACAAGAACCTAAGTCAATGGAACCTTGTGTTTAAATCTCCTAGGAGGAATAGTTGTTTGAAGATAAATTCTTTGGAGAATCCATTTGTGAAGGGAATTAAGCCCTTTACTTCACCTGTTTTGAAAGTTTTTCCATCTATAGACTTTTCTTAAATGGAAGCATGCCTGTCTATCCTTTTTTTTTGTTCTACCTCTCTCTCCCACTATCAGTTGTCTAGCTTGGGGTAGAGTAGAAGCAGAGAGGAAGAGTGAAAGGATAAAATAAGAAATGAGCCTGCACATAGTAAACCTTTTAGTTTTTGCTTAAGAATATTTTTTCACCCTATATTTCAGAGAACTAAATACTTTTGGTGATCTTGGGATATTAGTTTGGAAGTTTTATTCATCAAAGATCACTAAGATCATTACTAAGTGCACTAGCTGGATCATCAAATCCGAGATATGTTTTTTTAAACTCCAATTCATTCTCATGGAACAAATATCCCAGCCTCCAAGGAAAGAAGAGTCCCAGAGAACTGTTGCTAATGGTTCCCTCGCTTCCATGCCCAGCACACTGCCCTCTTAGGGTCTCTGACTGGGGCAGGCAATTAAATTGACATAAAACACATTAGCAGGAAAAAAAGTGTACAGATTTAAGCCTATAATCCCAGTGCTTTGGGAGGCCGAGGTAGGAGGATGACTTGAGGCCAGGGTTTCAAGACCAGCCTGGGCAACATAGTGAGACCCCTCTTTAAAAAAAATAAAAAAATTAACTGGGTGTGGTGGCCCACACCTGTAGTCCTAGCTGCTTGGGAGGCTGGGGTGAGAAAATTGCTTGAGCCCAGGAGTTCAAGGCTGCAGTGAGCTATGATTGTGGCACTGCACTCCAGTCTGGGCAACAGGGCAAGACCCTGTCTCTAAAAAGAAAAAAGCATACAGATTTCTACATGACCATGGGAGTAATCTTCATAGGAAAATCAAAACCCAAAAAAGCAATTAGAGTCTAATAGAGTGCTCATATATCAAGTTGGACAAAGTAATAAATTGTAAAAATGTGACAAGGCAAAGGGGCTTGGGCGAGGGTAGTTAGTCATGATGAAGTGACTAAGAAGATAGGGGTTAGTTTAGCGAGACTGGTACAGATTTTTCTCAGCCTTAACTTCTTGTTTTTCCTCTTTGGTGGTAAAAATGATACTTTCCTTCTGGTACAGGGATGGCATCTTTCACATGGGAGTTTAGTGCTTTCAGGAAGAAAAAGGAAAGTCAGAATGTCCTTTTTGCATCTGCTGTTTTTCAAGGGCTTTTAACTCAAAATAGTCAATATGCCAAGTGGCATCGTTTGGAGGTGGCATGCTCTGAATTCCTTCAGTCACTAACACAAGTTTGTTTGAAACCCAGTTCTACTTCTACCTCTATAATGAAATGGCTTTCTTTTATGGAGCTCTTTCTCTTCAGAGTATCACTTACTTAAGAAGAGGCCTTTGGTCAAAGTTTAAGCTCTGATTCACGAACATGATTCCCTTTGTTGGTTTGTGTTGTGTCTGTCTGTAGATTTGGCCTCCACCTCTTGGGATCACCTTCCCCTTACATGGAACGTGGAATTCAGCTTAGGGTGGAAACAGGAAGCATTAAACCATCTGTTGAAAATCTTAAACAATCCGGAAGTAAAAACAAACTAGATAAAGCATTTTCAGCTGAAGTGCACATCCATTCTACATGTGGAATAATGTAATGTGTGCTATGTTGAGGTTAATTCAGGCTTATGTGACTAGTTGGATCTGGCAAAGCTGGCTTTAAATATGGAATTAAAAAATATATTTCCAGATTCAAATATGTGTAGTCGATAATACATGGCTGGCTAAGCCAAAACCGTTCTCAAATTTTTAAAAATACAATTTCAAAAATGTATTTAGCTCTCTAATGAGAGGTGATTGAGACCAATGTAGAGCAGCTGATTGTGAAATCTGCTTCATATTAGCTCTGGGATCTTGGACAGGAGACACTTGAGCCTTCATTTAAGTGTCAATGGGATAAATAATCTCTTCCCTAAGTACCTGCGATGTAGAAAAGTCAAAAGTCAAAATGTGATGAAGCATTTGATAAACTATAAAGTTTATGTAGTCATTCACCCTTTAACATTTACAGAGAATCTATTAAACACTATGCTATATTAGTAGGCTGAATAGAAATAAAGATAAATGATATACTATTTATCCTCTAAGAATTTATGATCTTATATAGTCAGTGTGTAGGGGAGGTAGACATGTAAACAAGAAAATACAATCCATTACAAATGTGTGAGAAAAGAATACAGTAGAGATTTTAAGTGGTCAATTCAGTTGAAGGAGTCAGGAAAGCAAATTCAGGGCCTTTTCTTTGGGGGTGGTGAGGAGCTGTCTGGAAAGCTGATTGTGAAACCTTTACCAGCATACCATTGCACCCATCTGATACAGACCCTTGAACACTAGATACTCAGTGCAATGAAGTTCATGATATTGAGTTTTGATACATGTTTTACTCTTTTAAAGGAAACACTTTTAGAAAAGAAAGTGATAATTCATTAAGTATAAGCAAGGGGTAAAGCACCAAAGTTGCCTGGAAACAGAAGCATTTTATTAGGTGAGATAAAAACCATAAAAACGACCTCTTATTGAATTAAACAGTTCTGAGATGGAAAGGAGGATACGATTAGGTTAATACAGTAGAAGACTCTAACTAAATTACTACCGAAGGTGATCTGAGCAGGTGTTTCTAGACAGGGGGAAGTAAGATAAGGTAAATAGGGATTCTTTTCAGGCAGAGGCCACTGATGTCAAAGATGCATGTGCATGAAATAGCATGGCTCTTTAGAAGAACTGCGAAAATAAAGACGTAGGTTTTCTGTTCTCAACCAACTTGTATCAGATGCATTAATAAATACAGTGATGATATTAAGGCGAATACCAATGAAACCAAGGGGCGATGAATTCTTTATGAGAGCCCAGAGAATATGTGTCTTTTTATAGCTTTCTCTGAATGTATTCTAAATGGAAACCAATCGTGTAAAGAGTGAAATCTGAAATAGGTTTCATGGTGTGATAAGAAGTTATGAGTGGAGGGGAAGAGTCTTTTAAGAATGCTTGGTGTATAAAAACATCATTTATTATGTTTGTATTGGACAGAAAACATATTTAGAAAGAATTTAAAGTGATTTTTTTGGGCATGCATTTGTTACAAGTAGATATGTGAGAAAAAAATAAGAATTTTGAGTTTTTCTGAAAGAATACTCAAATGACCAAAAATAAATTTGAAATTCAGTGGAGAAGATTTTGTCCGCCTTGCTCAGTTGCTCATGGTGACTTCCATGAAATAGTCCAAATAGAATGTCTTTACTTGGTCTGTGAGAAAAGGCCTAGGGAGTCTTGTTTGATTGCATCACGTATTGAACAGGTGGCAGACACTTTTACTTAAAATCTCTTCCTGTGTTGACTATTCCATTTCCCATTCTAATATCTTTTTTTTAAAGTCTCAAGGGATTCTATATATTAAACCACAGTTTACTTCTCAAAGATGTAGGACCATATTGCCTACCATCTGTGTTTTTGAACTTTTTTCCAGAAAAATATTCTTTTAATTTGTCCCTTGAGTTTTAAAAATTCTCCAAGAAATCTCTATCCTCTCTTTATGACTGCGTATCCGCCGTTATTCTTTCATTCTATTACTGCTAGTCCTCTAAGCTCAACTTTTCTTACTCTTTCCCATGGCTCTGTACTTGTTTGGGTCACTTTGCCATGTGCCCAGTTTTTATCTAACTTGAAACTTGGTCACTTGCAACTGAGTCACTGAGTTATTTCCTTTCCTTAAATATCATACTGAAAAGAACCATCGCTGGAAAGAGTAATTGAAAGAAGTGCGTTATTTTCTAAACTACTAAGGTCAAGCTCTCCCTTAGGATTTGAAGTCCTTCAAATTCTATTTTCATATTTTGTTAACCTTTTGGGGACAAAAATGGGGAGAGGCACAACCTAAAAAATGAGGACTTTGTTAAGTGGTAATGACATTTCTTCTAATATTTTTATCAAGTTCCATTTCTACTCTCTTATATTAACATTTCAAAATTAATTTTTAAATATATTTTTGATAATATTCTTTATCCCAAAATTTTATATTTTTAAAATCATTCATCTAGGCTATATATGTCCCTAGTTAGTCAGATAGTGTAACACCACAGTTTTAGTTTTATAAATTAGCAAAATGCCTACTAGAGTATTCAGACAGAATTCATTTGGCTTAGATTATAGTTCTGTTAAATCACGTAGTCATTTTCAAACTTTCAGCTTATATTTGAAGGTTAAAATCAAATTTCTGTTTTTTATACTTCAAGCAGCTAAAGTTTTGCAAACATTTAAGATTAATTAATTAACAAATTGGAAAATATCTGTGTTGCATCTATTACGAACAAGACATCTTTTTAAGTATTTTAAGACTTATGAAGATGAATTAGATGCAGAACCTGCCCTCGAAGTGTACACAAGGTCTTAGGGAAAATAAGACTGCATAAATAAATGATTGCAAAGCAGATATTGAAATGTGGCATAAAAATGTTAGGTGATATCAAAGCAGAGAAGATTTCAGTTCACTTGGAAGCATTAAAAAAATGCCCGTGAAAGATATCTCCTATAAGCTCATGTTCAAAGGGTATTTAGGAGTTTGATGTGTGGTGACGAGGCAAGTGCTTTCCAGAGAGTAAGTAAATGAACAAAGGGGTAGGATTCCATGTTGAAAAATGAATCAATAGTTCTTTACACACAAAATGCATTAAAGAAAACATGGAACAATAGAGTGGGAAGTTTGATTCAACCAATGTAACGGTGTGCTAGGGTTGATTGGTATTGCCTTGTGAGAGCTAACTGTTAAATTTTCAGGAATCTTGTTAGATAGTTGATATCATTTTGATGGCTTGAAATTAGCTATGGTAATGGGAATATGCATACCATGAAAATGAGCAAATTCAGGGCCTTTTTGGGTGGGGTAGAGGAGCTGTCTGAAAAGCTGTTTGTTAAACATTTACCCACACACTGTTATATCCGTCTGATATAGAGCTTTAAATGCTAGATTTGAGTTTTGATTTATGGTCTTTTTTTTTTTTTTTTTTTTTTCTGTGGGACAGAGTCTCTCTCTGTTACCAGGCTGGAGTGCAGTGGTGCAATCTTGGCTCACTGCAACCTCCACCTCCTGAGTTCAAGCGATTCTCCTGCCTCAGCCTCCCGAGCAGCTGGGACTACAGGCGCATGCCACCATGCACAGCTAATTTTTATATTTTTAGTAGAGACTGGGTTTCACCATGTTGCCCAGGCTGGTCTTGAACTCCTGATCTCAGGTGATCCACCTGCCTTGGCCTCCCAAAGTGCTGGGATTACAGGTATGAGCCACCACACCTGGCCTGGTCTACAATTTTGAAGGAGATGCTTTTAGAAAAGAAAATGATAATTAATTAGATATAAACAAGGGTTAAAGATGCCAAAGTTGCCTGAAAACAGAAGCATTTTATTAGGTGAGATAAAAGCCATAAACATATATTCTATTGAATTAAACAGTTTCAAGATGGAAAATAGGATAAGATTAGTTAACACAATAGAGGAATCTATTAAATAGCTAAACAACATCTATGCATACAATAAATTCCTACCATCAGCAAAGAGCCATAGTTACTGCAGGTGAGTGAACAGCTGCCACAAAACCCTATAGGTCTGCCAACATCGCTTCTAGTCCGGGAACAGACGAAATGAGCTACTCTTCATTGTTTCTTTCTAGTAATGACTGGAAGAACTACCTGCGTGGTGGTATTATTCCCTGATGACTGGAGAAGGGGGAGGAGGGCAAACTTCTGGAAGATGAACTGCTCTCTCTCCTCACTGATTAGTGCTTTACGTACAGCAGAGCTCTGATCACAGAGCCTTGAAAGAATCCCTGGAAGCAAAGTGCTGAGTTCCATAGATATTTCCTGTTCTTCCTATCTGATGAGAAGGAATGCTTTATTAATTCATCAGGAATTACCTTGCTTACCAGAGAGGGAGGAATTCTATGAATAGCTCAGTTTGAGTGACATTCTAATAATCATAAAATAAGTGTGAAATAATTCTTTTTTTAAAAACTTTAACAAATGGCTTCAGGCTTTCAGGCCTTTAGAAAACAAAAAGAACAGAACAAGAAATGCTACTAACCACTTTGGAATCCAGGGTAGAGATTCTTAACCTGCATCACAGCTGGGCTTCAGGGCATGTGTGGAAACAAAGGCCAAGGAAACAAAGACCAAGGTTTTTTGTGCGTGCCCATGTATTTTTCTTAAAAGAGGAACCATAGGTTTTATTGGATTCTCAACGGGGTCTCTGTGAAGCCTCCTGGCCACCCAATCTGCCAATCTGCCATTCTTCCTTCTACCACCTGAAAGGTAAGAATTACTGGCTTGAAGCCCATTAACAGGTGGGCAAAGGACATAACTGACATGTCTCAAAAGAAGACCTACATGCGGCCAAAAAGCATGAAAAAAAAAAAAAAACCCTCAGCATCACTGATTATTAGAGAAATGCCAATCAAAACCACAATGAGATACCATCTCATGCCAGTCAGACTGGCTATTACTAAAAAGTCAAAATACAACAGATGCTGGAGAGGCTGTGGAGAAATAGGAATGCTTTTACATCGTTGGTGGGAATGTAAATTAGTTCAGCCGCTGTGGAAGACTGTGTGGCGATTACTCAAAGACCTAGAGGCAGAAATACCATTTGACCCAGCAATCCCATTAGTAGGTATATATCCAAAGGAATATAAGTCATTCTATTACAAAGATACATGCATGCATATGTTCATCGCAGCACTATTCACAATAGCAAAGACATGGAATCAACCTAAATACTCATCAATGATAGACTGGATGAAGAAAATGTGGCACATATATACCATGGAACACTATGCAGTCATGAAAAGGAACAAGATCATGCCCTTTGCAGGGACATGGATAGAGTTGGAAGCCATTATCCTCAGCAGACCAACACAGAAACAGAAAACCAAACACCACATGTTCTCACTTATAAGTGGGGACTGAATGATGAGAACACATGGACGCATGGCAAAAAACAACACAAGCTAGGGCCTGTCGGGGTGGAGGGGAGGGAGAGCATCAGGAAGAACAGCTAATGGATGCTGAGCTTAATATCTAGGTGATGAGTCGATCTGTGCAGCAAACCACCACAGAACACGTTTACCTATATCACAAACATGCACATCTTGCACATGTACCCTTGAATTTAAAATAAAAGTTGAAGGGAAATAAAAAGAATCATTGGTTTGGTCATACTTCAATGTTTCTAGGAAATAGGAGGAATATTTATATATTTTATATATATACACATATTACATATATATAAATATTACATATATTGTATAAAAATAATATTTATATTCCTTTACCAAAAAGAGAATTTATTTTTTCCAGAAGTCTTTAAGCTTTTTAAAAAATTTCTAATTGTCATGGGCACACAATAGTTGTATATATTTATGGGGTACATGTGATATTTTGATACAAGCATACAATGTGTAATGATCAAATCAGGGAAATTGGAATATCCATCACTTTAAGCATTTATCATTTCTTTGTGCTAAGAACATTTGAATTCCATTCTTTTGGCTACTTTAAAATGTACCATAAATTATTGTTAACTGTAGTTCCCCTATTGTGCTACCAAATATGAGTTCTTATTCATTCTATCTAACTGTATTTTTGTACCCAATAACCATCTTCACTACCCCTTCCAGCCTCTGGTAACCATCATTCTATTACATCTCCATGATTTAACATTTTTTTTCCACTCCCTCATACGAGTGAGAACATGTGATATTTGTCTTTCTGTGCCTGGTTTATTTCACTTAACATAGTGTTTTTTTTTTTTTTGGACTAGACATGAGAAAATCTTTTAAGTGTTTTGAGGTATATATATTGTCATATATTTTCTCTTTTGGTGCTTAGACCAACCCTATGAGATAAATAAATAAAGTATTATCATTCTTACTAGCCTGCATTCAGAACTAGAGAAGTTAGGGCTTAGCGGTTCTTAACCTGGACTGCCCATCATTTTGGAATTTTACAAAAGCTGTGATGGTCAGGTCCCATCTCCAAAGATTCTGAATCAGTTCATTTGGAATGGAACCTGGTTATCCACATGTTGTATAAAGTTCCAAAAGTGATTCTCTGGAAACTCTAGTTAGGTTAAGTGCTCTGAGAATGGAACTTGTGTTTCACAGAGCTGGAATTTGAACCCCTGTCCCCACGCATGAGATTATTACATCTTTATATCATTCTGCCAGTTAGAAAACTAAGTAATGACAAGTTGTCCTATGAGGTCATTTATTATATGAGCCATATAATAAACAGAAGCAATTTTTAAAAAAACTTCATTTAACTTGAGAAGTAAAGGAATACTCGAAGCAAGGATTTCTGAACAAAAGTACTAGAGCAATGAATAACATCATAGAGAAAAGAAGGGATGACAATTACTAGATAAGAACTGTCACCAATTCCAGAAAAAATTAAGACTTTAGACCAACTTTTTAGTCAGTATGAAACAAAATTTAATGTGGATAGTAATTGTCAAAAGAGCAACTTTATTCAAAACTTTAAAAATATGTGTTTTTTCTGCGATTTGAAAATCTGTTACTTTGTTGATTGCCTGTGGTAAATGTCTTACTGTTAAATTTGTATGACATGAGGTACTGGCTTGTTAAAACAAATGAAGAAACCTAGAAAACTGAAAATAATTGTTTTATGGTATTTGTCTACAAATTCTAACATTTGTGTTGGTTCTGGATTGGTTTAGATAGATTTTTCTCATTATGGGTCATATTTTCTTTCTTCTTTGCATGCTTGATAATCTTTCGCTTTACTCCAGACATTGCGAATGTTATACTTTGGAGTGTTGGATATTTGTTGTATTCTTATAAATATCTTGAGCTTTGTTCTGAGATGTAGTTAAGCTACTTAAAAAAATTTGGTCCCTTTGAGTCTTGCTTTTAAGATTTGTTAACAAGGGCCAGAGCATCATTTAGACTTGGGCTAATTGTTATCTACTAGGGAGGCAAGAATCTTCTGAATACTCTAGGCAATATTCCATGCTATGTGAATTTTTTTTTTCCCATCCGACTAGAGGGAACAGGTACTATTCCCAGCCCTGTATCAACATCTCTAGGGTTCCCTCTAATACTTTTAGATAATTCCCTAGCCTTGGAGACCTCCTTCATATGCATATGTTCTTCAGTTCTCTGCCAAATACTCAAGGAGGACTCTCAGATGTCCAGAGTTCTTTCTCTGTGCAACTCTTTCCTCTCCAGTGATCAATTCTGTGAACTCTATAGCCAGTTGGATTTCCCCCAAAGACTCAGCTCTGGGTCCTCAACTCAGAGAGTCTCCTGGCTTCGCCTGGCTTCCCCTATGCTATATCTTAGCCTGGAAATGTCCTGAAGGGAGTAAGCCCGGCAATTAGAGGGCTCATTTTGTTTGCCTCCTGTCTCTCAGGGATCAGGGATCACTAGCCTTCATTGCCTGGTATCTAGTGTCTTGAAAACCATTATTTCATATATTTTATTTGGTGTTTTTGATTGATTCAGATTGGAAGGTAAATCTGGTTCCTGTTACTTCCTCTTGGATTGAAATGGGAGTCTAGAAAACTGAAAATAAAAATGATTAATCAACACATATTTAATCACTTAAGTTATAACATTTTAAGTTACGTATGATGTACTTTTAGGATATAAGATAGAAAGAATGAAGAATTAACAGAAAAAAATTAGGAGATTAGAGAAGAAAAGTTTACTGAGTGACTATTGTGTGATAAGCTCCTTATTTATATCATTTTATCTCTTTTTTTTTTTTTTTTTTTGAAATGGAGTCTCGGCCAGGCATGGCGGCTCACGCCTGTAATCCCAACACTTTGAGAGACCAAGGCGGGCGGATCACCTGAGGTCAGGAGTTTGAGACTAGCTGACCAACATTGAGAAACCCTGTCTCTACCGAAAATAGAAAATTAGCTGGTGTAGTGGTGCATGCCTGTAATCCCAGCTGTTCAGAAGGCTGAGGCAAGAGAATCGCATGAACCAGGGAGGAAGAGGTTGTGGTGAGCTGCATTCCAGCCTGGGCAACAAGAGCGAAACTCCCTCTCAAAAAAAAAAAAAAAAAAAGAGAGAGAGAGAGATTCGGAGCTCTGTCAGCAGGCTGGAGTGCGGTGGCACAGTCTTGGCTCACTGCAACCTCTGCCTCCCAGGTTCAAGCGATTATCCTGCCTCAGCCTCCCAAGTAGCTGGGATTACAAGTGCGTGCCACCGTGCCCAACTAATTTTTGTATTGTTAGTAGAGATGAGGTTTCACCATGTTGGCCAGGATGGTCTCGATCTCCTGACCTCCTTACCTGCCAGCCTTGGCCTCCCAAAGTGCTGGGATTACAGGCATGAGCCATCGCACCTGGCCTATTTAATTCTTATAATGCTATGAAGTATAGGTGTATGGTAGAGTGAGAAACCTGGGACATAGGTCTTACTGGCCCTAAACCTGTGTTCTTTCCACAGTATTCTTTGCTGCTTTACAAAAAGCCAGAATGGCATTTAGAAATCTATTTTTAAGAACTTGTCATTTGAGTATAGTACAGGATTTATAGGAATAAGGGGATTCATAAAGTCTTGAGAATTTTAATGCAGTGAGGTTGACTGGGAACTCAGCCAATTTGTTTCCTTTCCTCAATGTCTTCTTACTTATTTGTATTTATACAAGCATCTTTACTGCAGAGGCCAAACCTCTTATTCTTAAATTCATAGTCCACTACCATTTTTCTGCAATCATTTAAGCTTTATCAAATTTATTATGTCTCAAAGCACTCCAACTGGAATTGTCATTCCTGGAACCTGTTCTTCTTGTTTCATTTTGGTGTCTTTGTTCATGCTATTCTGTATAAGAGAGTGTGCCCATAAATAAGGGTAAGCTGTGAGTGGCAGACATTTTCCTGTCTCCTACAGAGACTGCTTGACTCCCTCATCTGTATGTGTTAAAATCACCCCACATTCCAAGGCCCAGTTCTTTAGGAAGTTTTCTTCAGTGTCTTCAATAGGAATAAATCTCTCTCAGTTCCATTTCCCCGTGGATCTCCTGGTATAATATTGACTAAACTTTATATTGAATTATATTGATTAATGCTTTTGACAAATAGTTAATTCCTAATATATGTACAAAACCTTTCTTGTTTTCTCCACTAAATCATAGCATATTTTAGGATAAGAGCTCAGTATTACTAATTTTTGTATCCCTTAAGCCACACAAAATATCAACACAGTAAACATTTAATTGATACCTGATTTGATGATGAGTTGACATTAGGTGACTGTACTTACTAATACCAGATTCTGACTGGCTTGTCTTACATTACTAAGAAGCATTATTAATCATATTTAAGTGAATAAATCTCATTATCTTCTCCCCTAGAAGCATACTTCACTGTCCAAGTGAAAAGCAGATTATTCACAAGTCAATGCCTGTATTTTAGAACTTCTGCTCTAGTAAATTTTAATTAGTTTTCACACTTGAAATTGCCAAAAACGTTAAAACCAGAGAGACTGCATCTTGAATAGGGTCGGGGTAAAATGAAACTGAGACCTACTGCAATGCATTCCTAGGAGGTTAGACGTTCTTAGTCACAGAATGAGGTAGGAGGTTAGCACAAGATACAGGTTACAAAGCCCCTGCTGATAAAACAGGATGCAGTAAAGAAGCTGGCCAAAACTGCCAAAACCAAGATGGTGATGAAAGTGACCTTTGGTCATCCTCACTGCTCATTAGACTCTAATTATAATGCATTAGCATGCTAAAAGATACTCCTGCCAGCATCATGACAATTTGCAAATGCCGCGGCAAGGTATGGAAGTTCCCCTATATGGTCTAAAAAGGGAAGGAACCCTCAGTTCCAGAAATTGCCCACCCCATTGCCAGAAAACTCATGAATAATCTATCCCTTGTTTAGCATATGATCAAGAAATAACCATAAAAATAGCCAACCAGGAGTGGTCATGCTTGTGTTTCTTTTCTTTCTTTCTTTCTTTTTTTTTTTTTTTTTTTTTTGAGACAGAGTCTTGCTCTGTCACCTAGGCTGGAGTGCAGTGGCACGATCTCGGCTCTCTGCAATCTCCGCCTCCTGGGTTCAAGCAATTTTCCTGCCTCAGCTTTCCGAGTAGCTGGGATTACAGGTGCATGCCACCATGCCCGGCTAATTTTTGTATTTTTTTTAAAGCAGAGACGGGGTTTCACCATGTTGGGCCAGGCTAGTCTTGAACTCCTAACCTTGTGATCCACCTGCCTCAGCCTCCCAAAGTGCTGGGATTACAGGTGTGAGCCACCATGTCCTGCCTTGTTTCTTAACTTCTTTTTTTTTTTTTTCTTTTCTTTTTTTTTTGAGATGGAATCTCACTCTTGTTGCCCAGGCCAGAGTGCAATGGCTCAAACTTGGCCCACTGCAACCTCTGCCCCCCAGATTCAAGTGACTCTCCTGCCTCAGCCTCCCGAGTAGCTGCAATTACAGGCATGTGCCACCACGCCTGGCTAATTTTTGTATTTTTAGTAGAGACGCGGTTTCACCGTATTAGTCAGGCTGATCTTGAACTCCTGACCTCAAGTGATCCTCTCATCTCAGCCTCCCAAAGTGCTGGGATTACGGGTGTGAGCTGCCACACCCAGCCGTTTCTTTACTTCAGTTAGCTTGCATTCACTTTACCCTGTGAGCTCATCCTGAATTTCTTGCAGGAGATTCAGTAACTGTTCCTTAGGGTCTGGATCAGAATAGCTTTCTGGTAACAAAATGACTGTTTTATGTCACTGTGTCTTAAGACTCATATTCTGTCTTTCATGATTATCAGTCACATGGGCCCTTGTTGCACCCTAATTTCATTTCTCTAGAAGAAAGCTCTTCTTTCTGGGTTCCTTAGGACACCGCCTTCCTCCCCTCATCAAAGATGCAGAATCTGTGGTTTAGGTTGCCATTACTTGCATACTATTTTTACACGAGGGGTGAACTGACCGAATTTTAATACTAATTAGCTGTAATATAATACAGACACAGCAAATTCTGCCCAGGGAGGAACTTTGTAATCTAACTCAAAAGCTTCATGGGCTAAGCAGGAGTGCATTTAACATCACTGCTCACTGATTTGATTCCTTAGGGCATTTCACAATGAAGCCCTGAAAATTTTCCCATTTATTGTGGTCTTGTGACATTTAGAAGGGAACTGGAAATAAGCTTGTGAGTATCCTATTTAAGAGTTCCTCTCTAATTTTATAAGTTATGAGTTCCCTCAAAAATTTTATAAGGAAATCTAGAGTAGTGTTAGTTGAGAAAAAAATACTTGGAAAGAAGACACTTGAAAATAACGCCTGTGTTTTGGGGAGCCATGATGAGGAAATTAGCTGCAATACAACCTCAAAAGGAAATTTTAGCACTTTGTAACTAATCAAGTTATTTGTACTGAAAGAGTTCCAACAAAGAAAAGAACATTTTTGATAGTCAAATAATTCAAATTTGAATGAATCACAAACTAGAAATAAAAAAATAAAGAACTGGAAATGATAACAAGGGCAAATATAAACATGACCTTCTAACTGTTTATTTCTCTTTAAAAGACTAAGTTTAAATAAATTATAGTATCAATGTATTACGATATTTATAACATATGTAGAAGTAAAATATGTGACAATAAAAGCACAGAGGCCAGCAGGGAAGAAATAAAAGAATTACTATTTTAAAGTTCTGATGTAATATGAAAAGTGGTATAATTTCACTTGAAGGTGGATTGCAATAAGTTAAAAATTTATACAACTGTTCTCACTTATAAGTGGGAGCTAAATGATGAGAACACATAGACACATAGAGGGGAATGATAGACACAGGCATCTACCCGAGGGTAGAGGGTGGAAGAAGGGAAAGGATCAGGAAAAATAACCAATGGGTACTAGGCTTAATACCTGGGTGACAATCTGTGCAACAAATTCCTGTGATCTATATAATAAATCTGCACATGTACCCCTGAACTTAAAATAAAAGCTTTACAAAATTGTACTTTAAATCCTAAAGCAAGCATTAAAAGAACACAACAAAAACGTAGTTAGTATGTAAAAAAGAAAAAAAAAGAGAGATGAAATGAAATAAGAAAAAACCCTCAATCCTAAAGAAGACAAGAAAGGACAAATTGACCATTACCAATAGCCATGTTAAATGTAAGTGGCCTAAAAATCCCAACTAAAAGGCAAAAAAGTTGAAAGGCTGGAGAAAAAAGCCAGATCCAACTATATACAGCCTATAAGAAACCCACCTTAAATATAATGACCCACATAGAGTAAAACTTAAAAAAAAAAAAAAAAGATTTGCTTGCTAACATCAGTCAAAGAAAAGCTGCAGTGGCTATATTAATATCAAAGAAAGTAGATTTCAGAACATAAAAATAATAGTAGCTATAAGATAATTAATTCACAATAATAAAGGGAGTGAATTTTTTAGAGGAAAATAATATTAAACATTTAAGCACTTGGTAATAGAGCTTAAAACTACACGTAACAGGCCAGGCGTGGTGGCTCACACCTGTAATCCCAGCACTTTGAGAGGCCGAGGTGGGTGGATCACCTGAGGTCAGGAGTTTGAGACTAGCCTGACCAACATGGCAAAACCCCATCTCTACTAAAAATACAAAAATTAGCCAGGCATGGTGGTGGGTGCCTGTAATCCCAGCTACTCGGGAGGCTGAGGCAGGAGAATCACTTGAACCCAGGAGGCAGAGGTTGCAGTGAGCCAAGATCATGCCACTGCACTCCAGCCTGGGCAACAAGAGTGAAACTCCATCTAAAAAAATAAAAATACACAAAACCAGAACTGATAGAACAAACAGGAGAAATAAGCAAATCTACAATTTTATTCAGGAATTTAACTCTTTTTCAATAATTAATAGTATAAGTGAAATACAGGTTTAGTCACTCACTGCTCATGGCGTTCAATTAATAAGAGCAAAGTCTGGCATAAAGAAAGTGACTCTTCATTATAAAACCGGCTTAGCGGAAGTACAACCTTCCTGCCTTAAGGGTACCACTTCACCTTTGGATCAGAAAGTGGGTGCTTTTAAAGAGGGCCTATTATGAATGGCACACAAAGGAGAAAGCAAGCAGGTGTGGGAGGGGTCTACCTGTTAGCTTGGTGTCTTATCTATTGGGCAGTTGAATTGGCATCTTCATTGGCAGAAATATTAATAGATTGTAAAGGTATCCAAAAACTCTCTAGATGGGAGAGAGTTTTGTATGGGACTTTGGGTTGTAAATTGGCGACTATCTCTTCAGGCAGCTTCCTGGTGGGTGAAAATTTCATAGCAGGCATATTTTGGGTTGCAAGTCAACTGTTAACTCTTGGATCAACTTTTTGGTGGGTGAGAGTTCTGCTCTAGAGCTTCTAAACACATAATTGGATGAACTTGCCCTATAGGGATTGTCTGGGGAAGAAGAGGTAAAAGGTTATAATTGCATTTCTAAAGGGCTAAATAGGAAATGAGGAATGGGGGAAATGGAGAAAAGAGAAAAGAAGAGAAAATAATTTTAAAAATTGTAACTCTTTTTTTCTTTAACAAGTGGGGGTATTCAGTTATGATAAGATGAAGAGAAAAAAACACCTATGAGAATATTGAAGTTTTAATAACACTATCAATCAGATTGACCTTATTGACCTATAAAGAGTATACATATGTAACAAACCTGCACGTTGTGCACATGTATCCTAGAACTGAAAGTATAATAAAAACAAAAGAAAAAAGAAAGAAAGAAAAAAAAAGAGAGCACTTCATCCTAAAAAATCAGAATACACATTTTCAATGTATATTTTATGTGTATTTAATGTATAGTTCACACTAAATATTTACCAAGATAGACCATATTCTGAGTCACAAGTTAAGATTCAATCCGTTAAACTCGTACAAAGTATGTTGTCAGAGCACAATTAGAAATCATGAATAGAAAAATCTCCAAATATTTGGAAATTATAAAGACATTTCTAGTAAACTGTGTGTCAAGAAAGGAATGTAGAAAGTATTATAAACTGAATGAAAGTGAAAATACAGCACATCAAATATTGTGAGATGAAGTTAAAACAAAACTTAGTAGAAAATTTATGACACCAACTACCTGTGTTAGAAAAGAAGAAGGTCTCAAATCAGTAATCTCAGCTTAAATTTTAAGAAATAAGAATAAAACAAAATAAAATCTGAAGTAAGTACTTTTTAATGTTACAGAACATAATAATAAAAACCAGAGCATAAGTTAATGAATGAGAAAACAGAAAAGTAATAGAGAAAATTAGTAAAAACAAAAGCATTTTTAAGATTAATAAAGTTAATAGGCTTTTTGCTAACCAATGAGAAAAATAAGAGTAAATATGCAAATTACCTGTATCAGGAATGATATATGATATCACTAAAGAGTTTATTGATATTAAGAGGATAGTAACAGAATATTATCTTTTAAATTATGTCAATAAAGTTGACTACTTACAAGAAAAGAACAAATGCTGTGAAAGATAAAAGTTAACAGAGTTTACTGAGGAAGAAATAGATAACCTGAATAGTCCCATATTTAGTAAAATAATTGAATTGTAGTTAAAAAACTTTTTACACAGGAAACTTTAGACCCAGATGGCTTCACTAGGGAATTCTATCAAATATTTAAACAAGAAATAAAGCCAATGCTATATGAGTTCTTCCAGAAAATTATAAAAGCAAAAATATTTCTCAACCAATTATACAATGCTAGCATTACTCAAACACTAAAAGCAGACAAAGATATTGCAAAGGAAGAAAACCGTATGCCAATATTCCTCATGAACGTGATACAAACATTTCTAACAAAATTTTAATTGATCAAAGTTAACAACATATAACAGTGATAATAAATCAAAACCTTGTATGATTTATTCCAAGAATGCAAAATGGGTTTAACATATAAAGATCAATCAATTTAATATGCCAGATTATTAGACTAAAAAAAGATAATCTCATTTAATGTAATAAATGAATTTTATTTATAACAATAAATAATAATAATAATAAATAATAATACTTATTCCTAACCTAAAACTCTCAGCAAGCTAGGACTAAAAAGAGAGTGCTTCAACCCACTATGAATATCTGTGAAAAACCTACAGGCAACATAATACTTACTGGTGAAAGAAAATTCTTTCTTCATAAGACCAGGAAAAATGTAAGAATATTTACTCTCATTCTTTGTATTTAACATTATATTGGAAATTCCTGCTAGTGCACTAAAACAAAAATAAATAAATAAATAAATAGAAGATGTTAATATTGGAAAATAGTAGGCCTGTGGGAAATGTATGGCACCAACTACCTGTAATAGAAAAGAAGAAATGTCTCAAATCAATCATCTCAGCTTACCTCTGTTCTTTATTTGCAGACAACATAATCATCCAAAAAAAAATTTTATAGAATCTTCAAAAGATGCTAGAATAATGGGTGAATTTAACAAGGTTGCAGGATGCAAGATTAATGTACAAAATTTAATAGTATTTATATAATCTTGGAATCAATAATTTTAAATTGAGTTTAAATTCAATATCAAATACAATAATATACTTACATATGAAATAGAGAATAATCTTCTAAAGGTATGCAAGACCTGTAAAATACAAACTATACAATATTGCTGAGAAAAATTTTTTAAAACTTATGAAAAGGAGAGTTATGTTCATAGTTCGGAAGATTCAATATTGTTAATATGTCAAGTATCTAAATTAATCTATAAATTTCTCAGCAGTCCTTTTCTTTTCAATAGAATTTGACACGCTAATTCTAAAAGTTATGTAGAAATGCCAATCACCTAGAATAGCCAAAAAATCTCTGAAAAAGAGAAGCAACTTGGAAGACTTACATTATCTGACTTCAAAAATCTTTAAAAAGCTGCAGTAATCAAAGCAATATGATACTGGCATAAGGATAAAAAATGGTGAGTTCAGAAGTACACTCACAAGTACAGTTAATTGATTTTTGACAAGGAACCAAAGGCAATTCAGTGGAGAACAGATAGTTTTTTCAATAATGTTGCTGTAACAATTGAATATCAGCAATTCGATTGAATAACAATTGAATAACACCCTACTACCTACGTTACATCATGTACAAAAATGAATTCAAAAGAAATTTTACACAAAAAGTATCAAGCTAAAAATATACAATCTCTAGAAGAAAATCTAGGAAACTGGATTAAGTAAAGGCTGCTTAGATATAATACCAAAAACATAATTCACAAAATAAAACATTGATAAATTGAACATCATCAAAATGAAGAACAGGTCTTAGAAAGACACTATTAAGAGAGTGAAAGACAAGTGACAGACTGGTGGAAAATATTTGCAAATCATATATCTGATAAAGGATTTATACTTTGAACATAAAAATCTTTCAAAACTTGATAATAAAAATAATTTAATATTGGCAAAATATTTGAATAGACACTACATCGAAAAAGATATATAATGGCAAATAAGTACATTAAAACACTAAACATCAAGTTTTCATTTGGGAAATGGAAAGTAAAGCACTATGAGATACCATTGCACACCTATTACGAACATCTTATATTAAAAACACTGACAGCATCAAATTTGGAGAGGATGAAGAGAAACTGGAACTCTCATATACTGTTGGTGAAAATATGAAGCAGTAAAACTATTTTTTGAAAGAATTTGGCAATTTCTTAAAAAATTACATAAATTACATGCCATTTAATTTGATTAATAGTTGATTTTAAAATGACCCTTCCCAAATGGCCATGTAAACAGTATTTGTGAGCCTTTTGCAAGACCTCTGTTGACATCCCCTGCTATAATGTAAAACACACATTTCTTTAATAAACTTGCTTCAGAAAATCTCTCATAAATAGTACATTTTATTTATTCAGACAAGGAGAATTATATAATACACAATACTTTTCTTTTTTACTTTGTAAGGACACTTGGAACAAAATGTAATGTTTCATGATTATAAATCTCTTAAGTTGTGGTTTTCATGTAGTTATCTGTTCCCTTAGCTTTATGACTCCTCATGTAAATTTGCAGAAATCCATCCATTCATCCATCCATACACCACCTATCATGATTGATAGGACGTTCAACTATTTGGAAAGCCAGTAGAGGAAATTGTGAAGCAGGTTTACTCTGCACCAGTTGCTTGCCTGACTTGGGTGTGATAGAACACTCACACAAAGTTACATGAACCAAATTTGTTACTTACAGATATACAGCAAGGGAGAACCGAAGACTGGGATTCAGGACAAGCTCATCCTACGAAGCTCAGAAAAGCTACCCAGGGTGAACAGAGTCTTATCTTCAAGTTCTCCACTTGCACCACAGGTGTAAAACAGCCTGCCTTGGGCTTTATACCCCAGTGGCCACATGACACCTTGGGCAAAAGTGTTGAAGGACACCCTGTTTCTAGGGCCAACTGGAACAGAGCCTGGACTATTCCAGCTACCTCCTCTTTATCTCACAATGTTCCATTCCCAGCACATTCTACAGGTATCCTTGAGAATTATAAGTGAGAAAGTGGAGAGAATTGGGTTGGTCCACTTCCTTTCAGAGTTGGTCCACTTTCATTCAGAGAACTGTCCTGCAGACATGTTTAGAGGTGTCTATTTCAGCATTTCTCATATCTTCACTTATTTGTGTCTGTAGCTACACCATTTCTATGTAAGCTCACTCCGAGGTAAAGGAGCCAGGATTTTAATAGAGAACTGACATACCTTAGCTTGGGTTGAGAGAATAACTGTAGTTGGGCAGCTAAATCATCTCCCCTGCTTGCCTTCTGCTTGGACAGAGGTTGTGCTCATTACTAGGTAATTTATATACGTGTAATCTGGAAAACCAAGATGCGGTCAAAGCGTAAGTTATGATTTGGTTAGCCATAGAAGAAAAGAGGAGTATCCTTCTAATCATCTTTACCTTTAGAAAGTCTGGAAAATGACCATTTGTCTGAATAACTGAACTACTAGTTTTACTTAAATCTTAAAAGTCATTTTACGCTGTAAAAACATATTGCTTTTAATATATTTTAGTTACTTTTTTTTCTTCATGTGAGTGTAGTAAAAGAAGCAGGAAAATAATCTAATATGTATCTATTAAACAAAAATGTTTTTCTTCAGTTCCTGAGAGATCCCATGATCCAGAGACAAAGGTGGCAGCTTTGGAGCAAGTGGAGAGCCAAGAAAAGGATCCAGAACTAGGGTGGAAGGTGGGAAAGGTCTTTGAGTGCAGCTGCACTGTGTGGGAAGACAAATATGATAATGGGCAAACAGCTGTTTGAATCAGACAGTGAAACCTCACTAAAGGGAGAAAAGGGAGAGGGTTGCAGATGAGAGAGGCCACGGCTACGGTTTTGTGGGTAGAGGTTCAGTCATGAGGGCTAAAATGCTTAGACAGAAATCTCTGGGTTGAGGCTGAAAGAACTGGAGACCAGTGACTACAAATATAGCAAGTGTGTTTCTTCTTGCTCTCAAAATGTACTTTTAGCACTTTGAAGTGACCGGTACTATATGAACATCACACAATATTGTAAACAATCTGAGTTTAGTATTCAAGAAGGGGAAGGCGTACAATGATGATCAATGATAATATTCTTGATATTCATGATTTTGAAATCAGAATAGCTATACCACTTGCAAAGAGAGACTCCATGTGTTTTAGGCCAGTGACAGTGACTATGTTTCTCTCATCTGCATGAGGCACTAAACTGAATGGGATGGAGATAAATAGCCTAAGAGGCTTGATGGCAGGGATTCATTTTTTCCCCCCGAGACAGAGTCTCACTGTGTCGCCAAGGCTGAGGTGCAGTGGCATGATCTTGGCTCACTGCAACTTGCGCCTCCTAGATTCAAGCAATTCTCCCTGCCTCAGCCTCCCAAGTAGCTGGGATTACAGGTGCCCATCACCACGCCCGACTAATTTTTGTATTTTTTAGTAGAGACTGGGTTTTGCCATGTTGGCCACGCTGGTCTTGAACTCCAGACCTCACGTGATCCACCTGCCTCAGCCTCCCAAAGTGCTGAGATTACTGGCGTAAGCCACCATGCCTGGCCTGCAGGGATTCAATTTTTAAGCCGTTATCAGGATTTGTTGATCTGGTTTTGAGGGATTTTTTAAAAATATGACAGTCAGATCTAGTCAGAAGCTAGTGGCCATGAATTATGTGTATTTTGGTCATGCATTGAATTTTAGATATTTACATGAATTTGATTGATGGAGACAGTAGTTTTACATATTTAGTTTTCTGAATCTTTATCAGGGACTTTTTCCTGTAATTTGAGAAATCCTAATAAATGATTTCACATCTTCCTCAGAGTAACAGAGGATTCACATAGTCGTTCGGATGATTTAAATGTTGTGATTTCACTCAGTTACCTAACATTTTAAATTATTTCCATTGTTTCTTCTCCTTTGGCTTGGAAACAGTGACAACAGTAACTTCTAAGAGTTGAATATTGTTGAATCCTTTCTCTGATCCACTGAGTAGGTTCAGTATTTTAAAAACACTAATTATATAGTCAGATAATCTTTGTTGGCCTTTTTTGCCTGTTAAAATATCTGTTAAAAATATTTCCTCTATTTACTTTGATCTTTCTTTTTTCTCTGCATTCACAATCATTATCTTCTACCTGTTGTCTAAGACAGTGATTTGATTTTTGACAGTGGCTATCCTGGTCCTTGCTTTTATAATTGATCTATTTGATCTATAATGGTGCTTTTAAATTCTCAATTTGTTGTCTCATTCTTTAAAAAATCATATATTTGGGTTCTAGTTTTTCTTGAATTCATATGCTTATTAAGTTCTTTTATAACTTGAACTCCTCAAAGGCAAGTTGTCTTTTAATCCTTGGGTAGTTTTTCTTTACATTGCTTTCCTCCTATAATATTTTCCTTTATTTGTATTTCTTTTCTTTATTTCTATTCTGATTCCTATTTCTTTTCTTTTCTTTTTTCTTTTCTTTTCTTTTCTTTTCTTCGCTTTCCTTTCCTTTCTTCCCAATTTAAAAAATATATGCTACTTCTTTTAATCTAGCATATTTTAACAATAGGAATTTTTCAGACCAACATTTTGCTCTGATATAGGGTGGATGAATATTTTGACACTGTTATCACTAGGGATGTTATAGAAAAGACAATTTCATCTTTTTTTTTCCACTAGATTGAATACAATTTTTTCCCATGAGGCAAAATATCCCTGAATTTTCTTTTTAAGTTCCTCTTAATAAGGTTTCAAAATTACTCTATAGCTCAAAGCATCAAAGGAAGAACCAATTTTAATTTGACTTTGCTTTGGGTGAATTATCCATCTTCCTAGTCTCTTATTTTCTTTAATGATTTGCTGTCTCTCCCACACTTCCTCCTTAGAACAGCTGCTCTCTAGCCTACTTTATTGACAACACCAGCCAAGTGACTAGGTCAGAGAAGAGAGGTAAGACAGCCAGCTGTGTGGGTTGTACCTCCCTATGGAGCCGGTTAATGACACACGGGGCTCAATCCACCATCTTCCGCTTTTCCCTCCAAACTCAAATACTCTCTGAGCTTCAACTGTCACCATCCTCGTAATTATACCTACTTTCACAACTCTAGCTCCACTGTCATCTTGAGAGTAGCTCATCTTCAAATGTGAGCTCCTTTCATAGGATCAAAGATTATTGCAGCCAGAAGCTGAGTCCACTGTGCCTCATCCCCATCTTGCAGATGAGGAAAACACAAAACTGGCAGAGATGGTTACGGAATCCAGCCCGTGTTCCTTTTAGTCCAGTGTTCTTTCACCTCACTTTACTGTGTCCACTCTTCAAACTCCGTATTTCAAAATACAATGTAACTAGCTCCGCATTTCAGCTCTCAGTGTGACTGGCAACTCCCTTGTCTTATGTTCTCTAATGTTTTGATTCTTCTGCTTTTTAAAATTATTATTATACTTTAAGTTCTAGGGTACATGTGCACAACGGGCAGGTTTGCTACATGTGTATACATGTACCATGTTGGTGTGCTGCAGCCATTAACTCGTCATTTACATTAGGTATATCTCCTAATGCTCTCCCTCTCCCACTTCCCCCACCCCATGACAGTCCCCGGTGTGTGATGTTCCCCACCCTGTGTCCAGGTGTTCTTATTGTTCAGTTCTCACCTATGAGTGAGAACATGTGGTGTTTGGTTTCCTGTCCCTGCGATAGTTTGCTCAGAGTGATGGTTTCCAGCTTCCTCCATGTACCTACAAAGGACATGAACTCATCCTTTTTTATGGCTGCATAGTATTCCATGGTGTATATGTGCCATATTTTCTTAATCCAGTCTATCATTGATGAACATTTGGGTTGGTTGGAAGTCTTTGCTTTTGTGAATAGTGCTGCAATAAACATACGTGTGCATGTGTCTTTATAGCAGCATGATTTATAATCCTTTGGGTATATCCCCAGTAATGGGATGGCTGGGTCAAATGGTATTTCTAGTTCCAGATCCTTGAGGAATCTCCACACTGTCTTCCACAATGGTTGAATGAGTTTACAGTCCCACCAACAGCGTAAAAGTGTTCCTATTTCTCCACATCCTCTCCGCACCTGTTGTTTCCTGACTTTTTAATGATTGCCATTCTAATTGGTGTGAGATGGTATCTCATTGTGGTTTTGATTTGCATTTCTCTGATGGCCAGTGATGATGAGCATTTTTTTCATGTAAATGCTCATCATCACTGGCCATCAGAGAAATGCAAATATTTTGATTCTTCTATATTTTATATATACAATTATCTATCATGTCTGTTAAATTTTATGCTTAATACCATGTCTCACCTTCCTTTCTTTTTAAGTATCACTGTCCCTATACTCTGAGGACTTTATGCTTATATAATTGCAATATTCTATTTTGCATCCCTGTTTCTGGTTTTCATTTTATTCTTATAAAAATATAATCTAACAGCAATTATATACCAGGCACTGTGGATATGTGGTGAGCTTTCAGTGTAAATGAAGGAAGTAAACATACATTAAAGCCCATAGATAGACTTGTTTTCTCTGCTTCTTTCCCTCCTACTCTGTCTCAAATCTACCTGACTTGGGCTTTTGACCCATCACAGCACCAAAACTGTTCTTGCTCTGGTTACTCTTGATCTGACCTCTGCATGGCTAAATCTAATGGTCGAGAGCGAGTCCTCCTCCTATAGACTAGGTATCATGTAGCAAATGTTTCTGAGGCTATGCCACATGCCAGCGCTGTTTCAGGTATTGGGGCCATGAAGGTAAAAGAAAAAAAGATTAAAAAAAAAATCCTGGCCTTTACAAAGTTTGCATTCTATGAACATCCTTTGAAAAAGTTGATCATACTCTACTCTCTGATTAAATACTTTCTTTCTTCACTATTTCTTTAGATAAAACTCTTTAAACATTTTTAATGTTTTAATATATAGGAGTACAAGTATGGATTTCTTACATATATCATATAGTGGTGAAATCTGAGCTTTTAGTGTACCCATCACCCAAATGGTGATTGTACCCAAGAGGTAATTTTTCAGTCCTCACTCCCTTCTACCATTCCAACTTTTGGAGTCTCCAATATTTATTATTCTACTCTGTATGTCCATGTGTACTCATTGTTTAGCTCTGTTTTATAAGTGAGAACATGTAGTATTTGTTTTTCTGTTCCTGAGTTATTTTACTTAGGATAATGGCCTCAAGTTCCATCCATGCTGCTACAAAAGACATTATTTCATTATTTTTTATGGCTAAGTAGTATTCCATTGTGTGTGTGTGTGTGTATACATACATACATCAACATACATACACACATTATATATAAAAATGTGGTGTGTATATATGTATATATATAAAATATATATACAGATATGGGTATATATCTCTCTCACATTTTAAAAATCCAGTGCTTTGTTGATGGAAACTTAGGTTGATTTCATTACTTTCCTATTGTGTATAGTGCTATGATAAGCATACAAGTGCAGGCATATTTTTGATATAATGATTTATTTTCCTTTGAATAGATATCCAGTAGTGAGATTGCTGGATCAAATGGTAGTTTTATTTTTAGTTCTTTGAAAATTCTCCATAGTGTTCCATAGAGGTTATACTAGTTTACATTCCCACCAACAGTGCATAAGCATTCCATTTTCTCCACATCCTTGCCAGCATCTATTGTTTTGGACTCTTTAGTAATAGCCATTCTGGCTGGTGTATCTCGTTGTGGTTTTGATTTGTATTTCTCTGATGGTTAGTGATGGATACAACTCTTGATTCTTCTACCTTTCCGGCTGTTTCTTCTCAGTCTCATTGGCTGCACAAGACTCATCTTCCCAACTTCTAAATGGATAAGTGCTGTACTATTCAGTTCTTGAACCATTTCTCTGCTTCTCTAGATGCATCTATTCACCAAGTGATGGCCGCCAATTGCATAGCTTTAAGCACTATTTAGAAACTTGCCTCAGGGCTTTCTTTTCTCAAATGCTTCTTCTCATCAGCAGGCACTCTTTGACCACTTGATCAAGATTGAATTGCTCACTATTTTCTGTCCCCTTGCCCAATTTTATTTTTTAATAGAATTTATCACTATCAGTTTTTACATATCAATTTGCCCGTTTATTAATTTTCTCCTCCCATCAGAATAAAAGCTCCATGAAGAAAGGGACATTGTTTTGTTCACTGTTCTATTCCAAGTGCCCCAAGTAACTGGAACATAGTCAGCACTCTATAAATATTCATTAAATGCATAAATAATGATAATGAGAGCTAGAAGGGAGGGGGCTTATAGTACATTAAGAATATATTTGATGTGATCCATCACATTAACAGAATGAAGGACAAAAACCATATGATGATCTCAATAGATGCAGAATAAGCATTTGAACAAATTTCACATCATTTCATCATAAAAACTTGCAACAAATTAGATATAGAAGAAATGTACCAAAACAACATAAAAGTTGTATATGACAAGCCCACAGATAATATCATGCTTGATGGTGAAAAGTTGAAAGATTTTCCTCTGAGATAAGGAACAAGACAAAGATGCACACTCTCACCACATCTATTCAACATAGTACTGGAGGTTCTAACCACAACAATTAGACAAAAGAAAGAAATAACATGTACCCTAACTGGAAATGGAAAAGTTTAATTGTCTTTGTTTGAAGATGACATGCTTTTATATATAAAAGTCCCTAAAGACTTTATGCAAAAGCTGTTGGAGCTAACAAGGAAATTCAGTAAAGTTTCATGATACAAAGTGAACATACAAAAATCAATAACATTTTTTTTTTTTTTTTTTTTTTTTGAGACGGAGTCTCGCGCTGTGTCACCCAGGCTGGAGTGCAGTGGCGCGATCTTGGCTCACTGCAAGCTCCGCCTCCCAGGTTCACGCCATTCTCCTGCCTCAGCCTCCGAGTAGCTGGGACTACAGGCGCCCGCCACCTCGCCCGGCTATTTTTTTGTATTTTTAGTAGAGACGGGGTTTCACCGTGTTAGCCAGGATGGTCTCGATCTCCTGACCTCGTGATCCACCCGCCTCGGCCTCCCAAAGTGCTGGGATTACAGGCTTGAGCCACCGCGCCCGGCCAAAAATCAATAACATTTTTATACACTAACAATGAACTATTTGAGAAAACAATCCCATTTAGAACAGCTACAAAAAGTACTTAGGAATAAATTTTTTAAAAAAGCTGAAAGATCTATACACTGAAAATTATAAAACATTAATATAAGAAATTGAAGACACAAATAAATAAAAACATATCCTATATACATGGATTGAAAGAATTAATATTGTTAAAATATCCATTCTACCCAAAGCAATATACAGATAAAAATTCAATCCTTATCAAAATTCTGATGACATTTTTCATAGAAAAAATATTCTAAAATTTGTGTGGAAGCACAAAAGACCTCAGTAGCCAAAGCAATCTACAGCAAAAAGAACAGAGCTGGAGGCATCACACTATAAGATTGTAAAATTTACTACAAAGCTATATAGTCAAAACAGCATGGTACTGGCCAAAAAACAGACTCATAGACCAATTATATTAGTGTATTCATACACTGCTATGAAGAAATATCTGAGACTGGGTAATTTATAAAGGAAAGAGGTTTAATAGACTCACAGTTCTGCATTGCTTGGGAAGCCTCAGGAAACTTACAATCATGGTGGGCAAAGGAGAAGCAGGCACATTCTTCACAGGGTGGCAGGACGGAGTAAGTGCAAGCAGGAGAAATTCCAGACACTTATAAAACCATAAGATCTCATGAGACTCACTCATTATCACAAGAACAGATTAAGGGGAATAGCCCCTGTCATTCAATTACCTCTACCTGGTCCCACATGAGGATTACAATTCAAGATGAGATTTGGTTGGGGACACAAAGCCTAACCATATCATTCTGTCCTGGCCCCTCCCAAATCTCATGTCCTCACATTTCACAACACAATCATGCCCTTCCAACAGTTGCCCAGAGTCTTTACTCATTCCAACATTAACCCAAAAGTCCAAGTCCAAAGTCTCATCTGAGACAAGGCAAGTCCATTCTGCCTATGAGCCCGTAAAATCAAAAGCAAGTTAGTTACTTCCTAGATACAATGGAGATACAGGTATTGGGTATACCCATTCCAATGGGAGAAATTAACTAAAGCAAAGGGGCTACAGGCCCCATGCAAGTCTGAAATCCAATAGAGCAATCATTAAACCTTAAGTTCCAAAATTAACTCCTTTCACTCCATTTCTCACATCTACGTCATGCTGATGCAAGAGGTGGGCTCCCATGGTCTTGGGCAGCTCTGCCCCTCTGGCTTTGCAGGGTACAGCCCATGCTGGCTGTTTTCACTGCTGGCATTGATTGTCTGTGGCTTTTCCAGGTACATGGTGCAAGCTGTTGGTTGATCTACCATTCTGGGGTCTGGAGAACAGTGGCCTTTTTTCCCCAGCTCCTCTAGGCAGTGCCCCCATGGGGACTCTGTGTGAAGTCCCCAACCTCACATTTTCCTACTGCACTGCCATCACAGAGGTTCTCCATGAGGGCTCTGCCCCTGCAGGAAACTTCTGTCTGGACATCCAGGCATTTCCCTACATCCTTTGAAATCTATGTGAAGGTTCCCAAACCTCAGTTGTTGACTTCTGTGCACACACAGGCCCAACACCACGTGTAAGCTGCCAAGGCTCTGGGTTTGCACCCTCTGAAGCAATGGCCTGAGCTGTATACTGACCCTTTTTAGCCAGGGCTGGAGCTGAAGCAGCTGGGACACATGGCACCGTGACTTGAGGCTGCACAGAGCAGAGTGGCCTTGGACTGGTCCCCTGGAACCATTTTTCCTTCATAGGCCTCCAGTCCTGTGATGGGAAGGGCTGCCATGAAGGTCTCTCACATTTTCCCCATTGTCTTGGTGATTAACATTCCATTCTTCATTGCTTGTGCAAATTTCTGCAGCAGGCTGGAATTTCTCCCCAGAAATTGGGTTTTTATTTTCTATTGCTTGGTCAGGCTGAATATTTTTCAAACTTTTATGCTCTGCTTTCTCTTGAACACTTTGCCACTTAGACATTTCTTCCACCAAATACCCTAGATCATCTCCTTCAAGTTCAAAGTTCCACAGATCTCTAGGGCAGAAGCAAAATGCCACCAGTCTTTTTGCATAGCAAGGGTGACCTTTACTCCAGTTGCCAACAACTTCCTCATCTCCATCTGTGACCACCTCAGCCTGGACTTCATTGTCCATATTGCTATCAGCATTTTGGTCAAAGCCATTCAACAAGTCTCTAGGAAACTCCAAATATTCCCACGTCTTCTGAGCCCTCCAAGTCTCTAGGAAGTTCCAAACTTTCCCACATTTTCCTGTCTTCTTCTGAGTCCTCCAAACTGTTCCAACCTCTGCCTGTTACCCAGTTCTAAAGTTGCTTCCACATTTTCACATATCTTTATAGCGGCACTCCACTCTCTGTGGTACCAATTTACTATATTCGTCCATTCTCACACCGCTATGAAAAAATACCCGAGACTGTGTAATTTATAAAGGAAAGAGGTTTAATAGACTCACATTTCTGCATTGCTTCGGAGGTCTCAGAAAACTTTCAATAATGGCAGAAGGCAAAGGAGAAGCAGGTACCCTCTTCACAGGGCAGCAGGACAGAGTGAGTGCAAGCAGGGGAAATGCCAGATGCTTATGGCACCATCAGATCTCATGAGATTTCCTATTAACAGCATGGGGGAAACAGCCCCAGTGATTCAATTGTGTCTACCTGTGACATGTGGGGATTACAATTCAAGGTGAGATTTGTGTGGGGACACAGAGCCAAACCATATCACCACTGGAACAGAATGGAGAACTCAGATTTTTAACAAGGCTGCCAAGACCACTCAATGGGGAAAGAACAATCTTTTCAGTAAGTAGTTTTGGAAAAACTGTATATCCACATGCAGAAGAATGAAACTAGACCTTTATCTTACACCATGTGCAAAAACCAACTCAGAATAGATTAGAGACTCAAATGTAAGGCCTGTAACTATACAATTACTAAAAGAAAGCATAGGTTAAAAGCTCTTTTACACTGGTCTGGGTAATGATTTTTTTTTGGAATGATCCCAAGGGTACAGGCAGCAAAAGCAGAGAGAGACAAATGGGATTACATCAATCCAAAAAGCACCTGCACAGCAAAGAAAGCAAGCAAGAGAGTGAAGAGATGACCTATGGAATGGAAATAAATATTTTCAAGCTATGTATATGATAAGGTACTGATATCCAAAATATATGAAGAACTCAGATAACTTAAAGGCAAGAAAATAAATAATCCATTTAAAGAATGGGCAAAGATTGTGAACAGACATTTTCAAAAAGGTAAATGTACCAACAGGTATATAAATGGTCAACATGTATATGAAAAAAATGCTGGCTGGATGTGGTGGCTCACGCCTGTAACCCCAGCATTTTGAGAGGCTGAGGCAGGTAGATAGCTTTAGCTCAGGAGTTCCAGACCAGCCTGGCCAACATGATAAAACCCTGTTTTTACTAAAAATACAAAAATTAGCTGAATGTGGTGGCATGTGCCTGTAGTGCCTGCTACTTGGGAGGCTGAGACGTGAGAATTGCTTGTACCTGGGAGGTGAAGGTTGCAGTGAGATAAGATCTCATCACTGCACTCCAGCCTAGGCCACAGAGTGAGACCCTATCTCAAAAAATAAAAAATTAAAAAATTAAAAAGGAAGGACAAAAAAATTTAAAAAAAATGCTCAACATCCCTAATCATCAGCCTTAATGAGATATCACCTTACCTATCAGTAATGGCTATTATTAAAAAGAGAAACAATAACAAATGTTGGCGAGCATGTGGGGAAAAAACCTGGCACACTGTTGGTGGAAATGTAAGTTAGTACAGTACAGCCATTATGAAAAATCGCAGGGAGTTTCCTCAAAAACTTAAAAATGGAATTCTGTCATTTGCGACAATATGGATGAACCTGGAGAGCATTACCTTAAGTGAAATAAGCCAGGCACAGAAAGATAAATACCACGTGATCTCACTTATAAGGGTCACAGTAGCAGAAAGTAGTGGTTACAAGGGACCGAGGGCAGGGATTTGGGGAGATGTTGGTCAAAGAACACAAATTTCAGTAAGACAGGAAGAATACGTTCAAGAGATCTATTGTTCACCATGGTAAGTATATTTAACAGCAACATAGTGTATATCTGAAAATTTGTATAAGAGTATATTTTAAGTGTTCTCATCACAAAAAATATAAAAACGAGGTAATTGTTAGGTTAATTAGCTTGATTTAGCCGTTCCACAATATATACATATATTAAAAAGTTATGCTGTACCACATAAATATGTATAATTTTTATTTGTCAGTTTAATAAAATTGAAAGCTCAGAGAAATTTCCTTGGGTGGGGGTGGCAACTGGGTACATTTTACACAGAGGGAACATGTGCCAAGGCCCTGGGGCAAGAAGGAGAACATGCAGTCAGTGTAACAGAAGATGCATTCATGTCACCAAAGCGTACACAGTATCAGGGAGAAAAGTACAAAAGGAGACTGAACAGATAGGCAGGAACATCAACTGTTCAGGACTTAAAGATCATGATAAAATGTTTTTTAATTTTAAATTTTATTCTAAAAGAAATACAAACTCATTATTAAAAAGGTCTTTTACGATCTTTTAAATGGCACATCTTTCAGTGGAGTCAGGTACTAACAAAACATTTTTTCTCTCTAGGACTGTGGAAATCATACTCTGAACACGCCAAGTAACCAAAGACTTGGGAAGGGTAGGGGTGTATTCAGTATTACAAAGATGTGAAAAGAAACAAACTGGGTCTGTGATTCATTTCTTCTGGATCTCAGAATAGAATTCTTCATGTTAGGTCTTTATCTCAATTGCTACATGGCTTAATGATCTGTATATAAGGGATATTGAACATTGATTAGGCCAGTGAAAGAAAAATCTTGTTAAAGGCTGCCAGGGTGAACAAAGTTAAAAAGCTAACATTTTTAATGATGAAATTAGAAGGGTACTTTTTCTTACCCATCTCGAAAGCAGTGGAGCCAAGCAGTTATATTTCCTTTTATATTTGGCATCCTGGATGTAGTACCTTTCCAAAAGCTATTTACGGCACGACCAAAAAGAGCCAGCTTGTGACTAATTGGTAATATTTTAGTTTTACAAAGAGAACTAATATGTGTTTTAGTTTCGGCAAAGATAGAAATCATGGAGATTTTGGTCCAACTGATTTTCCATTTTTTTCCGGGAACAATTAGCCACAAACTGTTGTATAGCTTTTAGGGCACCACCCAAGGGCCAAGTGATTCTCTTCAAATTGAAAGCATATCATTCTTTTCCACATCATTGGTACTGCAGCCAAGTTTCAGGGTTTATGTCACTTTGCCTAAAGTTCCAAGGGGGTTGATTTCACTTCAAGCATGTTCTTGATGTTTCTTCTGGGCAACCAGTGTGGTATGATTAGATTGACTTTCTGTAAATACACTGGAGAATTTTTGTGGAACCTAAGTCTGTTACTGAAATGAAGCATTTGCTTCTAATCAGGTTCTCATATCATTCAGTACACAACTGGCTCTTGCCTTAGTTGTTGTTGTTTTTAAATCCAGATTCCCAACTATCTCCTACTTGACATTCTGTGAGAGAGTAATTTTCTGGAGTTTGTATGCTTGCCATGTATTGAAAAGCAGTATTTATCCATTGACAAAAATGCTTGTAAATGCATTTGATCGACCTGATGAAATTTTGATTTTTAGAGTCATATTAATATGGTGCTTTCCCTTAAAATTTCCAGGCCTCATGGCACTTGTGCATATATTTGTATTTGTTTGTGTATTCCTAACACTTAAATACTTTGTGTTGTGTTCTTTCTGATCATACCTGCCTGTTGAATTCTGTATTGTTTTCTCACTCTGTCTCTAAAATAATTCAACCAGAAATGCAAAGGAAGGAAGAAATGTGATTCTTTTTTTTGAGCTTTAGCTGCGAAGGAGTTAAGGAAGATCATGGAAAGTTGGACAGAGCACAGATGAGTACATTAGAGGATGAAAACCTGTATTCACAAACCATATGGATCCAGGAGTAAAAGTTGTGATAATGATTATTATTTTGGTTCTTGTAACTTGCTGTTATGGAACCTGAATACCTTTTTTTTGAGACAGGGTATTGCTCTGTTGTCCAAGTTGGAGTTTAGTGGTGTGATCACAGCTCACTGCAGTCTCAGATTCCTGGGCTCAAGTAGTCCTCTTGACTCAGCCTCCCAAATAGCAGGGACTACAGGCATACATCATCATGCTTGGTTAATTTTTTTTAACTTTTATTTTGTAGAGACAGAGTCTCGCTATGTTGCCCAGGCTTGTCTTGAACTCCTGCCTTCAAGCAGTCCTCCCACCTCAGCCTCTCTAAGTGCTGGCATCATAGGCATGAGCCACAGCACCCAGCCGTGAGTACCTTTTATGAAGTGCACAAAAATGATAGTATTTGTAGAGCACACTGAGGTAAGCTGGAAAAGATTTGAAGGCATTTATATAGTGTTTGGTGACATATAATCATAAAGACTAAAATGTAAAATTTTTAATGTAAATTTTACCAAAATGCAGATTTTGGTAAAACAGCACAAATTTTGAAGTATAAATTTTGAAAAACTTGCTTCTGTTTCTATTTTAGAGAGTTACACATAATTACTCTTTCAGTGAGTATCTGTCCAAAATTCCAGTAGATGCCATCATCAAGAAACCATTTACCTAAATAGTTAATAAAGTTAAAGACTGTTTTTACAACCATTTAAAGACCTTGACAATTGAAATTATATTTTTTATTTTATTTTAATATTTCCCCTTTCATTGACAAATGTAATATTAAAGATTCTTGCAATAATATAGGTTGATTTTTGATTCCAATTTGCCTTTCTCAAATCAAGCATTTCAAATTGATAAAATTTTTGAAAATAATCTGTAATTATCATACATACATTATAAAAGCAGTCATGCTACAGCAATCTTGGATGCCTTTAAATGGTAAATTAGCCAAACAGCAAAGATGAATATTTGGGAACATCACTTATAACATTAATTACAGGAGCCCCAAAGAGACTCCTTTCTTCCCCCAGCCTCCACACTAGCACTCCCTGGACACCTGAAACAGGACCTTCTCCAGCAGCTCCCTGACACCCTGTCTACACCCTGTCTACAATGCAGCACTAGGCAGTAGCTGTTGAAGTGGGTGCCCCGGGAGAACTGCACCTCCTTGGCTTACTCAGAGCAGAGCAGCAAGTGCTGGGTTCTGCTCCCATTTTACTGCCAGCAGTTATCACTGGATACCCCTTTAGAGCCACTTCTCCTGGGGTGACCTCCTAGGATCTTCAAATCAGTCTGCTGATCATAAAAAAGATTTTGCCTTATTTCCTATACCCCTAGGTCCTGGCGTGGCCACTAAGGGCTGAGTGGATAACTTCCTTTCAGAAACTTGTAGTTTATTTGCATTAGTGTGCCAAAGTACAGTGATTGGGCCATTTCTTTCTTATAACTAGTAGTACCTTCTCTGTGGATGGAAGTAAGAGGGCTCCTAGACAAGGTGCCTGCAAAGTTATGCCAGTTCCTTTGAGAATATAGAGAATATTCTCAGGATATAGAAAGGGAAATTGAAGTCAGATCTAGGACAAAAATTCCAGGACATAAGATTGAATTTCAGGGCTCTAAGCAACAAGATGCTTCATCTTCTATATGCCATGAATACTACCATTCTCTACCAGTAATAGAAAAGAACTTGTCAGCATCTGCACCCATCTCTTTCTGTATTTTTTGAGTTATCCAGCATTTCCACATTTTGCTGACAGGCCAAGGTGAAAGTCCCCATCATTTCATACCCGGACACCCCTACATTGTTACTCCACATGCTCCTCCATTCCCCAGTACATTGTCTACACTGCAGCCAGACTGACCTTTTACAAATGCAGACCGGATTATAACACAGCCGACTGAAAACCTTTCATATCTTACTATTTTTCTTAGGAAAAAGAACAAAAATCCTTAATATGGCTTCAAAGTGTTTATGTTTTATTTTCTGCTTAATTCTCCAGCCTTAAAATATTCTACTCTCCTCTGGCTGGGCAGCCGCGGTGGCCTCTATCATGTCCTTTAACATGGCCTGTACCCTTCTTGGCTCTCACCCTGCCCGTAGTCTCCAACACACATTCACCTTTCAGAGCTCAGAACATATGCTATCTAGAAAAATCCTCGGTCCAGTCAGGTTCTGCTGTTTCATATTTTCAAGACATCATATGCCTTTCCTTTAGGACACATCACAGTTTATAATCATACATTGATAAGTGCCATAATTTGTTTAATCTCTCCCACTCCCTACTATAAGCTGCGTGAGAGCAAGACATTTGTCTCTTTTTGTTATTTATTCTAGATTGAGAACTGACCCTTAGAAAGCACCTGATCAATGGCTGATAAGTGTTGCTGAATATCTGAAAATATGGGCTCATAAAAATTCTGCCAAACCCAAATCATTATATGAATAATTTGGATACTGTAGAAGCATTCTGAGAAGAAATAATGCCAGTAGCATGAAATACACTTAATGTCTATTTGAAAAATCTTCAGGCAACACCTTCCTATTTTTGGTCTAGATTTTTTACGGGAAAATTAAAGCTATTAAGTAATGCAGATCACAGATTTTTTTAAAAAGTACCAAATTCCACTTTGATGTGAGATTGATAATGACAGGTACGAGTAAAGTGAATTTGTTCTATATGACCCAAATAATTATGTCAGTTATTCCTTTAACATGTGGTTGTCCATGTAATGATGTGTTGGTGTGTTGGTTGTTTTACATGTGCTGAATATTTAGGGAATCCTCCAGGATGTCTGAATGTAATTAAAGTATCATATAAGCATTTTTTTAAATGAAATGATTAAATCTCTACTTTCTTAATGACATCTTCCATGTTAGCAAGATTACAATTAGGGATATGGAGGATCTAAAGGGCCTTTAAGTTGAAATCTATCAAGCTTAGTAGCCATGTAGCCTGGCTGACAGCCTGAGTTGATTGTTGGTTTAAGCTGAACATGGCATAAGGATTGTGCTCTCCTTTTCCATAGTGCTGGGGTTTTGGGGCCTTTGGTGAGGACAGTGATGACTAATGCCTTCTGATTGGCTTGTTCTGCTTCTTGTCATTGTTAACACAGGCACGAGGAAGAGAGAATAATTCATATTTGAATTAAAGACCAGTTCAAAATTAGAACAGATATCTATTACAAAAGATTTGGCCCTGGGCATTGGAGACAGATGCAGAGATGAGGGAAGCATAAAACCAAAGGAAACAAAGCATCTGGAGAACCCAGGAACTCTTTGGACAAAAGTCTTTGTTTGAAAGCAGAAACTAAACATTCGTTCAAGGGCTTGGATGGTCCAAAGCAATAAAACATAACTACCTCGAGAAATGAGAAAAAGAAAAAAATGTGATAATCTCTAAGTCAGGTTAAAATATCAAACTCTGTTCGTGTGGCTCAGATGAACATTGGAGATGAAAAATATTTTGTCAGAAGCTTATAGATGTGGAAGGTTGTGGTGGTGGTGAGCTTCCTTTTTCAGCCTAGCTCCTTGTTCAGCTAATTCAGTAAAAACAGTGCTTGAGGCAAAGCCTAATTGGCAAACTGGAAAACTGGGCATTTTGAGGGCAACTTCTAATTGGTCTGGATCTCCACAGTTCAGGCTCCAAACTACTTTGAAGGTGTTTTTGAGTCTTGAGTGATGATCAAAGGTTACAAACTGTATGAGAATTGAAGTTTACTTTCTAGGAGTTCAGTAGTAGGATAAAGAAGGTGCTTAATAGAGTTGCAGTTAGAGAAATATTAGAAAGTATAATTCAAGAGATGATGAAATTGTATAAGTCTGACCTTTGGTGTTGATTCTTCTCCGAAAATGGTTTCAATCAAAAACAGCATAGAAGACTGTGGTGGCCCAGGAAGCAGAAAATTGCTGGAAAAGAAAAAGGTGGTATCTTGTTTGATAGTCTAGACAAGAGCTCTACGATTTTCCAGTAGTCTGATGGGAGAGAGCATTTTACTTGAAAAAAATTGTGAAGGTTTTTTAAAGGAGAATCCCCTCCAGTTCATTGCTTTATTGAACGAGGACTTTTTGAGTTCCTCCTATTCAGCCAGTGGGTTGGTTGCTTTCACAGGGATTTCCTCATGAAACTAATTTACTGCCTAGCATACTCTTTCATTAAAACATCACATAAACATTTTTAACAAGTTAAAGCTTTTGGCAAGCAACTTATTTGATGACAGAAGCTCTATGCTGTTAGGCCATGGTAAACTGTTAAATATATTAAATGAGCATTAGCAGTTTACTCATTCCTTTATTCCCTGACTCAGCAAATATTTATTGAAGCCAAACGTTAAGAGCCAGGAAGTATTTTTGACATTAGAAATTTCAAAGTGATTGAAACAAGCAGAGAGGAGCACTTAGCCAGGTTGGAGAGAATTCCTTCCAGGATGGTTTTCTACAGTAGGTGATGCCTAGGGTGGGGGAGCGTTGGAAGTGGTCTAGAAAGATGGAAGAGTAAAAGGAAGGTGTGAAAGGAGGAAACAGCAAGGGGCCAGCCTTTCGCATTCCAGTATAGTGTTGTCATAGGCTGCAGGGCTCTCCTTGAGGGCATAGGTACTTAACTTTCAGAGAGCTGACTCCTGTCAGCTGAGGGCAATTCTTTAGAGAAGGAGAGCTGCTGGAAGCCTTTTGCAGCCAACACTCATAGAAGCTGGGGGTGGCGCATTGGCCCAGTACAGGGTATCTGAATGGTGCACCAAAATGGCGTCGGCCAACCACAAGAGTGACTGGGAGATGAATAATAAATATATCAATGGTGACTCCTCTTTCACAAAGCTTGAATAGGGATGTTTCCCCGGCAACAACCTTAGCCCTGTGCTCACAACTGTTATTTCTCTCTAAGCAAAGTCCCCTCTCCTCTGCTGCAACTCAGCACCACCTTCTGATGTCCTCATGACTCCCTCACCCATGCGTCCAGCCAGGCTTTCTCCAAATAAACGTTTGCTGAATGGATAAATATACTAGGAATTCTCTGACTGAAGAAGGAGGAAAAATCATTACAGGCAGAGAAAAGAGTTGTTTGAAGGCATGTTCAAAAGCTAGGACAATGAATTGATGTCATAGTGGAAGTTCAGGTCTGTTTAGAATGAAAAACAAGTGAAAATGTGCGGGTAGTATCTGATAATAATGCTAAACATATTTTTTTTTCCTAAATCAAAACAGTTATTTTTGTTCAGCTCAAAGTAGACTCCCAAGAATGCTCCCCTCCTTGCCCATTGTTTCCAAGAGAGAAAATCTGACATATTTAATCAATGGACTGGAAACGAAGTTTCCCTTTTTCTCCCCCAGGCAGCAGGCTGCTGCTCTTTCTGGATGTTGGGGCAAGAGACGAGTCAGGCTTGGAAGGGTGTCCTAACATTTGCAAATGTCCATTTTTCTGTCCAAGCGCAGAGAAGGTAAAGAGCCAAGAGGAAATGGTTAAGAGGGCTATCTTGGCAAGCCTTTTACCCCAGAAAGAGGGAAGTATCTTCAGAAAAAGGACAACAGTGCACAAAGATTTCTCTGGAAAAAAAAAAAAGAAAAAAGAAAAAGGGCAATCCAGCTTAAAAAACTTTGATGATAAGGAATTCTCTAGGGATAGATAGCTAGCAAAAACATTCGACTGAGCTTCAGAAACAAGCCCTCTGGAAACTGAAGGACAAAACACTGGCTGGACATTCCTGGCCATGAGCTCCAGATGGCATAACTAGCACCTACATCTCCTTAGCCATTCGTTCTGTTTTGCACGACATTAACCATTCACAATAAGAGTGGAAAGTGTTAAGGAACTACCATTTTGTGCCTCTGACACCTCAGCTACCATGCAAGTTGTTTCCTATAGTCTACTTCATTTGATCCTCAGACTGATTTGCTATCTTCTTTGTAAAAATGAGGAAACCAGAGCTCAGAGATTCAATAATTCGCCCAACTTCATATATTTATTGAGTGGCATGTGCTTTCATCTATGC
The DNA here is from genome assembly GCF_003255815.1 of Theropithecus gelada. Lineage (NCBI taxonomy): Eukaryota > Metazoa > Chordata > Mammalia > Primates > Cercopithecidae > Theropithecus > Theropithecus gelada. The sequence continues at coordinate 76,809,616 of NC_037676.1, forward strand.
TTAAATGTAATTATGTGTACTTAAAGGCAAATGTCGTTCCCATTTTCCTCATATCCGAGATTTTAGGGATGATAGGGTTTCTCTGAGTTATGGTTGGTAATAAAAAAGAAACTTTTTCGTATTAGGGTAGTTTGAGGACAGAGCAGTTATCATGTAAGGTACACTGCTCAGAGTCTATGCCCGCCTCATTCAGGGCACTCTAACAATAAACACAGGCCTTTTGGCCTGGTGGGCTAGATAGTCCCTGTGACAGCCAGACTCCTCACTTGGTTATCTGTGGAGTAGGAGGGAAATTAAATATACATCTGCCTCTTTTCTTCCAACAACAAATCTTAAGAGATTATTGCTAGTTATAGCAGCAGTGGTTTCTGATATAGAAGAATAAATGGAAAACAATGTTTGATGTATTTGAATAATTAGTTCTATCCTTTTTTTCTGAAAGCTTTGAGAGTTACTTGATTTGTTTTTTATTCTTTTGATTTGAAATTGAGAGGCATATTTCTACTTCTTTTGACTCTTAAACATTTAAGATTCTTCTACCTTTTGTGACACAGAGATTTAATATAATTACCTAATCATATATTTACCTGTTTAAGGTACCTAAACAGCTGTTGGTGTGATGGTTTCTGTGAATTGGTAGAAAGATTTTGGACCAGTAGTAATAACTTCTCAAAAACCCTCTGTCTTAGTTTGGGCTGCTATAACAAAATGCCTTAGACTGGGTAATTTATCAATGACAGAAATTTGTTTCTTGCGTTTTTGAAGGATGGGGAGTCCAAGGTCAAGGCACTAGCAGATTCAGTGTCTGGTGAGGACTTGCTGTGCTTCAGAGATGGCACCTACGTGCTGCATCCTCACATGGCAGAAGGGGCAAATGCTGTGTCTTCACATGGTGAAAGGGACACACATGTTCCCTTCACCTTCCTTTATATTGGCATGAATTGCATTCATGAGGCCCTCATGATTTAATAATTTCCCCAAAGTTCCCACCTCTTAAAACTATTGCATTGGGGGTTTGGTTTCAACATATAAATTTGGAGGGACACAAACATTCAGACCATAGCAGCCTCCTTATTTCACTTAGGAGTATATCAAACATACGCAGCAGGAGAAGCTGAAGAGGATGACACCCCTCTAGCTTAGGCATCACAACACCTCTATGAGGCCATTTTTCCACTCATTGCTCCATTGCAGGTGATCCTTATGATCTGGGCATCTCTCCCCTTGAGCCGACTGTGGCTACTGGAGGACGTATTGATAGTGGCTTCTCCTGGACCATGGCATGACTGCACAGGTTTCTCCAAGACTCTTGCTAGGGAGATCCAGAGGAGCAAGTTTGGTCTCAGGGTGCCACCAGCAGGATGCATGGCCACAAGAACCTGCGTTTGTGGTTGGGGCTTATTCCATAGTGCTCCTGCACTTTCTTTCAGGGGAGAGCCTTCTTGACCCGTGTGTGCTCCCTGAGTGCTACACTTACCTCTTATCAACTCATTTATTTTCCAAATCATCTCTGAAGTTCTGTTATCTTACCTAGGGACTAAAAAAAAAACTTACTTAGGGAGAAAAATTTATATTAATTCTGGAAATAAAAGCACTTTAAATTTCAGGCTTAAAAATTATAATTTGCTGCACATTTTAAAGTAAAACACATACGACATCTCAATGTAAATATATTTGGTATGACTTTAGTGTTATCCTTCACCAATATTCTGTATGTAATTATGAATATTAAGGTTGTCAGTGCTAGCCTTTCCCCATTTCCTTTGGTGAGATAATTATGATGGGAATTGGAAGAAATATTCTACAGGGCTCTTTTCTCTGAAGACAAACTTCTTGGCATAATCAGCTCGTGATGATCGGACACCTACCTCACTGTTTTTATAATAGTCTCTGTTTTATGATACAGCCAATGACTCCCAGGCTCTGTCTCTGTTTTCTGGCTCTCATGTCACCACACCCTACCTGTCTAGTCCAACCTTCAGGACTCAACTTTGATAATTTCTCTCCCATTACTATATGATATATCCCACTCCTTTTTTGTTTGTTTGTTTGTTTTGAGACAGGGTCTTGCTTTGTTGCCCAGATTGTAGTACAGTGGTGTGATCATGGCTCACTGCAGCCTCAACCTCCCAAGTGCAAGCAGTCCTCTTACCTCAGCTTTCTGAGTAGCTGGGACCACAGGCATGTGCCACCACCCCTGGCTAATGGTGTTTTGTTGTTGTTGTTGTTTTTGTTTGTTTGTTTGTTTGTTTTTTTAGGGACGGTATCTCTTCATATTACCCAGGATGGTCTTGAACTCTTGGGTTCCAGTGATCCTCCCACCTCAGCCTCCCGAAGTACTGTGCTTATAGGTGTGAACCCTTTCCAGCATACATCCCCACTCTTAATTCCTCATTAGGTGCTTCTAGTGTATGTTACTCTCCATTGTGACACCCCTGGTGGTAGTTCTTAGGCATTATGACTTGTCAGGCACAAGTAAGAAAAAGTCAGCACTCTGGTACCAGGTACTCACAAACTACTTTTGTTGTTACTATTGTTCTGGCTTCTTTCCATTCCTTAATCACAAGCCTCCTCAGAATGCCATCTTATCTTGCTAAATGACAGCAGAGATTGATTTCTAGCATTGTCTTGTCACTTGCATGTGTTGTACTTGTTATGGGTTTCCTACATTCAATGTACTACTAGTTCTGTTGTGTCTGTTTAGGTATTTGCATGTGTACTGTTCATTGGGGCTGCACTCAGCATTGATGCTGAGTACACTAAAGATAGTAACTTCGTTCTAGGCTTATATTGTTGATTGTCCTGATGGATGTATTGATATGCAATTGACTGGTTATATAGACATACAGAGATGTAACTATGAGCCTTTGACTGCTATAATGGAGATATAATGCTCTGTAAACTTAAGAATGGTTTGTACGGCCGGGCGCGGTGGCTCAAGCCTGTAATCCCAGCACTTTGGGAGGCCGAGACGGGCGGATCACGAGGTCAGGAGATCGAGACCATCCTGGCTAACATGGTGAAACCCCGTCTCTACTAAAAATACAAAAAACTAGCCGGGCGAGGTGGCAGGCGCCTGTAGTCCCAGCTACTCGGGAGGCTGAGGCAGGAGAATGGTGTAAACCCGGGAGGCGGAGCTTGCAGTGAGCTGAGATCCGGCCACTGCACTCCAGCCTGGGCGACAGAGCGAGACTCCGTCTCAAAAAAAAAAAAGAAAAAAAAAAAAAAAAAAGGATGGTTTGTACATTTCTAAGTTGGTTAATGCAGTCTTTTCTTAGCTTATTCAACAATCATTGGGCACATTAGATGTACCGAGCCTCTTTTAAGAGGGAGAATGAAAGTTGAATTAATAGACAGTTTCTTTCCTCAAATATCTCAAAGCCTAATGGAGGAGGAGGAGGACATTAAGTTATTTCAGTAAGGTGGAGAGGCTTGATTCTCATTTTACTATTTATTCTAACACTTGTAGAAAGCATTCTTGCTCTTCAGATTTAGGCTTCCTGAAAGGTAGGGAGGGCACGCTATTGGCGAATTCAGGAACTACCAATACTTAGAACAGGCATTCAGGAAACAGATTTCAGTTTAGGTTGGAGAAAGGGATTGAAAAGACTTGCCAATTTCCAGAATTATAAAGACCAGATTACCAGTGTATTAGTAAGCTATTAATTGAGGCAGAGACAACAAGGCAGAGGTTTACACAGAACAACCTATGTACAAATAATCGGGCCAAAGGCAGGAGAAACTTGTTGCTGACATCATGTAGTATTTGACAGCTTATAACCTGTCACCTGTATCTTTACTTATAATTTGTCATAATTGTAACTCTTGCAAAATAATTTCTTGATACATTCTTAACACATTTTCACCTTAAATTTTTTTTTGAGTTTTACTATAATTTTCAAGTAGCAGCAGCAATTATTGTAATATTTACTCAGTGCTTAATCTTGGGATGAGTCCTCTTGGGGACTTATGTGGCTTAATATAGTCAAACTTACACTTTTGTTAACATGAGTGAATACAGACATTATCTTTAAGGAAGCAACATCATGTAATCTGTTAATACACTGCTTTTATTCACTTTATAAGACCACTGTATACAATCAGGAGACATCTACCACTACTTTACAGGTATCACAAGACAGAAATGGACAACGAAATCTGAGGGATCCATAGCTTTATGCTAGTCATGCTAGACTCACTGAGATTTTGGCAGGACAATTGATTGATTGATTAATTGATCCACTCTTTCTTCAAGTATTTATTGAATGTCAGATATGGACATTATGCCAGGAATATGGCTTATTTTTATTCAAAAGAAGGAAAATGTATATTCATTAGCCTAATTTTTATCTGATAATTCCATGAAGAACTGGATAAGTTACAGTGAAAATGACTTATTAAGATTTTAGAGAAATTTGGGGGGTTGGGGATGAATGGAAATGTGAGAAAAAGGGAGAACAGCACACCAAAAAGGGTATTATGGTCTCATTTGACTGAATACCTATAACAATTCCACAGTTGTAGAATTATGAAATATGTATGGGTACCTACTATGTGCAAATCACTATATTAGGTACAGAAAGCACAAAAACAGTTTTTTTGTTGTTGTTTTTTGTTGTTGTAGTTTTTTTACTATCAGGAAGCTTTACATCTAGTGAATTGCATTAAACATATACATAAATAAATATAACATGAGATGAAGCTTATCAGGCATCTAGGAGATATTTGAAAGAGTACATTTTCAGCTGTTTGAGTATTTGGAGGCCCAATGGAGATGTCATTTGCACTGGTCCTTAATTACTGGGTAGGTTTGGGATCCATAGATATAGAAAGAAAGAGAATTACAAGTGAAAGGAGCTGTAAGCAAAACCATAAAGACAGTAAACTAAAGGACACACAGAACACAATTTGTTCTACTTGGCTAGAGTGGAGGGAAATAAGTTCGAAATTCAAACTGGGGTCACCTTTAATGCCAGGCTGAAGAGTTTGACCTTTATTTAATAGGCAATGAAAAGTGTTGCTTATCAATGTCAACACGTAATTCGCAGCTGGATTACGCAGCAGGATTTTATCAATCTATGTCATCATGACCTCTGAAATCCAACCTTTGGTCAGGAGCATATATTGATGTCTAAGGACTTTAGGATTAACTTCCCCTGGGAAATTTATAGCACAGATTTAGATTTGATTCTTTAGAGAATTTTTATTTGAGGCAATATAAAAGTCTGATGTATTGCGTGTTGACTACAAATTTTAAAATAAATGGTGGAATGCTTTTGCTTTGCCAATTTCTGAAAAGTAAAATAATGACATATTAAGTAATGGAAATGTGGGAATTAAAACTTTCACAGAAAGAGCAAACAAACTCATCATTTCTTTCCTTATCTCTGTTTCTGTGTCAGGCCCCCTTCCTGGCTCATGTCTTGTCCTCCGAGGTGTCCTCAGTTGCCTCTGTTTCAGTTCCTTTTTGTTTCCATGAGGGGTGAGACACCATTTTGGAACTTAGTAAGCCACGCTTGGCCTCAGTGTCTGAAAATAATTGGAGTAATTTCATTTTGTTTCTTTTAGAGGGGGGATCCAGAAGGTTCAGAAGTTGACCTGTTCTTTACTTACCTTTCTGTAGACCTTACCTTGTTCCAAGTCCTGCTGTGGTGACAGCCTTTAATGTATTTCTCACTGTGTGGTGCTCCAATCATCCACCATCTGCAAATTCTTGTCCTTGAATTTAGGATGCTTTTACATTTTTTCTCAGAAAACAGTTTTACCAGCTGACAGTCTGAGTTAACTAAGTTCCATATATAAATTTATGCAGGAAGGAGAGGGAAAAGAAAATATGCAAGAATGAAAACAAATATTTGAATGCAGTGGAATAGCTCAAAACACGAATCCAAGATATGTCAAGTTAGAGTGATTTTTAAAAAGATCTTCAAATTTCAGAATACTTTATGATATTCTCTGCCAAAACTCCAGGTTTGCATCAATGTCTTTCACCATTTTATGGCTCTTAGTGGTGTTTTGTGGTCCATAAATTTAATACATTGTCCATGCTACCTATCGTGTACCCTGAGATAAATTCCCAGACCACATTGGCACATTGAGAGCAGCATATTAAATGCCTCTCGTTGATTTTTCCATGCCCTTTCCATTCATCAAGCAAGCCTATACAAAATACCTTTTTTGTGTTAAGCATATTAGATACTCTATAGCACCACTTTTCAGACTTTATTGTGATAAAAATGAACCGGAGGTATATTATGATGCCGATTCTGAGGTCTGGGTTGGGATCTGAAGGTCTGCATTTCTAATACGCTCATAGCTATGCTGGTAGAGGGACCACACTTTGGGTGGCAACGCTCTTTGGGATTCTCTTTAATAAAGAACTCATAATATAATGGGGTCATTAGGTACATCAAAAGCAAATATAAGGCAATCTGAATACAGTGATGCACATATTTCATTGAGAATAGAAAGGAAGAAAGGATTCATTTTGTGGAGAGTAGGAGAAATTCAGAAAGGTTTCATAGAAGAGGAAACTTATTAAACTGGACCTAGGAAGATGTGAAGGATCTGAGCAGGCATGGAAGATTTTCCAGATGGAAGGACTACATATCAGAATCCATGGGCTCCGTAGACCCAGGTGGCTGGGACTTAGGGTGCACATGGAAAAGAGGTTGGAGATAGGACTAAAAGGAAGGCAGCTTAATTCGCTTATTTCTTCCAAGATACACATGCAAACACATTAAGGAATTTTGTGAGAGATGGGGGGAGAAAATTAAGTAAAATGAGCACTCAAACACACACTTGCATGCACATGCGCACACACACACACATGATCCTTGTCAAAGTTGCCATATTGCTTGCTCACAAATCAGTTTTATCTTCAGAAAAACACAGTCAATTTTAACAGGGAATTTTTGTCCTTAAGCCATGTTTTAACTTTGTAACTTGGAGTTTTTAAAGGAAATATAAATAGCACACTTTGGAGAACTTTCATGAGTATCACTCTGAAAAACATACATAAGCTTTCTGAGATTCTTCTAGCAAGCTGCTTCAAATCTGCCCTACTCTCCTCCCTCCTTGGAATGTAGTTGCCTTGTAAGTGGGGCCTCATGTTTACAGATAAGGTCTACATTTTTGGGTATGGCATGAACAGTCCTTTATGATTTGACTCCAATTTATCTTTCTAGCCTATCACTTACTGTATTTCCCTTCAATGCTCTACTTTACCATCTAAGTGGAATATTTATCTTTTATTAATTGAAAAATAAATGCATGGAATGCCTGCTATGTGCCAGAATATGTGTTTGACTCTAGGGATATAGTTTTGAACCCAGCAGATGTGGAACCTGCTTTAAAGGAGCTCATATTCTCATGGCACTGATAGATATTTACAAGTAAATGCAATAAATTGTGATGAGTATTATAAAAGAACAAAAAATTATAGGGATCTTACTTACAATGGGAGTCAGTGTACGCATTACTGTGTACACTGTGAAGAAGTGATGTTTGAGCTCCTGAAAAATAAAGGGAGTTATCAGAGGAGTGGTTGATGGAAGTTGGGGAGGGATAGAGAGAGAACAGCACATACAAAATGAGGTATCCTAGGCCAATGAGAGCATGTGAAGCCTTCAAATCTTCAAATGATTGTGAGAAATTCAATATTATTTGACCTAAAAGTATGAGAGAGAAATGAGAGCTAGAAGGGGCCAGTTGCAGAAGGCTTTGTACACTGTGTAATGAACATAAACATGCTGAGGGTAATGAAAAACAATGAAGGGTTTTAAGCAGGGAACTTACATAAACAACTTTACATTTTGACATTGTTATACAGGCTGCAGGATGGAGGATGACTTGAAGGGGATGAAACGAGGTGAGAGATCAGCTCTTGCAATTGCTCAGGTGAAATATGCTGATGTTTTTGTATGACAGTGGTGGCAGTAGAAATGGAGAGAAGTAGATTATTTCACATATGAGGATTTTGGGGAGTAGTGTGGATACAGGAGACAGAGAAGTCAGTGATGACAGCAAGATTTCAGGTTTGGGCAGATATTATTTATTAAGCTGGGGAAACAGTGAGAAGCACTGTCTCTCAGGGGAAGAAGATAACTTTACACTTGGACACATGCTTGATGGTCTCTCGGAATACCTAAGTAAAGATGTAGAGTAGGAGTAAGGGATATATATTCAGAACTAAGTGGGGAAATCTGACTTGAAGTTATTAATCTGGGCATCATCAGGATATGGATGAAATTGAAAGCCATGGAAATAGATGTGATTGTTTTGGGGGAGTATGTAGAGTCAGAAGGTTGAAAGGAGTCCTGGAGAACATGAACATTAGGTCATGAGCAAAAACAAACAAACAAACAAAACAAAGCCTATAAAGTGGCTTGGGAATGAGCTATCAATAGCAAGAGGAAAATTAGGAGAGATTGATTCCTTAGAAAACAAAGGAAGGGGGTGGCGCCAAGTTGGCCAAACAGGAACAGCTCCAGCCTCCAGCTCCCAGCATGAGCGACACAGAAGATGGGTGATTTCTGCATTTCCAACTGAGGTACTGGGTTCATCTCACTGGAGCGTGTTGAACAGTGGGTGCAGGACAGTGGGTACAGCCCAACAAGCAAGAGCCGAAGCAGGGCAAGGCATCGCCTTACCTGGGAAGTGCAAGGGGGAAGGGAATTCCCTTTCCTAGCCAAGGGAAACCATGACACACAACACCTGGAAATTGGGTCACTCCCATCCTAATACTGTGCTTTACCAAGGGTCTTAGCAAACGACACACCAGGAGATTATATCTCACACCTGGCTCAGCGGGTCCCATGCCCATGGAGCCTCCCTCATTGCTAGCACAGCAGTCTGAGATCTAACTGCAAGGTGACAACAAGGCTGGGGGAAGGGCACCTGCCATTGCTGAGGCTTAAGCAGGTAAACGAAGTGGCTGGGAAGCTCGAACTTGGTGGAGCCCACCACAGCTCAAGGAGGCCTGCCTGCCTCTGTAGACTCCACCTCTGGGGACAGGGCATAGCCAAACAAAAGGCAGCAGAAACCTCTGCAGATGTAAATGTCCCTGTCTGACAGCATTGAAGAGAGTAGTGGTTCTCCCAGCATGGAGTTTGAGATCTGAGAACGGACAGACTGTCTGCTCAAGTGGGTCCCTGACCCCCGAGTAGCCTAACTGGGAGACATCCCCCACTAGGGGCAGACTGACATCTCACACCTCACATGGTCAGGTACACCTCTGAGATGAAACTTCCAGAGGAACGATCAGACAGCAACGTTTGCTGTTCAGCAATATTCAGTCTTCTGTAGCCTCTGCTGCTGATACCCAGGCAAACAGGGTCTGGAGTGGACCTCAAGCAAACTCCAACAGACGTGCAGCTGAGGGTCCTGACTGTTAGAAGAAAAAATAACAAACAGAAAGGACATCCTCACCAAAACCCCATCTATACATCACCATCAACAAAGACCAAAGGTAGATAAAACCACAAAGATGGGGAAAAAGCAGGGCATAAAAGCTGGAAATTCTAAAAATCAGAGCGCCTCTCCCCCTCCAAAGGAATGCAGCTCCTTGCCAGCAATGGAACAAAGCTGGACGGAGAATGACTTTGATGAGTTGAGAGAAGAAGGCTTCAGACAATCAAACTTCTCCGAGCTAAACGAGGAATTACGAACCCAGTGCAAAGAAACTAAAAACCTTAAAAAAAGATTTGACAAATGGCTAACTAGAATAACCCATGTGGATAAGTCCTTAAATGACCTGATAGAGATGAAAACCATGACACGAGAACTACGTGACAAATGCACAAGCTTCAATACCGACTCACTCAACTAGAAGAAAGGGCATCAGTGATTGAAGATCAAATGAATGAAATGAAGCAAGAAGAGAAGTGTAGAGAAAAAAGAGTAAAAATAAATGAACAAAGCCTCCAAGAAATATGGGACTATGTGAAAAGACCAAATCTATGTCTGATTGGTGTACCTGAAAGTGATGGGGAGAATGGAACCAAGTTGGAAAACACTCTGCAGAATATTATCCAGGAGAACTTCCCCAATCTAGCAAGGCAGGCCAACATTCAAAATCAGGAAATACAGAGAATGCCACAAAGATACTCCTTGAGAAGAGCAACTCCAAGACACATAATTGTCAGATTCACCAAAGTTGAAATGAAGGAAAAAATGTTGAGGGCAGCCAGAGAGAAAGGTCAGGCTACCCACAAAGGGAAGCCCATCAGACTAACAGAGGATCTCTCAGCAGAAACTCTACAAGCCAGAAGAGAGTGGGGGCCAATATTCAACATTCTTAAAGAAAAGAATTTTCAACCCAGAATTTCATATCCAGCCAAACTAAGTTTCATAAGTGAAGGAGAAATAAAATCATTTACAGACAAGCAAATGCTGAGCGATTTTGTCACCACCAGGCCTGCCCTACAAGAGTTCCTGAAGGAAGCACTAAACATGGAAAGGAACAACCAGTACCAGCCACTGCAAAAACATGCCAAAATGTAAAGACCATTGATGCTAAGAAGAAACTGCATGAACTAACGAACAAAATAACCAGCTAACATCATAATGACAGGATCAAGTTCACACATAATAATATTAACCTTAAATGTAAATGGGCTAAATGCTCCAATTAAAGGACATGGACTGGCAAATTGGACAAAGAGTTAAGACAGATCAGTTTGCTGTATTCAGGAAACCCATCTCACGTGCAGAGACACACATAGGCTCAAAATAAAGGGATGGAGGAAGATCTACCAAGCAAATGGAAAATGAAAAAAGGCAGGGGTTGCAATCCTAGTCTCTGATAAAACAGACTTTAAACCATCAAATATCCAAAGAGAGAAAGAAGGCCATTACATAATGGTAAAGGGATCAATTCAACAAGAGCTAACTATCCTAAATATATATGCACCCAATACAGGAGCACCCAGATTCATAAAGCAAGTCCTTAGAGACTTACAAAGAGACTCCCACACAATAATAATGGGAGACTTTAACACCCCACTGTCAACATTAGACAGATAAATGAGACAGAAAGTTAATATGGATATCCAGAAATTGAACTCAACTCTGCACCAAGCAGACCTAATAGACATCTGCAGAACTCTCCACCCCAAATCAACAGAATATACATTCTTCTCAGCACCAAATCACACGTATTCCAAAACTGACCACATAGTTGGAAGTAAAGCACTCCTCAGCAAATGTAAAAGAACAGAAATTATAATAAACTGTCTCTCAGACCACAGTGCAATCAAACTAGAACTCAGGATTAAGAAACTCAATCAAAACCACTCAACTACATGGAAACTGAACAACCTGCTCCTGAATGAGTACTGGGTACATAACGAAATGAAGGCAGAAATAAAGATGTTCTTTGAAACCACTGAGAACAAAGACACAACATACCAGAATCTCTGGGACACATTTAAAGCAGTGTGTAGAGGGAAATTTATTGCACTAAATGCCCACAAGAGAAAGCAGGAAAGATCTAAAATTGGCACCCTAACATCACAATTAAAAGAACTAGAGAAGCAAGAGCAAACACATTCAAAAGTTAGCAGAAGGCAAGAAATAACTAAGATCAGAGAAGAACTGAAGGAGATAGAGACACAAAAAACCCTTCAAAAAATCAATGAATCCAGGAGCTGTTTTTCTGAAACGACCAACAAAATTGATAGGCCACTAGCAAGACTAATAAAGAAGAAAAGAGAGAAGAATCAAATAGATGCAATAAAAAATGATAAAGGGGATATCACCACTGACCCCACAGAGATGCAAACTACCATCAGAGAATACTATAAACACCCCTACACAAATAAACTAGAAAACCTAGAAGAAATGGATAAATTCCTGGACACATACACTCTCCCAAGACTAAACCAGGAAGAAGTTGAATCCCTGAACAGACCAATAACAGGCTCTGAAATTGAGGCAATAATTAATAGCCTACCAACTGAAAAAAAGTCCAGAACCAGATAGATTCACAGCTGAATTCTACCAGAGGTACAAGAAGGAGCTGGTACAATTCCTTCTGAAATTATTCCAATCAATAGAAAAAGAGGGAATCCTCCCTAACTCATTTTATGAGGCCAACATCATCCTGATACCAAAGCCTGGCAGAGACACAACAAAAAAAGAAAATTTTAGACCTATATCCCTGATGAATGATGCAAAAATCCTCAATAAAATACTGGAAAACTGAATCCAGCAGCACATCAAAAAGCTTATCCAACATGATTAAGTGGGCTTCATCCCTGGGATGCAAGCCTGGTTCAACATACGCAAATCAATAAACATAATCCATCACGTAAACAGAACCAAAGACAAAAACCACATGATAATCTCAATGGATGCAGAAAAGGCCTTTGGCAAAATTCAACAGCACTTCATGCTAAAAGCTTTCAATAAATTCGGTATTGATGGAACATATCTCAAAATAATAAGATCTATTTATGACAAACCCACAGCCAGTATCATACTGAATGGGTAAAAACTGGAAGCATTCCCTTTGAAAACTGGCACAACACAGGGATGCTCTCTCTCAACACTCCTATTCAACATAGTGTTGGAAGTTCTACCCAGGGCAATCAGGCAAGAGAAAGAAATAAAGGGTATTCAATTAGGAAAAGAGGAAGTCAAATTGTTCCTGTTTGCAGATGAAATGATTGTATATTTAGAAAACCCCATCGTCTCAGTGCAAAATCTCCTTAAGCTGATAAGTAACTTCAGCAAAGTCTCAGGATACAAAATCAATGTCCAAAAATCACTAGCATTCTTATACACCAATAACAGACAAACAGAGAGCCAAATCATGAGTGAACTTTCATTCACAATTGCTTCAAAGAGAATAAAATACCTAGGAATCCAACTTACAAGGGATGTGAAGGACCTCTTCAAGGAGAACTACAAACCACTGCTCAAGAAAATAAAAGAGGACATAAACAAATGGAAGAACATTCCATGCTCATGGATAGGAAAAATCAATATCATGAAAATGGCCATACTGCCCAAGGCAATTTATAGATTCAATGCCATCCCCATTAAGCCACCCCGACTTTCTTCACAGAATTGGAAAAAACTACTTTAAAGTTCATATGGAACCAAAAAAGTGCCTGCATTGACAAGACAGTCCTAAGTCAAAAGAACAAAGCTGGAGGCATCATGCCACCTGACTTCAAACTATACTACAAGGCTACAGTAACCAAAACAGCATGGTACTGGTACCAAAACAGACATACAGACCAATGGAACAGAACAGAGTCCTCAGAAATAATACCACACACCTACAACCATCTGATCTTTGACAAACCTGACAAAAACAAGAAATGGGGAAAGGATTCCCTATTTAATAAATGGTGCTGGGAAAACTGGCTAGCCATAAGTAGAAAACTGAAACTGGATCTGTTCCTTACACCTTATACAAAAATTAATTCACGATGGATTAGAGACTTAAATGTTAGACCTAAAACCATAAAAACCCTGTAAGAAAACTTAGGCAATATCATTCAGGACATAGGCATGGGCAAGGACTTCATGTCTAAAACACCAAAAGCAATGGCAACAAAAGCCAAAATTGACAAATGGGATCTAATTAAACTAAAAAGCTTCTGCACAGCAAAAGAAACTACCATCAGAGTGAACAGGCAACCTACAGAATGGGAGAAAAATTTTGCAATCTACTCATCTGACAAAGGGCTAATATCTAGAACCTACAAAGAACTCAAACAAATTAATAAGAAAAAACCAAACAACCCCATCAAAAAGTGGGAAAAGGATATGAACAGACACTTCTCAAAAGCAGACATTTATGCAGCCAACAGACACATGAAAAAATGCTCATCATCCCTCGCCATCAGAGACATGCACATCAAAACCACAATGAGATACCATCTCACACCAGTTAGAATGGCAATCATTAAAAAGTCAGGAAACAACAGGTACTGGAGAGGATGTGGAGAAATAGGAACACTTTTACACTGTTGGTGGGATTGTAAACTAGTTCAACCATTGTGGAAGACAGTGTGGCGATTCCTCAAGGATCTAGAACTAGAAATACCATTTGACCCAGCCATCCCATTACTGGGTATATACCCAAAGGATTATAAATCAGGCTGCTATAAAGATACATGCACATGTATGTTTATTGTGGCACTATTCACAATAGCAAAGACTTGGAACCAACTCAAATGTCCATCAGTGACAGACTGGATTAAGAAAATGTTGCACATATACACCATGGAATACTATTCAGTCATAAAAAAGGATGAGTTTATGTCCTTTGTAGGGACATGGATGCAGCTGGAAACACCGTTCTCAGCAAACTATCGCAAGAACAGAAAACCAAACACTGCATGTTCTCACTCATAGGTGAGAATTGAACAGTGAGAACACTTGGACACAGGGTGGGGAACATCACACACTGAGGCCTGTCATGGGTTGGGGGAAGGTGGGGAGGGATAGCATTAGGAGATATACCTAATGTAAATGACGAGTTAATGGGTACAGCACACCAACATGGCACATGTATGCATATGTAACAAACCTGCATGTTGTGCACATGTACCCTAGAACATAAAGTATAATTAAATAAATAAATAAAAAGAAAACAAAGGAAGAGAGTATTTCAAGAAGGAAAAGTATTTCTATGGGTAAGTAGGTTTGAGTAGCCTTCAGATTCACATTCGAAAAGTGTCTGTTCTCCTGCGGGCTTGATTTGTCATGGGTGACCTTGGTCGATGTTAAAACTCTTTCTTTCTCCTGCCTTTCAGCCCATGTTTATATCATATTTTCAATTAGTCTGCAGGATTCCATCCATATTTTAAGATTCAGTTAAAGTTGAATCTGCTTTTTATAAAAATCTTTTTGATCCTCCATTCGGAGACACATTCTCGCTTTTACGTTCATCTGTCATTTTATACACCTTATGTGATCTTTGTAACAGGCTACCTTTCCTTTCATCATTTGGGCATACATATCCTACTAATCCAGAAAGTTTTTTGGGTACAGAAACTCTGCCTTGAATGGGAACATAATAGCTCAAATTATGAAGATTGCACAACTGGTCACATAGAGTTATTTATCTTTGCAGAATTTTAAGACATCCAACCTAATAATGTAGTCTAGGGCTCTGGGAACGCAGGAATTGTGTTTCATTTCTGCAAATTGTTTTATCCTCAATGCTTAGCCCATGATATATATGAAACTCCTGTTAAAAATGTTGTTGCATATTTCCTTTCACGTTTTATTTTTTCTCTGTTGAAAAAGTGATGTCAATTATGTTCCTATTGGAAATTTTAGTATTTTTGACAAATTCTAGGTTGTGCCATGGCATTGTTATTTCATTATCTTCATAACTTTCAATAAACATACATTTTTTTATTAAGGTTCCCAGTAAGCAATAAAAGAGTTGATGTGGACATTTGTATCCATTGAACTAGTCTGCAAGTGTGATGACATTGTTACACACTGGTATTCCCTTTTTCCAGTGATACTTTGAATGGGAGCCACTTGAGCCATGGTGGTACTTATGTGAGTTTTGCTTGTCACAGTCCCATCATGGTTTCAGATGTTACCAACAGCTCCTTTAATGCCTTTATTAATGTTTGATCACTTAGGTTCTATCTTACTTTCACTTCTTTAATCCACAGTTTGAAAATCAGGAGCATTTAAATTAATTACTCCCTTCCAAACATGGAGCTTCTCTCAATGTGGGGATAAGGATAGACACTGAGACTGGACACAGAAGCTCACACCTGTAAATCTAGCACTTTGGAAGGCCAAGGCGGGTGGATCATGAGGTCAGGAGATTAAAACTATCCTGGCCAATATGGTGAAACCCCGTCTCTACAAAAAAAACAAAAAAAAACAAAAAAAAACAAAAATTAGCTGGGTGTGGTGGTGCATACCTGTAGTCCCAGCTACTCAGGAGGCTGAGGCAGGAGAATCGCTTGAACCCAGGAAGCAGAGGTTGCAGTGAGTCGAGATTGCGCCACTGCACTCCAGCCTGGACAGGGCGAGACTCCATCTCAAAAAATAAAAAGGTGGACACTGGTGCTCTCCCTGGCCTTCCTTCTAAGTTCTGAAAGCAATTCAAAGAGAAAGAGGCAGGTAGATCATCAGCTTTCTGGAACAGGTTATACTCTACCTCAAACATGCATCCACTTGCTCTTTATGTTCTTATAAGGACTCAGGTACAACTTAGGGAAAACAAACGCCAGCTGAGGTTTCCTTCCTTTGTACCCCATCCAGGGAAAGAGATCTGACAGTATCCCAGGATAGCTTTCCATAAACAGCCTCCTTTTTAATCTAGCCAGAGTTACATCCAGAAAAACAACCATTTGAAACCCTTTGCCCCATCTCCAGATTGCTGCCAAAGCTTTTGCCTTAGCTTACTTCAACAAGATTAAACTGTACGAAAGCTCTGGAGTTCTCAGGGAATGTGACTGCCTGCCCTGCTTGTTTAAGGTCATTAAAATCCTGGCCTTTGCCAAAAGACTTAGAGCACAGCCATCCTGTTCTTGGAGTGAACTGTAATTTTGCTTACGTCACAGACGTTTCAGTGGCCAACAATATTAAGATGGGTACTTTTTAATGGTGTTAAGGATAAATGAAATGCAAAGGGTGAGTATGATAATTATAAAATTGTGTTTATCATGAAGATAGTCTGTGTAAGAAATTGCTAGGACATTTACATTCATGAATTATTGAAAATGAAACAGCCTTCCTATTATTCTGTCAGAAGAAAGAACTTTATATTCCAAATGCCAATTTCTTAGAGATTTTATTTTCTTTATTGGGACCTAAAAGCTCTTCATATTTATCCTGGGTGCATTTGTGGCCATGTACATATAGCCAAAAAGATGTGATGAGTTATATAATTATCTGGTGAATCCAAGCCTGTCAGGACAGCCTGTTAAAGCAATAAAAGCAAAACTACTTTCAAGTCATCATTGCTTGGTTATTTTGAACTGAAATGTCCAGTAGATCTTCCACTTTCTTTGATTATCTTCTTATATGAATTATTTTCTCTCTAATGAACTATAAAAATTGCATTCATATATTTGCTTCTTGAATATCACCTGTATTATTAATATGACTGATTAGAGAAAAATAGAATAGATTGTCATCCTTTTTTTTTTTTTTTTTTTAGTATTATGCTTAATTACAAAAGTCGAGAAAACATTTCATGGGTTTTCTTTGGTAAGCAAAAGATAAGCTGATGTAATACCTTTGTTTTTGAATAATTCTGCATCAATATACATGAACCTATTTATCCTCATCCCTTCCAGACTGTGATAGAAAAATAAGATACTTGTAGGTTATATTCAACTATTTAAAGTATGTTTTTAAGTCAAACATACATTAATAATGTTGAGGGTGAACGCAGGCATGTTTTGGGTATGGTCAATGGTGGGATACATTGCCTCAGCCCAAGGGAGGAAGATGGGGGCCTTGTGGAGATGCCTGGGCCCAGAAGGCATTGAGTGTTGCTGGTGAGGCAGTACAGGGACAGAAAAGGTAGCAGTGGTGGTGGTGTGGGTGACTGGTGGTGTACTATGTTCTTAGAACCTTTCATATGTTCTATTCATACTATATTATTTAATCCTCCCATTTATGTGGGAGGTTTTATTATCTCCATTTTAAATATGAAGGCTCTGAAGGTCATTAAACTTGCTCATGATTGCAGATTGGTAAGTTGCTATTGGAATTTGAATGCTATTTTTTTCTAATTCCACAGTTCAAATTTATTATGCTAGGTTTAGATCACAGTGGTTAATGTGTGCAGTTTCCAAGGACTGGGATACTTCAAGAAGATGGAATTATGCCAAAATCATTTTTAAGTCCTGAAGAACTTTAGGATGATTATGAGAAGCTTGCTTTATACGTGTAATTAACCTACTGGGACATATACTAACTCTTGGGCATTTCATGGAACAAATTATTTATTGAGTACCGAGTGCCAGGTAAATGCTAAAGAAAAAACAGTGAACCAAACAACTGCTTCCCAACAACTCTGATGAGGATATTCTCAGCATTACTGATTTAAGAAGTTGGTATATCTGAGATTACTGTTAATGATTTTAAGGTTGCAACAAAATTTAAAAACATATCAGTGACATTTTATATATTTGCTAACTGTTGGGGAATTGCAATTGAATACAAGCAGCAGTCTTCAGAAGGCAGCACCACCAAGAAGTAGTTACCGTGTCTTTGAAGCTTATTTGTGAATCCAGTTCATTTAACTAGATCACTATAGACTTATTAAAAATGCATGCCCTGTGTGTGTTCCATAGTGTGTCTCTGAAATTGTACAGGTTAAGCAACTTGATGCTCCCATCAGATAGCTTAGTTCCCATCATCTACTTGGGTTTCATTGCATGTCCAGTGTGGGTAGCATTTGTTCCTCAAATTCTATTTGTGCTTTTCATTTCCAGCTACCAGCACTGGACAGTTTGATCAGACAGGTAGAAATAGTTTTGAATACACCTAGCCAGATTCCTATGGATAGCAGATCACATTCACCTTCCTTCTGCACTTCCATTCCCTCCAACAATTGACAAAATTACATTCGTATGATTTACCTTACACATTTCCAGACAGACACATATATCTGCTCTCTCTCTGAGAGCATTCTAAACTTTTGTCAGAGCAGTGCTTGGGCAAAAAGAATCCACAGGTAGGAATATCCAATAATCTGCTCACTCCCAACCTGGCTGCCTTCAAAAGGCGAATTATTCTTGTACATTCAGTAATGGTTTTTACTACCAGCTCTGCCCTGAACAACTGATTCAGAATTCCATAATTTCTTTCTTAAGCACGGTAGTAAATGTAGTTTCTTGGACTTCTTCACATGTACTTAGCAATTTGAACCTCAGTAGAATTTTAAAAAAATTCTTTCAAGACCTAGAAATTTGAAAGAATGAACTATTCCAGGAGGCAGAGTAAAAAAATGATTGGTAAGGGAAAATAGGAATTTGTTTTTGCTGGTGTTTCCAGAAGTCCGGAGGTATGTTTTTGTTCTCATGGTTTTACCTTTCAGCCCTTTCTCTAAGTCTGTCAGCTAGCACAATGACTGCAGTCCCAAAATGTTTTATTCTCTATTAAGAAGGAAATATCAAATTATTCTAAGCATCACTATTTACTATAATCCCAGTAAATCTAATATAAGCTGAAATAATGAGATAATGTCATCTAGAAGAAAAATTTTAAAAATATAAGAAGCATTTTTTTTTTAACTTTAGAGCTAAGTAGCAAAGTTTCCCCTGTATGGACAGCTCTCTTAAATTCCTACCCTTCCCTAATGCTACTAAACAATAGATAACACACTTGAGCAAACTGACATTCACCACTCTTTTTATTATTTAAATGGCCTCTTTTAGTTAACAAGAAAAAAAATAAGAGAAAAGCCCTTTTAAATTCTTTCTATAAGGAAAACACACTTTCATTAGAACAGACTTTTATCACAGAACTAGATCATTCTGGGGATTGCTTGGTGGTAAGCTTCTTTTTTACTTTTGTATCCTTAGTGCTTAACATCACCTAAGTTGTAATTCTCCTTGTGTTGTTTTCCTGACATGTTTGGATACACAGATACTTACCATTGTGTTACAATTGCCTACAGTATTAGTATAGTAACATGCTGTACAGGTTTGTAGCCTGAGAGCAATAGGCTACACCATCTAGCCTCGGAGTGTAGTAGGTTACACCATCTAGGTTTGTGAAAGTATACTCTATGATGTTCGCATAATGACAAAATTATCTATAAATGCATTTCTCAGAAAATATCCCAATGGTGCATGACTGTAGTTAGTTTTTTTTCCTTTTGTGAAACATAGGTGCCCTGTAGAAAATCACTTGTCACTGGGCACAGTGGCTCACGCCTACAATTCCAGCACTTTGAGGGGCTGAGGCAGGTGAATCACTTGAGCTCAGGAGTTCAAGAACAGCCTGGGCAACATGGCAAAACCCTGTCTCTACAAAAAATAAATAAATAAGTTAGCTGGGCATGGTGGTGCACTCCTGTGGTCCCAGTTACTTGGGAGGCTGAGGTGGAAGTATCATTTGAGCCCAGGAGGTTGAGGCTGCCGTGAGCTATAATCATGCCACTGCACTCTAGCCTGGGCAAGAGAGCAAGACCCTGGCTCAAAAATAAAATCAAAAATAAAGAACAAAAGTGAACAAACAAACCAAAAGAAACCAACTACTTGTCTTGGAGCCCTATCCCTTCATTTTAGATGCTTTATTTATAGAAGTAACAAGTTGGAATTGATTAGCCTGAAGAGTTATTTATGAGAAGTTTTTTCTCATCTAGACTTGCATTTTCAGCATATTTTTACATTGTTTAGTTAAGTAAGAAGAAACATACTATGGGGTGGAAAATTTAGATGGATTACCACTCAACATATCAAAGTATAGTCATAAATTTAGTTTCAAAGTTGGGGAAAAAGTTGACCTTGATAAATAAAAATGTGAATTCCAGTCAAGGAAGCACCATCAAGTTCATAGAAGATTAAATCTTTCTTTCCTTCCTTCCTTCCTTCCTTCCTTCCTTCCTTCCTTCCTTCCTTCCTTCCTTCCTTCCTTCCTTCCTTCCTTCCTTCCTTCCTTTCAGATGGAGTTTCGCTCTTGTTACCCAGGCTGGAGTGCAATGGCACGATCTTGGCTCACCACAACCTCTGCCTCCCGGGTTCAAGAGATTCTCCTGCCTCAGCCTCCCTAGTAGCTGGGACTACAGGCACGCACCACCACGCCTGGCTAATTTTGTATTTTTAGTAGAGATGAGGTTTCTCTCTGTTGGTCAGGCTAGTCACAAACTCCCAACCTCAGGTTATCCGCCTGCCTCGGCCTCCCAAAGTGCTGGGATTACAGGCATGAGCCACGGCGCTGGGTCTAGAAGATTAAATCTTTTCTAATGAGATCTGATCTTGCCTGGAACATAGTGACTGCTGATGCTTATGAATTGACTTGAAACTTAAAGCCCAAATGGGTTTACTGGTAGCAGAGTTATCTAGAAAGAGCAAAGCCATGGAACTATTCCATTAATCAGACCCATGCCTACTGCTTGATCTCAGGGCAATGTGTATCTCGCAAATTTATCTATGTTACCAAACGTGCCATTTAATGGTCAGCTTTCTGTATCTGATTTGCCTGAGAAAATCATCCTTTTAATCCTGAATGATTTTTACAACCTAAACCTATGGTTCTTGTGGAGTAGGTCCCGGTTTTTGTTACCTCCTGATCTTTTTTTCATCAATGAGCCCTATTAGGAAACGATTTTTTTTTTGTTTATAGTCAACAAATATTTAATGAGCACCTACTTATTTGCAAAGCTTTGTGCCAATCACTCGGGATACAATATTAAGAGTGGCAGGGTCTTTGCCCCTTTGCAACTGAGTCTAGTGGGGATACAAATAGGTAAGTAGTGCCTAAAATACAGTGTGATTAATACCAAGATAAGGGAAGTACAGAATGCCTCTTCTCCATTCACAGAAGAAGGCCCCTTACCCAGGAATGGGGATCTAGGGAAGACTTCGTAGAGGAAATAAGAGACTTTCGTTCAAGTCTTTACAAGATTTCTCTGGCTCCGACGTGAAGAGTGACTTGGTGAGGAAACGATGGCAACCTAAATATGAAAGTACAGAAAAGAGGAGAGTTTTAAGAGATAGGAGTTATAATCCATACTGGTGTTTGATTTGATGTAAGCAGTGAAGGAGAAGGTGTTCTTGGGACTGATGCTCAACTTTATGGTTTGGGAAACTGACTGGATAGTAATGGCATAGACAGAGCAAATGCAGGGTGGGATAGAAAGGAAATGATGAGTTCAATTTAGGACATGGTAATTCAAGTTACCTGTAGGAGAAACAAAAAGATATGTTCTGTAGGCTGGTGGGCATTCATGTATAACACTGGATATTTAAAAATTACTATCAGCCCCAGGCAAAGTGGCTAATACCTGTAATCCCAATACTTAGGGGAGCCAAAGCAGGTGGATCGACCACTTGAGCCCAGGAGTTTGATACCAGACATGGCAACCCTGCAAGACCCTTTCTATATGAAAAATAAAGCAAATTATCTGGGTGTGGTGGTACATTCCTGAATCCCCAGTTCCCCAGGAGGCTGAGGTGGGAGAATTTCTTGAGCCTGGGAGGTAGAGGCTGCAGTGAGCTTTGGTCAAGTCACTGCACTTCAGCCTGGGTAACAGAGTGAGACCCTGTCTCAGATAAATAAATAAATAAATAAATAAATAAATAAATAAATAAAATCAATAAACAGGTCATAATCGAATCATAGAAATCAATAGTGGTGGACCTCAGAATCCTACCAACTATTGGGCCAATACCCAGATGTCTTATTAGTCTGTGTGCAGGAGGCACAAAAGTTCACCTAACCTTATTCACAAATCTTTACCTTAAATGGAGTTTGAAGGAACCTGTTAGTCTTAGGCCTTTCTGCATATATGCATATATATGCAATATATGGTCTTTCTGTCTCTTACACATGCACACATGGTATTTCAGCAAAGAGGTGATATGGCATTACAGAGAGTTTGCAGGACAAGAGGACAGAAAGACCCAGGTTTTAGGCAAAGACTATGTTGCTTTTCAATATTTGACTCTGGTTCAGTCTCCAGTTGCTTTAACTGTGAAATGGAGATGACAAAATGGCTCTTCTTACAAGGTGGTTTGAGGCTTAAATAAGTGATGTATTACAAACTGTAATATGTTACACAAATGCAAAGCATTGCATTTAGCTCCTTCTTGGCAATAAACAAATAAAAAATGGAAAACCAAGCTGTAAGTTTCTGGAAAATATTTCTCTCTTATAAATTTTTTCATTCAGATTTATTGATGAAGTGTTTTAAGCATTTAGTCCTAAGAACACATTGTTTAGAACTGAAAAACTGAAATTGGAAATCATATAGACCTTTTAGGATTCTAAGTTAGCAACCTGAAACATTTGGACTATTATTTGTTTCTTATTATTTTGTTATATTTCATTGGGTGAGTGAACTGAGGAATACTGCAAGGAAGACAATATTTTTGAATCGTCTCTAGGTACCTGATAGATCATATCTAAGTGTTTAAAATGGATAATATAAGGAAAACAATCACTGGGTCAACATGTGGGTTTGATTATGCCTTTCTTTCTATGGCCTGTTTTCATGAACATTCAATTTTCCTTGGCCTCTTAGGAAGGAAAGGACACACACTGGCACACTGTAGCGGGGACATCTGGATCCTTGAAATTATCTGGGAAAGAGAGGTCACTGAGTACCCATATGAATAGGAGACAGAAGCCAGAGACAGAGGCAGAAAAAAAAAAAATCAGAATAGGAGACACAGAGAAGTAAACTGATGTTTGTGGCTTAGCTCGATTTTTGGTGATTTAAAAAATAATGCTGATAATCTGATTGACAGATTTAAGAAAGAGAATAAATAAATAAATAAATCTCGTGTGAGACATTGATGCAGGTGTCTTGAACCACTTTGTAGAGTTGTGAGTAAATGGTCTGAAATATTTTATGAAAATGATGCCTTGGATACATTTTTTTCTTGCCACTTCCTTTGGTTTTGCATTTTTTGTGCGTGTGATTTAGTGCTATTAAAATAGTTTAAAAAATAATGCTCAGATTTGATCATGCAATTTATGAATTAAATAGAATAGAGAGGAAGACATTTCTAAAAAGGAAATCTGAGAGATATGAGATAAAAACGTGTTGATCATGGTCTTTCAAACATGAATGTGAATATGAATATATTTACATATATACCTACATATATATATATATATATGCACACATAAAAGTTTATTGTTCTTAGGCACTCTGATTATATCACAAATACCTCAATTTTCTGCATTTGGTTTTCAAAATATCTTTCACAATTCATTTAAAAATATTTTGTGTTTACAAAATGCCTATGTGTCAAAAATCTACACTTTTACCTACTTAGTGTCACTGTGAATTATTCACTATATGTTTCTCATGGGTAATTTGAAGAGTTTAGAGAAGTGCATGTTTGAGCATCACAGAAAAGAAATATTGAAGTTCAGGTGGTTGTTGGGTTCTGGTAATGTTTATGTAATATTTTACATTTTTTTTCAAAGAACTCTACATCTATACAAATGTCCAGATATTCACCAACATTTGACTCTAACCTTCATTATGCTTGCTTTTATTATTCCTATAAAGTGTCCTTCTATTGAGTGTGCACATTTGAAATATGATTTGAAATTTTTAATATGATTTAATGCTAATCCCTTGGCAATTAATGTCATTTATGATTTTAAAGCATTTCTTCAGTTAAATCTGTGGTTTTATATTTATTATATTAGCGAAGTTTCCTACCAGATTTGGTAAGATATAACTTATACACAATAATATAAGTGTACAGTCTGATGAACTTTTGCAACTGTATGCAATTGTGTAACTACCACCACAATCAGGATATGGTAAAGGCAGACAATTTCATTATCCCTTTCAGTCTGTCTCCTCCTCAATGTTGTTTGCCTTTTCTGGACTTTCATATAAATAAAATTATACAGAGTATGTAGTCTTTTGTGTTTGACTTTTTTCACTTACCATAAGTTTTTTTGAGGTTCAGTCATGTTGTGTGTATCAGTAGTTTGTTCATTTCATTTTTATCGGGAGATAGTATTCCAATAGTATAGATATACCACAATCATTTTATCCATTTATTAGTTGATGTAAATTTAATGCTTTTATTTTCAGTGTTTAGCTATCTTGAATAATGCTGTTATGTCCATTTTTGGACCTATATTTTCATGTCTCTGGGGTGAAAACTTAGGAATGGGTGGTGCAATAGATGAGTATGGTGTGGTAGGCACACCACCAACCTGGTTTCCAAGTGGCTGGATGATTTTACATTCTGCCAAAAATGCATGAAAGTTCCAGTAGTTCCATGCCCTCATCAATAGTTAGTATTTGTTGGTGAATTTTGGTCATTCTCATAGGTTTTTAGGGAAGTTTTAAGTCACAGGTTAACATGTGACTGAAAATGTTTCTCTACTAAAAGACAAAATGAGGGTACATTTTATTTCAGCTCTCAGTCTGGTCAGCCACCAGCATGGACTTGGAATGTATAAGCCCTGATTTTATTGTACTGAAGTATTTTCCTTTTCATAAAGTGAAATGTTAAAGTGTGTTGGTTTCAGTTTGATAATTCAAATGCTGCCATTTTAATGTCTTTCATCATAAATCTATTTTATTGCACTCTGTGTCATCCCTCATATCTTGGATAAAAATGTTTTTGTTTCCTTTCTGGTTAATGGACTTGGAAATCATCTGTGTATACGTGTGTTTCTTTCCTTTTTGTGATTGGAGTGAGTTAGTAATAAAATCTTTTATTTTTTTTTTGCTCATTTTTTTCCCTTAGCATGCTTTCAATTCTGTGTTACATAAGGCCACCATAGCTGTTGGGAACTGATTGTTTTTAGTGATGATCGTTTGTAATGATTGTTTTTAATGATTGTTTTAATGATGTCTCTTATATTGTAAGTTGTCAAATTATTGACAATTTTTGAATATTGTCAAAAACCTGTATTCTCTTTAAGAATATTTGTTTCTCTTTGGAGTTTCACTAAATTGCAAGGTGAATGAATGTGTTTGACAGGTAATTGTAGAAGTCTGTATGAAATTCTTCTGTGAGTAAAAGTAGCTATCATCACTGAGTATGAATGTATGATTTTGGAGTGTTTTTGTTTGTCATAAATAGTATAACATTTACAATATATTTTCTTGCTTTTTATTAAAGAATCTTAAAACTATGGAAGATACAGTTCTATAAGGAGTCTACAATTTAGTAGAGAAGACAAAAACCAAAAATGTAGTAATTCAAGTTGGTATATGGTATGGAGGAATCATTTCTCCCCACTCCTGATGTTTTTCTTCCATATGAAAGGAGCTTAGTATTCTTGGCCAGAGACCTTCCTTTTTATCCTCTGCAAGAACACAGAGTAAACTACTTTGCTGGTAGGCATTTGTTAGTGGCCCACATTTCTTAATTAGATTAAGTGAAAATACACAGGATCTGGGTCTGGTCACTCTGCTCTTTCTGAACCAGTGAGAAGCACAGACCTCGGTATGTGAAATCAAAGTGTGGGCTCAAACTTTCTCTTGGGTGGCTATTTCAGGGTTTAATTAGAGGGAGGAAAGGTAGTAAGCCTATCCAGGCTTTTGTACTGAACTGTGTCTTCTCTCTGGCATTCATTGGCAATGATGGTGATATTTTGGTTTCAATTGCTGACTGTCTTGCCATATTTCTCAGTCAACTTAGAACCCACATGAGGAACAGGCTGGTATTTATTGGAACCCCTCAAAGGCTCCAGCAAGAGTTATATCAACATAGACTATAGCCTGAGTATCATCTCTGATTAGTTGCTAAAATATTTCACACTACAGACTGTCTCCTGCACCAGATTGTCAGTATTTAAGACTGTCTTATTCAAAGTGTCTGATAGTCCTGCCTGTGAGGGCATGCTGCCTTTTGCACTGTTAGGGTTGAATGTGGCCATATGACTTACTCTGGCCAATGAAATATAAGTGGACGTGACACTAATATTTCTAGGTGGAGCCAGTGACAGTCTCTTTTTCTCGCTTCTGCAATGATGAAAACATGTTTCAAAAGGGAGCCTGTATCAGTCTAGGCTCTGGAGTGAAAACCATGTGGACCAAATCCCTTTGCAAATTGGCATTGAACATTTGGCATATATGAGAACTAATTCATTACTTCAAATTGTTGAGATTTTGGGGCTTCTTTTTTTTTTTTTTTTTAGCATAGTATATATCTTATTCTGACTCAGAGTTTCTTATTCCTTGAAAAATGATTTAATGGTTAAATATATCATGACCTTTGATATAAATGTGATATCTCACAATTTTAAGAATAGGTTTCTCTGGGGTGGGTGGAGATGGGAAGGTATTCTGCATTAAATGTGCTTATCATATAACACATATGTATTTCTGAAAAGTCAAATCGGCTATTCATACTTGTGCATATCAGATTC
Source organism: Theropithecus gelada (assembly GCF_003255815.1). Classification (NCBI taxonomy): domain Eukaryota; kingdom Metazoa; phylum Chordata; class Mammalia; order Primates; family Cercopithecidae; genus Theropithecus; species Theropithecus gelada. The sequence continues at coordinate 76,836,643 of NC_037676.1, forward strand.
CTGTCAAATTACCCAGTAGAGATCAGAATTTTATGTGAATTGGCCACCAACAAATATGCTTTGATGATGGAGTGAGCAGAAGAAACTAAAACTGGGAGAGACTGGGTAGCTAAGTGCAACAGGACTGTTAGCAGAATTTAAATTGTATTCCTGAGTGATTGGCTGCTTCAAAATAATAAGGGAACCGCATATAATTTAGTTAGCATGGCATAAAAAATTCCACTTGGTTAATAGAATTCACAATTCATAGTGAATATTTATCCTTACCTTATTCTGTCTCTTTAGCTATACCTAAACTTTTTCCCCCCTCTTCCCTATTTTCTTTTGCTTCTTTTCACAAACACAAATGCTGGCCATATTAGAATTAGCAAGACATTTTTCCAAAGACAGAAAGTTTCACCAATATTTTATAAGTGGCAAAGTTTTCCAGTGTTCTTTTAATTCTATCCTGTTACCACCACCATGTCAAACCATAATGCAAAGTGGGCAGAAATTGAGCTTTCTGATGTTTATTTTGCCAAGAGATTTGCCTCATTATTTGATGTTACGGGATTTATTACTTCACCAAATAGTTTAATAGTTTCAAAATGAATCTGTAGATGTACTCATTGAGGAGATGCTAGTTTTTCTCAAACATACATAATTTTTTTAAGCTTTGTATTTTCATTTTCATAATAATCTAATCCCTGGCCATGAGATTTCAGTGGGAGTACTTGAGTTTATCCATTTATTAGTGTCATGCTAATCAAAGATTAAATGACATGCCCTGCAATGTAAATAAAAGTTCTAACTGTGCTTCTATTGAAAGATAAACTGATGTAGGAATTGAATGTCTTATAGCACATAGTGGTATAGACAGTTTGAACTCAGAATAGCTGTGCTTAAACCAATGGGACCACACCTGAAGGACAGATCATTACATGAAATACATATGAAACTGGTCTCAGTCTGAAACAAATTGCAACATTTCAATAGAAGTAAATACAATGGCAAGTATAAAATAAAGTATTTTTTGATTCCCCATTCAAGCAGTAATTAAATTACACATACCCATAATGTACATTCCCATAATGCTACAGTACGAATATATGCTTTGAATGCTTCAAATAGGCACGACAGATACAGAATTATTAAGAAATTGTTGATTTAAATAGATTTTTCAGAATGGTTTTCTTGGCAGGTTAGGAGTTATATTTGAGCTCTGCTTATCACTAACTACTAAAAGAAGCCAAACATTCAATAATATCGTCTTACATATGCAAATAGAGGCACCTCAGGACCAGTTTTTGTAAATTGTAGATACCCCTACCTCTGCTAGGAAAGTCTATGGGAGGAGAGAGCATTTCTACTGAGAAAATTGTATTTGGGATCTACAGAAGAGCAGTGGAGATATGCTTTTTTCTTCATCTTCAGTGAGAGGAGTTTCAAGGAAAAGGTTCAGATAACTTGGCATGTGCCCCTCAGTTTTGAGGTCTAAGTGGGCTGGCATTCTGATCCTCTTCTCATGAGAAATGTACAAAGGAGACTATGACTGACTGGCTGCTTAGATTATGGAGGGAAGGAGGCAGGGTGTACTGTTTGCACTCAGACAAAGGATACATGGGTGTTTCCATTGATCAGATGAGGGCTGATATGGTTTGGCTGTATCCCCACCCAAATCTCAGGTTGAATTATATCTCCCTGAATTCCCCCATGTTGTGGGAGGGACATAGGAGGAGGAAATTGAATCATGGGGGCATATCTTTCCCATGCTATTCTCATGATAGTGAATAAGTCTCATGATATTTGAGGGTTTATCAAGGGTTTTTTTGCTTCTTGCTCATTTTCTCTTGCAACTGCCATGTAAGGAGTACCCTTTGCCTCCTGCCATGATTCTGAGGCCTCCCCAGCCATGTGGAACTTTAAGTTCAATTAAACCATTTTTCTTCCCAGTCTTGAGTATGTCTTTATTAGCAGTGTGAAAATGGGCTAATATAGTAAATTGGTATCAGGAGTGGGGTGTTTCTGAGCAGATACCTGAAAATGTAAAAGCGACTTTGGAACTGGGTAACAGGCAGAGGTCAAACAGTTTGGAGGGCTTAGAAGAGGACAGAAAAATGTGGAAAAGTTTGGAACTTCCTAGAGACTGGTTGAATGGCTTTTACCAAAAGCCTGATAGCAATATGGAAAATAAGGCCCAGGCTGAGAAGGTCTCAGATGGAGATTAGGAACTTGTTGGGAACTGGAGCAAAGGTGGCTCTTGCTATGTTTTAGCAAAGAGACTGGTGACATTTTGCCCCTGCCCTAGAGATCTGTGGAACTTTGAGCTTGAGAGAGATGATTTAGGGTATCTGGTGGAAGAAATTTCTAAGCAGTAGAGCATTCAAGAGGTGACTTTGGTGCTGTTAAAAGCACTCCATTTTAAAAGAAAAACAGAGCATAGAAGTTTGGAAAATTTACAGCCTGATGATGCAATAGAAAAGAAAAACCCTATTGGGAGAACCTGCTCCTGATGGTTAATGTGGGTTCTTTTCTATTCCCTAAGTATCTCAGCTGGTTTGAGAAATAAAGGGAAAGAATACAAAAGAGAGAAATTTTAAAGTTGGGTGTCCTGGGGAGACATCACATGTTGGCAGGTTCCGTGATGCTCCCTGAGCCGTAAAACCAGCAAGTTTTTATTAGTGATTTTCAAAATGGGAGGGATTGCACGAATAGGGTGTGGGTCACAGAGATCACATACTTCACAAGGTAATAAAATATCACAAAGCAAGTAGAGGCAGGGCGAGATCACAGGACCAGAGGATGGGGTGAAATTAAAATTGCTAATGAAGTTTTGGGCACGTACTGTCATTGATAACATCTTATCAGGAGACAGGGTTTGAGAGCAGATAACCTGTCTGACCAAAATTTATTAGGTGGGAATTTCCTCGTCCTAATAAGCCTGGGAGTGCTACAGGAGATCAGGGCTTATTTCATCCCTTCGGCTTCGACCATAAAAGGCGGCCACCTCAAGGGGGCCATCTATAGACCTACCCTCAGGGTGCATTCTCTTTCTCAGGGATGTTCCTTGTTGAGAAAAAGAATTCAGTGATATTTCTCCTATTTGCCTTTGAAAGAAGAGAAATATGGCTCTCCATCTGGCTCACCAGCAGTCAGACTCCAAGTCTTAGCTCCCTTGTTCCGTGAAGATTGCTGTTATCCTGTTCTTTTTTCAAGGTGCCCAGATTTCATATTGTTCAAACACACATGCTCTACAAACAATTTGTGCAGTTAGCACAATCATCACAGGGTTCTGAGGTGACATTCATCCTCCTCAGCTTACAAACATGACGGGATTAAGAGATTAAAGTAAAGACAGGCAGAGGAAATCACAAGGGTATTGATTGGGGAAGTGATAAGTGTCCATGAAATCTTCACAATTTATGTTCAGAGATTGCAGTAAAGACAAGCTAAGACATTATAAAAGTATTAATTTGGGGAACTAATAAATGTCCATGAAATCCTCACAATTTATATTCTGCTGTGGCTTCAGCCAGTCCCTCCATTTGGGGTCCCTGACTTCCCTCAACAAAACCCATTTTTTGAGGAGAAATTCAAGCTGACTGTAGCAATTTGCATAAGTAACAAGGAGCCGAATGTTAATCCACAAGACAATGGAAAAAAAGTCTCCAGGGCATGTCATAGGTCTTCATGGCAGTCCCTCCTATCATGGACCCAGAAGCCTAGGAGATAAAAATGGTTTTCGGGGCCTGGTCTAGGGTCCCCAGGCTGTGTGCAGCCTAGGGACTTGGTGTCCTATGTCCCACCTGCTCCGGCCATTGCTATAAGGGGCCAAGGTATAGCTCAGTCCATGGTTTCAGAGGATGCAAGCCCTAAACCTTGGCAGCTTCCACATGATGTTGAGACTGTGCATGTGCTGAAGTCAAGAATTGAGGTTTCAGAATCTCCACCTAGATTTCAGATGTATGGAAATGTTTGGATGCCCAGGCAAAAGTTTGCTGCAGGCGTGGGGCCCTTATGGAGAACCTCTTCTAGGGCAGTGCCGAAGGAAAATGTGGAATTGGAGCACCCCCCTCCCCACCGCCCCCCACACACAGAATCCCTACTAGGGCATCATCCAGTGAAGCTGTGAGAAGAGGGCCATGGTCCTTCAGACCCCAGAATAGTAGATCCACTGACACCTTGCACTGTGCACCTGGAAAAGCCACAGACACTCAACGTCAGCCTGTGAAAGCAGCCAGGAGGGGGGCTATACCCTGCAAAACCACAGGGGCAGAGCTGACCAAGACTATAGGAACCTTTCTCTTGCATCAGCATGACCTGGATGTGAGACATGGAGTCAAATGAGATCATTTTGGAGCTTAAAATTTGACTACCCCACTGGATTTTGAACTTGTATGGGCCCTGTAACCCCTTTGTTTTGTCCAATCTCTCCCATTTGGAATGGCTGTATTTACCCAATACCTGTATCTTCCTTGTATCTAGGAAGTAACATGCTTGCTTTTGATTTTACAGGGTCATAGGCAGAAGAGACTTGCCTTGTCTCAGATGAGACTTTGGACTGTGGACTTTTGGGTTAATGCTGAAATGAGTTACGACTTTGGGGGACTGTTGGGAAGGCATGATTGTTTTTTTTTTTAATTTTTTTAAATTATTATTATACTTTAAGTTCTAGGGTACATGTGCACAACGTGCAGGTTTGTTACATATGTATACTTGTGCCATGTTGGTGTGCTGCACCCATCAGCTCGTCAGCACCCATCAACTCATCATTTACATCAGGTATAACTCCCAATGCAATCTCTCCCCCCTCCCCCCTCCCCATGATAGGCCCTGGTGTGTGATGTTCCCCTTCCCGAGTCCAAGTGATCTCATTGTTCAGTTCCCACCTATGAGTGAGAACATGTGGTGTTTGGTTTTCTGTTCTTGTGATAGTTTGCTAAGAATGATGGTTTCCAGCTGTATCCATGTCCCTACAAAGGACACAAACTCATCCTTTTTTATGGCTGCATAGTATTCCATGGCGTATATGTGCCACATTTTCTTAATCCAATCTGTCACTGATGGACATTTGGGTTGATTCCAAGTCTTGGCTATTGTGAATAGTGCCGCAATAAACATACGTGTGCATGCGTCTTTATAGCAGCATGATTTATAATCCTTTGAGTATATACGCAGTAATGGGATGGCTGGGTCATATGGTACATCTAGTTCTAGATCCTTGAGGAATCGCCATACTGTTTTCCATAATGGTTGAACTAGTTTACAATCCCACCAACAGTGTAAAAGTGTTCCTATTTCTCCACATCCTCTCCAGCACCTGCTGTTTCCTGACTTTTTAATGATTGCCATTCTAACTGGTGTGAGATGGTATCTCATTGTGGTTTTGATTTGCATTTCTCTGATGGCCAGTGATGACAAGCGTTTTTTCATGTGTCTGTTGGCTGTATGCATATCTTCTTTTGAGAAATGTCTGTTCATATCCTTTGCCCACTTTTTGATGGGGTTGTTTGTTTTTTTCTTGTAAATTTGTTTGAGTTCTTTGTAGATTCTGGATATTAGCCCTTTGTCAGATAAGTAGATTGCAAAAATTTTCTCCCATTCTGTAGGTTGCCTGTTCACTCTGATGGTAGTTTCTTTTGCTGTGCAGAAGCTCTTTAGTTTAATTAGATCCCATTTGTCAATTTTGGCTTTTGTTGCCATTGCTTTTGGTGTTTTAGACATGAAGTCCTTGCCCATGCCTATGTCCTGAATGGTATTACCTAGGTTTTCTTCTAGGGTTTTTATGGTGTTATGTCTAATGTTTAAGTCTCTAATCCATCTTGAATTAATTTTCGTATAAGGAGTAAGGAAAGGATCCAGTTTCAGCTTTCTACTTATGGCTAGCCAATTTTCCCAACACCATTTATTAAATAGGGAATCCTTTCCCCATTTCTTGTTTTTCTCAGGTTTGTCAAAGATGAGATGGCTGTAGATGTGTGGTATTATTTCTGAGGGCTCTGTTCTGTTCCATTGGTCTATATCTCTGTTTTGGTACCAGTACCATGCTGTTTCAGTTACTGTAGCCTGTAGTATAGTTTGAAGTCAGGTAGCGTGATGCCTCCAGCTTTGTTCTTTTGACTTAGGATTGTCTTGGCAATGTGGGCTCTTTTTTGGTTCCATATGAACTTTAAAGCAGTTTTTTCCAGTTCTGTGAAGAAACTCATTGGTAGCTTGATGGGGATGGCATTGAATCTATAAATTACCTTCGGCAGTATGACCATTTTCACGATATTGATTCTTCCTATCCATAAGCATGGTATGTTCTTCCATTTGTTTGTGTCCTCTTTTATTTCACTGAGCAGTGGTTTGTAGTTCTCCTTGAAGAGGTCCTTTACATCCCTAGTAAGTTGGATTCCTAGGTATTTTATTCTCTTTGAAGCAATTGTGAATGGAAGTTCATTCATGATTTGGCTCTCTGTTTGTCTGTTACTGGTGTATAAGAATGCTTGTGATTTTTGCACGTTAATTTTGTATCCTGAGACTTTGCTGAAGTTGTTTATCAGCTTAAGGAGATTTTGGGCTGAGATGATGGGGTTTTCTAAATATACAAGGCATGATTGGTTTTGAAATGTGAGGACATGAGATTTGGAGGGGCAGGGGCGGAATGATATGGTTTGGCTGTGTCCCCACCCAAATCTTTACTTGAATTGTATCTCCCAGAATTCCTCTGTGTTGTGGGAGGGACCCAGCATGAGGTAATTGAATCATGGGGGCCAGTCTTTCCTGTACTATTCTTCTGATAGTGAATAAGTCTCATGAGATCTGATGGGTTTATCATGGGTTTCCTCTTTAGCTTCTTGCTCATTTTCTCTTGCTACTGCCATGTAAGAAGTACCTCTTGCCTCCTGTCATGATTCTGAGGCCTCCCCAGACATGTGAAACTGTAAGTCCAATTAAACCATTTTTTATTGCCAGTCTTGGGTATGTCTTTATCAGCTGTGTGAAAATGGACTAACACAGGGCCATGTGATAGAGTTGAACCAGGAGATTGTCTTTGATCCTGCTCAAGAGGATATCCTGGAGAGACCAGGTGACTGTACCAGAGAGGACTGTCCACTTCTGAGCTGAGGGAGAAGTTATAAGCAAATGGTGGAAAGATACATTTACCTAAGTCAAGGAAAGTATTTGTAGCTTTTCAGGGGCTAAAGAAGGAATCTTTAGGGACAGTCAAGAAGGGAGTCAGTACTAAACACCTGATAATCCTAGAGAAAAGTAGTGCCAGCTGAAGACAGAAACATAAAGTAACATTTTCCTTCCTTCATAGAACAGAATAAGTAGGGGAGGAGGACATGAGTGCCTTTGTGCTCATCTATAGGTACTGCAAAGACGCAAGTCTGCAAATTCCGTACAAACATTGCAGCATACAAGGAGAGTGCTCATTACCCAGACACTGGTTACCCTTTCTATGCTGCTGCCTTCTTCTCATCTTCTTTTCCCCTAGCCACAGCTGGAAGTGGTGGGCAGGAAAGAGCTATCAGAATACATATAACAGAATCCAAGCACTCTCTTTCCACAGTTGCCAGCTTCTCACTGCAGCAGCACAAGTCTGGGGAGTAGGGGTGGGGAGAGGAGAAAGTCATCTGTAATTGAAGTTTAGAGTTTTGTTTATTACAATAGACCACTTCATCATTCCTCTATAACTTTTCAGTGACTCTTCATTCCTCACACAGTAAAAGCCACCTTTCTTTTTTATGGCCTGCAAGCCTGCTACTCAAAGAGCGGTCCATGGACTGGCAGCATCAGCACTGCCCTGGAGTCTATTAGAAATGCGAAATCTCCAGACCCATCCTAGACCCACTGTTTTAATCCATTTTCACACTGCTGATAAAGACAAACCTGAGACTGGACAATTTACAAAAGAAAGAGGTTTAATGGACTCACAACTCCACATGGCTGGGGACGCCTCACAATCATGATGGAAGGTGAAAGGTATGTCTCACATGGCAGCAGACAGGAGAGGAGATCTTGCCCAGGGAAACTTCCCTTTATAAAACCATCAGGTCTTGTGAGACTTTTCACTATCATGAGGACAGCAAGAGAAACACCTGCCCCCTTGATTCAATTACTTCCCACCGGGTCCCTCCCACAACACATAGGAATTGTGGGAATTACAATTCAAAGTGAGATTTGGGTGGGGATACAGCCAAACCATATCGCCCACGGAATCAGAATCTGCATTTTCACAAGATCTGGAGGTGATTCACATGTTCATTAAAGTTTGAGAAACTCCATGACCTGTGAACCTCTACCCCTGGTTCTCTTTTTGGCTTACATAGTAATTCTCTCAGTTTTCCTACTCCAGTCATGTTATTTCCTGAACGTACTAGGTGGATTCTTGCCTGAGGGTCTTAGCTCTGGCTATTTCTTCCCTTTTGAGTACCCTTTTTCAAATACCTATATACTTACTCCCTTTCATCTTTGTCTTTAATCTTCTCAATGAGACCAACACAGAATGAAGCTTGTATTTAGAATTGCATCTCCATCTGCCAACACTCCCTTCCTCTGCCTTGACTTTTTTCATTAACACATAGCACCTTTTAATGTACTGTAGAATTTGCTTTTTATTATATTTATTGTCTGTCTTTCCTGAGAATGTATGCTCCACAAGGGCAGAGATTCTTGTCTTGTCTGCTTTGCTTACTGATGTTTCTCTCTCTCTCTTTTTTTTTCAGATGCAGTCTCTCTCTCTTGCCCAGGCTGGAGTGCAATGGCGTGATCTTGGCTCACTGCAACTTCCACCTCCCAGGTTCAAGCAGTTCTCCTATCTCAGCCTCCAGAGTAGCTGGGATGTGCCCATCACCATACCTGGCTAATTTTTGTATTTTTAGTAGATATGAGGTTTCATCATGTTGGCTAGGCTGGTCTCGAACTCCTGACCTCAAGTGATCTGCCCACCTCAGCTTCCCAAAGTGCTGGGATTACAAGTGAGAGCCACTGTGCCTGGCACTGTTGATGTTCCTTGAGTTTGTGGAATAATGCCTGACACACACTAGGTGCTCAATAAATATATCTTGATTTTTTTTCAAATTATCAATTTCTCTAAGCACTTAATGTGATTAAAGGCAAACGGATCCTCTGTAAAGCATCTTATTTTATTGGCATACATGTTTGCATCAAGAAGGCCACTGGACAAAATATGCAAGTTGTTTTAACTGGAGAATATGGGCTTTTACTTATCTTCACAATTTTGATGAAGGAAGCTTTATTTAAAACAATTTAATAAATTCTTTCATACTTACCCAAATGAGCTTCTCTCCTGAGAGACTGAGAAAACATGAAGAGATTTATCTAACACAATTTTATCAAGACTAGTGTCTAAAAGTTATGCGCACTGTTTTCTTTTTCCCCAAAGAAACTAACCTGAACTTTTTTCTGTTTCTATCCAAATTTGAATGTTTTGTTGTGCAAGCTCACTTGTCCTTGGACAATAAACCTGTTTCTAAGAAGGCTAAATCTGCTCATAAAGAAGACTCAACGGACTTCTTGGACAACAAATAATTTTTACAAAACAGCACTTCGATGAGTAAATCAGAAACAGATGGAATACATAGTTATTGAGACTCACAAGTTTGAAAAACAAGTGACAATTTCTTATGTTTTGTATCCTAAAATATAAAAATAACGTGTATAGTTGAAACAAAACTTTTCAAATTTCTACCATGTTTTGACTCTAAGGTCATGTTTCCTACATGCTTATTTTTTATTTTAGAGATAGAGTCTCATTTTTTTGCTCAAACTGGGGGGCAATGACATAATCACAGCTCACTGTAGCCTTGAACTCCTGGGCTCAAGTGATTCTCTCACCTCAGCCTGCCAAGCAGCTAGGATTACAGGCACATACCATTGCACCTGGCTAACTTTTAGAAAGAATATTTTGTACAGATGGGATCTCACTATGTTGCCCAGGCTGTTCTCAAACTCCTGGCTTCAAGGGATCCTGCCACTTTGGCCTCCCAAAGTGCTGGGACTACAGATGTGAGTGTCCATTGCCGGCCAACCATGTGCTTTTCTGATAGGAAGTGTTTTCTATTTATGAACTTCCTCTTCATAGAACTTACAGGTAATTGAATTGTTCTAATTTCTCAATTTTGAACCAAGCTAAATATATTATTAATGTACTTAGGACAGTCTAAAGTTATTCATATTTTCTTCTATTTTAATATGAGGAATGGCACAACTTTTGTTTTTTGTTTTGTTTCAGTTAGTGTTCTTTTGGTTATAAGAAACAGAGATATGCATAGATTAGTTTAAGAAATGATTATTCTACAAGTATACAGGGACATGAAGAAATCCATGCACCTGAGTATGGTTCTATACATGAGCATCTGCACAACAGAGCGTCATGGTAAATGGAATTGGGAAGCCACTAGAAATGGCTAATGACTGATGTTTCTCATGAAGTTTTGCTCATGGCTTTTCTCAGCTCACCTGAACCATTTTTCCTCACTTTGCTTATTACTGACCTTATAAATTCAGCTTCAAATGACCCATAGTGGCCCTGGACTAAGTTTACTTTATTGTTTGTCAACTCAGCTGCCCTAGCAGTCTGACTTAGACTCTTTAGTTTCAAATTCCTGAAAGAAGACTGTTTGGCCCAGCTCATTTTTTGAACTAGGTCACTGACCACTCAAACCTATGACCAGGCTAACTGGTGCAGTCATCTGTGGTTGAGGCAGCCAGGTTTCTGCACAAGAGGGAGGTGGGTAAACAGGTGGAAATTTGGGTGGTTCAGGCTTCAGTGTGCTAAACACAGACTCCAGGATTCACCAGTTGAAAGAAAATTTCCAGTAAAATATTTTTGCCAGTATGTTCCTTGGAAAATAAAATATGACTTGTTTCTCTTTTCAAGAATTGAAATGTTTCAGATTTTTAATTTAGGATGCCAAGATTGGAAAGGGTGTAGAGGACTTTCAAAGTTCAAAATTTTGTCTAATCTGTCTGGATTTTGAGAAAACAACAACATCATCAATTACATGAGCATTCAGGGGATGTGCCTTTGGAGATAGTTTATTGTATTATTTCAAATATAGTCACTCTCTTTATCTTCCTAAGAGCCCTGAAATATTCCATAAAAAAGTAATCTTTGCTTTCATACACGCTGATCTTATAAAAGGCTTTATGTTAAAAAAAAATAACAGACTTGGGGAACTTGGAGGAGATCCGATGAAAACCTGATAACAGTTGGAATAAGCTTTATTTTGCCTGGAGAAGACAGAGGAGATAATAAATAATAATTTTAAATAATATATAATTCTGATGTAGGATTTAGACAAAAATCTGCTCTGTCAGCAACTGGAGTTTAGAAAACCCTTAAAAGGGAGATAATAACTAGCACTGAAAGAACAGCAAGCAAAACAGGGCCTGACTTCCAGCCCTGGCTTTGTCAGTAACCAGCTGGGCTGCCCTGATTACCTGGTGACATGAAAAAACTTGGACTGGATGCCAGCTTAGCTTCTTCTTTTTTTTTTTTTTTTTTTCCGAGATGGAGTCTCACTCTGTTGCCCAGGCTGGGGTGCTTATGGTATGGTCTTGGCTCACTGCAACCTCTGCCTCCCAGGTTCAAGTGATTCTCCTGCCTCACCCTCCCAGGTAGCTGGGATTACAGGCACGTGCTACCAGATCCAGCTAATTTTTGTATTTTTAGTAGAGACGGGGTTTCACGATGTTGGCCAGGCTGGTCTTGAACTCCTGACCTTGTGACCCGCCCACCTTAGCCTCCCAAAGTGCTGGGATTACAGGCGTGAGTCACCGCACCTGGCCTGGTCCTTTTTCAACATTAAAGATAAATCTAAAAAAGAGACATCCAGGGCCACTGGGCATGGCTGTACAAGAGGTTCATTGTACATTTCTGAGGCGTGACATTCTGAGGATTCTCATTTTTATGTGGAATTTTGTAAAGAATAATGATTTATTCCACATGTTGTATTATGTTTGGCTCAGAATTTAAAGTTCAATCACCCATGCAATGGTGTTAATCTGAACCAAGAAAAAGCAAGGGGAAATAGGATGCAGGTGACAAGGTTTGAGCTTGTGACTGAGAAACAGAGCTAGGTATATTTTTATGTCCCCTTGAAAGAAAAATAGACTCAAAGTATCCCTATGTTGTATGGGAGCTACTATCATTCAAATCACTATGTTTGATTAATTGCTAATTATTGAAAAATGATATACCTAGACGAGACTAATTGTAAGAAAAAAAATCAGCAAATATTACCAGTGACAAAAATATAGGTTTATCTATCATAGCACTAAATGGATATAACTCTAAAATACATAGGTCAAAACTTTTACCCTACCTTTAGGCATACTTATTCCAATTCATTCAAAGCAAAACAAGCCATTTTCTCACAGCAAATCAAGCATTATGAGAGTATCATGGTTTTGAAACAAGAATTCCTTGAACGCAGGGCTCTGAGAATCTAGATTATAATATCAAAGGCTTTTTCAATGGCTTAGAAGTTGACTGGAATAGTCATTTTCTCTCTCACAATAATGTCAACCACAGGCATCAGTTCACTTTTATAAATATGCTCATTGAATATTTGCCTATTTATATATTCCAAGGACATTGTAAAATTTCAGCCTCTAGAAGAAGAGAGGATCCAGCCTTCTGCATAAGAAGTAGTATTCCAATGAGAACACATGGATACAGGGAGGGGAACATCACACACCAGGGCCTGTTAAGGGGTCGGGGGCAAGGGGAGGGATAGCATTAGGACAATTACCTAGAGCAAGCGGGGCTTCAAACCTAGATGACGGGTTGACATGGTACATGTATACCTATGTCACAAACCTGCACATTCTGCATATGTATTCCAGAACTCAAAGTAAAAGAAAAAAAAGAAAAGAAAAAGAAGTTGCATTCTGTAAGGTATAATTTGAGGGCCTAACAAGAACCAGACTATTTTCCATGTCCAAGGATAATTGCTATTTAAGTTAAGAATTTTTCTGTTTCCACTTATAGGGTGGAAAACACCTTAACATCTTAGTAAGAGTGAGCTTATTATAACAGTTTTCTTTAATGATAGGAGGGGCTTATGTGGACACTTTTGATTCCTAAGCAGTTGGTGTAAAAATGAGGAGAAGGCATTGAAAATATATTTTTCTCCTAGAAATGACTCATTTGTGTGTGTGTGTGTGTCAGGTATAATTCTGTGATTTTGTATGTTATATAGTGTTTCAAAAAAAGATACTTTTTAAAGATGCATGATAGTATCATACTTTTATTATGCTAGTCCCCAATGTGATAACCAAGATTATATAGCAACACAAAATTGCATCTTATTTTAATCTTGAATTAATAAACTATAAAATAAGATAATCTATGTTTATTGATTATAAAATCCAGAAGTTCATTAGCATTACTTATTCATAAAGAGTGTTGGTAGTATGAAGTACCAATATGATGAATAAATTCTTAGAAAAAGTGAAAGTGAACAGAAGATGTAAATTACACTAACTTATTTTGCCCAGGGGAAAAAAAGAGCATTATGCCACAGCTGGAGTAATGACAACGTTTATTGGGTTACACTGGATAATAATTCTCTGACTTTGATTCTTTGATATACATACCAGAGAAATTAAAAGGAGGTCTGTGACTTGTTTAAGAACACCATGTTTTGAATCCTTTGCTGTAGTTTTTACCTATCCCAAATTTGCAAGTCTATGGATATTAAAACTAAAATAGAATTCATAGTTGCTCTTAGAGAATATTGGCTGAGCCAGGTTGCAAGTATGGATCAGCTTGAGATAGTTAGCTTAGCAAAGGAGAGAAAAGATAAGTCACTTGCAGGTCTGTTTTCCCTGTCTTTCAAAACTATTTGTTCAAAAGTAAATCCCATACTGCTCGTTTATAAACACTGCTAATAGGGCTTCCTAATTCTCATGAAGTAAATAATTCTAGCTTTACAAAAGTTGCAGAATCTCAGGAGGCTAAGAATAATCTGGTGAACTTGATCTTACCTAATGTATTGAGTGTTCTTTGAAAATTTGGGGAAGCATATAGAAAAGGTAAGTAGCATTTACCTCTGAGTGTTCATATTGGAAATCGTGTGTTCACTAGTTTGGATGCACTCACTGCACTTACTTCTCTTAGAGCCAGGGCTCAAGTAATAGTGATTAAACCTCAGGGATCTCTTTAACACTCAAGAAAAAATTATTTCCTTTTCCATATTCCACCGTGAAAAATTGGCTAACTATGTTGGTGATGAGAAAGAAACGATCCTCCAGTGGAGCTGGAGGCCATTATTCTAAGTGAAGTAATTCAGGAATGGAAAACCAAATACTGTATGTTCTCACTTGTAAGTGGGAGTTAAGCTATGAGTAGGCAAAGGCATGCAGAGTGGAATAATGAACTTTGGATACGCAGAATGGAGAGAGTGGGAAGGCGGTGTATGATAAAAAAAAAACTATGTATTGGGTACAATGCACACTACTCAGATGACAAGTGCGCTAAAATCTCAGAATTCACCACTATCGTCCATGTAACCAAAAACCACTTGTACCCCAAAAGTGATTGAAATTTTAAAAAAAGAAAGAAAAGATTCTCCAGAACAAGGGATTTAGTGACAGTCTAAGGCAAATCATTTGAGGATTTAGTAATAGATTTTCTCAGCATGGGAAGGCTCTGATTCCAAAAACTGACTCAAATATATAAAACAAAATGATATTCAGGAACCTTATTTATCTTACTTGAATCTTTCTTGTTCCTTCAGTTTGTCTTTTCCATCCTACATCTTATCAACTTTTTCTTTTTCTTTCTTTTCCTTATTTATTATTATTATTATTTTTTGAGACAGAATTTTCCTCTTGTTGCTCAGGCTGGAGTGTAATGGCGCAATCTCGGCTCACTGCAACCTCCACCTCCAGGTTTCAAGGGATTCTCCTGCCTCAGCCTCCCAAGTAGCTGGGATTACAGGTGCCCGCCACCATGCCCAGCTAATTTTTTATATTTTTAGTAGAGATGGAATTTCACCATGTTGGCCAGCTGGTCTTGAACTCCTGACCTCAGGTGATCCGCCCACCTCAGCCTGTGAAAGTGCTGGGATTACAGGCGTAAGCCACGCCACCAGGCCTCAACTTTTCTTTTGTTCTTTCCTTCCACTCCAGCAACTTCCTGGACTTTGCATCTGTAATTGATGCTGATCCATCACAAGGCTTTGCTGAAGATCTCTGGTAGATATCCTGTTACCAGCATCATAGTGAACCTTCTAAGTATCTCCTGGTTTTCTCAAGAAATCAAATTCACTTTTACCCTTTTTATTCTCAGTGTATTTCCTGGCCTTCTTTGAATTGCTTCTCTACTGTTACAACTTTCTGTTTCTAACACTCAGGAATCTTCTCTGCTTTCCTCATTTATTCTTCCTACTGTACTTGCTTTCAATCTCTGCATTTACCATCTTCTCCAGGACATTGCTATATATATATATATATACACACACACACACACACACACACACACACACACACA